>NC_081386.1:5450367-5777413 GCF_030684315.1 Stegostoma tigrinum | reverse complement strand
ATTGATGAGGGGTAGATCAATAACTAATAAATTTTCTCACAAAATATGTGATTGCTTTAAGGCAAAAGGAGCCATGCATTTCCACCTGAGGTCCGTCAAGAGCTAAGAACAAGAAACAAAGTCAAAGCACCTTGTTCCTTCTTTTGATTACCTTACTGACTGAATCTACCTTTAGAATACCTCAACGATGTTCATGCCAAATTTTGGTTGGGCAGAATGAGAATTAATTCCGCAATTCTTCAATGCCTTCTTGGGAGGGTAGAACTGAGAAAACTGGGAAGTGTGGTCTGAACAGTTCCACTGCTGTTCCATTCCATACTGATTTTTTTGATTCTTCTATTTATTGTCACATATATTTTGTTACAGAATGGCCTGGACAGAGTGGATGTTGGGAAGATGTTTCCATTGGTAGGAGAGACAAGGACCCGAGGGCACAACCTTAGAGTAAAGGGAAGACCCTTTAGAACAGAGATAAGGAGAAACTTCTTCAACCAGAGCATGGTGAATCTATAGAATTCACTGCCACAGAAGGCTGTGGAGGCCAGGTCATTGAATGCATTTAAGACTGGGATAGATAGGTTCTTGATTATCAAGTGGATCAAGCGTTACGGGGAGAAAACGAGAGAATGGTTTTGAGGAACTTAGCAGCCATGATTGAATGACAAAGCAGACTTGTTGGGCTGAATGGCCTAATTTCTGCTCCTATGTCTTATGGTCTAAAATGCAGTGAAAAGTATTGTATAGTGTCACTACCCTCTGGCACCTTTGTGAAACATAGGAAAGAAAACTTAGAATATAAAGGCATAAATTGTTTTTTTAAATGTTCAACGTTACAGTTTTGCCGTGGGCCTGGTGGCCGGGTGCGAGCTCCTTTCGCCGCACTGCCCTCACCAGAATAAAAGTTGCCAATCTTCGGTGCCGTCTCACCTCCACCGGTGCCCTCGTCGCTGTGAGTTATCGATGGACCTCGCCAATGCAGACACCACCGATACCGCTGGGTACCGAACCAACACGAACCCCCCTCTGCCATCACCGTGAGTGTACTTTGGGCCAGCTGTTGCTGATGCTGCCGGGTCTCAGAGTGGGCCCAAACTCACTTTCACCACCACCACCATCACCATGAATCTGCGCTGGAGGCAGACGCTGCTGGGAGCCCAAACCCGCCTCTACCGCAGCAGGCATCAGTCAGCACAAGGACTGCCTGGCCAATGCTAAAGTCACGGGGATCCCAAACTCGCCTAGTAAGACACAGCCATGACTTCTAGCTGGGCCCTTTCAAGTCCATGCTAGGGACTCCATCAATTACTGCACCAAACTCATCTCCAAAAAACTGGCAGCAGCCTGCCTCTTACCACTGGAATTTTGAGGCTTAAATGTCAAATTTAATGAAAGTTCACAGTAACAGTCAGCCACATTCTGCGTACCAGGTTTTCCAAGCTTTGTAGAGGGACCAGAGGAGACCCTAGAATGGCAGGATGTCAGGTAAGTGGAGGCAGTTTAGCAGAGATTTAACGGAGATGTTAAAATCTTGAAAGGCTATTACAGAGTCAATTGGGACAAAATGTTTCCAGTGGTAGAAGGGGCAGTAACCAAAAGCCACAAAGAAAAACTAAAGAGTCAGAGACGAGACTGAGGTTTGCACAAATTTTTTTTGTAAATGGTTGTCCTCTAAGGTTAGCAGAAATATGGTTGATAACTTTGACAACAAAGTTGAAAGATGAAAAATGAAATTTCTGGACTCTGGGAAAATAACAGCTGAATAAAATTACATGGACAATTGTTACAAAGAGATGGTAAAGACAAAGTGGGCTGAATGGCCTCCTTCTGGATGGCATCATTGGTTGTACACAAGTCTAAGTTCCGATTACCTCCAACATAGCAAACATCTGTACCAAGCTAACTACCTTCTAGCTAAATAGCTCTGTACTTGGTTTTACATTCCCAGCCAGTAACCTTGAGAGCGAGCCAGAGAAAGACGGACAGACTTGGAGAAAGTGGTAAAGTGAAGAGCCCACTTTTAACTCTGTAAGTGAATGGATTTTGTCCAAATTGAAATCTCACCCACATTGCACCCTTTCATACTTGCCTTAACATTGCCAAGCTGTCAATCACTCAAGATCACAAATTGAATTGACATATTTTGCATTGTTCACTTAAATCAGGATAGTTGCTTATCAACACTGAATTAACACAATTACTTTTGACTGATGTTGCTTCATACTATACTTTGACAATTTATAGTTGGCTCAGTCTTTTGCCAGTAGCTGAAAAAAAGTACAATCTGCTGAGCAGCCTTTCTCCTGGCATCTAAGTGGTAAGATCAAGGATCAATTTACAGAGTCATAGAGTCATAGAGCTGTACAACATGGAAACAGACCCTTCGGTCCATGCCAACCAGACATCCTAACTAAATTTAGTCCCATTTACAGCATTTGGCCCATATTCCTCTAAACCTTTCCTATTCATGTACCTATTCGGATACCTTTAAAATGTTGTAATTGTACCAGTCTCCACCACTTCCTCTGGTGGCTCATCCCATACACCCACTGCGTAAAAAAGTTACCCCTGAGGTCCTTTAAAATCCTTTCCCTCTTACCTTAAATCTATCCTCTGGTTTTGGACTCCCTCACCCCAGGGAAAACACCTTGGCTGTTTATCCTATCCATGCCTCATATTTTTATAAACCTCTGTACGTTACCAGCTTAGTTCTAATTAAGAGCACTTGGAGCAGTTACAACAGTAGACTGTTGGTGTACTGTGTCTGGGAGAGTTTCCTACAGCAGTACATGTTCAGAAAAAAAAACTTGTCTAGTTCACTAAAGTTAGAGAAGGAAATCTTCAATTCTTCCCCGGTCTGGCCTATATGTGACTCCAGACCAACAACAATGTGATTGACTCTTAACAATTAGGGATGGGTCATTAACTAGTGCTGGCCTCATCCTTTGAATGAATATAAAGAACTTTATGAGATTTTAAGCACACAAATTGATAACAAGTATAAAAGGTGTTGGCTAAGTGAGGTCACCCTTTCCTTCAGATGACAATTACCAACTCCAACTAATTTTACCAACCATGGATATGTCAGTTTGGCAGCTGAAATCATTTAGATCTGTAGCTGTTAGCTGTGGAATGTGGCTCAGGTTAATTGTGAATTGGGTGCGGGTACAATTACATTCAAAAGGCATTTGGATAGGTGTGTGAATAGGAAAGATTTGGAGGGATAAGGGCCAGGGGAAGGCAGGTGGAACTAGTCTGGTTTGGGATTGTGTTCAGCATGGGCTGGTTCCATGTTGTATGACTCTGTGGCTCTGTGGCAGTCACTAAGTTAACCAACATTAATGGAATGAAATTCATGGGGTTTATAAAGACCTGGCAAGTCAATCATAGCTTCACAAGTCAGACTAACCCATTTAAAGCCCACTGACTCCCACGGCTACCTAGAATACACCTCCTCCCACCTGCAAAAATTCCATCCCCTATTCCCAATTCCTCCGCCTCCGCCGCATCTGCTCCCAGGATAAGGCATTCCACTCCCGCACATCCCAGATGTCCACGTTCTTCAAGGACTGCAACTTTCCCCCCTCAGTGGTCGAGAACGTCCTTGACCGCGTCTCCCGCATTTCCCGCAACACATCCCTCACACCCCGCTCCTGCAACAACCCTAAGAGGATCTCACTCGTCCTCACATACCACCCCACCAACCTCCAGATACAACGCATCATCCTCCGACACTTCCGCCATCTACAATCCGACCCCACCACTAAAGACATTTTTCCATCTCCACCCTTGTCTGCTTTCCGGAGAGACCACTCTCTCCATGACTCCCTTGTCCGCTCCACACTCCCCTCCAACCCCACCACACCTGGCACCTTCCCCTGCAACTGCAGGAAGTGCTACACTTGCTCCCACAGCTCCTTCCTCACCCCCATCCCAGGCCCCAAGATGACCTTCCATATCAAGCAGATGTTCACCTGCACATCTGCCAATGTGGTATACTGTATCCATTGTACCCGGTGTGGCTTCCTCTACATTGGGGAAACCAAGCGGAGGCTTGGGGACCGCCTTGCAGAACACCTCCGCTTGGTTCGCAATAAACAACTGCACCTCCCAGTCGCGAACCATTTTAACTCCCCCACCCATTCCTCAGACGGCATGTCCACCATGCTGTCTGCAGGGGCTGCAGTGCCACAATGATGCCACCCGAAGGTTGCAGGAACAGCAACTCATATTCCGCTTGGGAACCCTGCAGCCCAATGGTACTGCTTGTGGATTTCACTAGCTTCAAAATCTCCCCTTCCCCCACTGCATCCCAAAATCAGCCCAGTTCTTCCCCTCCCCCCACTGCATCACAAAACCAGCCCAGCTTGTCCCTCCCCCCACTGCATCCCAAAACCAGACCAGCCTGTCTCTGCTTCCCTAACCTGTTCTTCCTCTCATCCATCCCTTCCTCCCACCTCAAGCCGCACCTCCATTTCCTACCTACCACCTCATCCCACCTCCTTGACCTGTGCATCTTCCCTGGATTGACCTATCCCCTCCCTACCTCCTCACCTATACTGTCCTCTCTACCTATCTTGTTTTCTCTCCATCTTTGGTCCACCTCCCCCTCCCTCCCTATTTATTCCAGTTCCCTCTCCCATCCCCCTCTCTGATGAAGGGTCTAGGCCCGAAGCGTCAGCTTTTGTGCTCCTGAGATGCTGCTTGACCTGCTGTGTTCATCCAGCTCCACACTTTGTTATCTCAGACTCACCCTTGTTGCTTTCCAAAACTCATCAACTCCCAGCCTGGACCCTTTGGGAGCTCAAGGGATTAACCCTTATAAAAAGATTTCTGTTTACCTGGAGTTATGTGGTAGTTTGTCTCACAGGGCAGAGGAATAAAGCAGACAATTTGCAAGCACATGGGCCTGAGGCTATATTATATATCTACCTGGATTCAGAAAACATTGTGTTTTGGATGAGAATCTCCAGTCAAACCATTATTGTTTGTCATAACAAAGCGTGGAGCTGGATGAACACAGCAGGCCAAACAGTATCTTCGGACCACAAAAGCTGACGTCAAGTATAAAAGGTGTTGGCTAAGTGAGGTCACCCTGATGTCAGCTTTTGTGCTCCTAAGATGCTGCTTGGCCTGCTGTGTTCATACTACTCCACACTTTGTTATCTTGGATTCTCCAGCATCTTCAGGTCCCATTATCTCTCATTATTGCCTGTCAACAAGCTCCCACAGGTTGATTGTCACAGTCTTTTATCTACAAAGTCTCCTGACTCATCTGAAAGATTCCTGGTCTAAGTTCCATTATTGAAATATTAGTCTTTGCAGCGAAGGAAGATTTCATTCAGCCCAATATGTTGACACTGGCTTTGATTTTCTCTAACCCTTACCCCTACGGCCCTCTACCCTCCTTTCTTCATTCCACCAAAACTGAATGGAGATTTTATTCTGGAAACAGGCTGTGACACTGTGAAGCAGTGACATGAGAGATGCCTTTAAAACTGTGAGGGGTTTAATAGGATGAATATAGGCAAGATGTTTCCACATGAGAGAGAGTCCAAATATTGAATAGGGGCTGTAAATATCAGATAGTTGCCATCAAATCTAATCAAATCAAACTTTCTTTGCAGTGATCACAAAATGCTGATCCCACCTCCATACGGTCGGAATAAAACCCATTGCAGTCTGTTTTTTCAAGTGTACATTTAAGTGGACCTTCAGTGCCACCATGAACAAATCAAATCCATACACGGGGAATGGTGAGAATGTGGAACTAGTCTGGTTTATAATGGGAACTGCAGATGCTGGAGAATCCGAGATAACAAAGCATGGAGCTGGGTGAACACAGCAGGCCAAGCAGCATCCCAGGAGCACAAAAGCTGATGTGCTCCTAAGATGCTGCTTGGCTTGGTGTGTTCATCCAGCTCCACACTTTGCTATGACAGAATGTGTAACTTGCTCTCACATCAATTAGTGAAAATTACAGATGCCTTTAAAGTCCATGTAAAGTGGTTGAATCATTTATGAGAAAAGATGGATATGAGAATAGGGTGGGATTAACTAATGTGGGAGCAAAGGCACATGTGTGGGTTATATGTTTTGCTTCTGCACTGTAAGTGCTATACAAAGTGTTATAAATGCTGATCTACATTTCCCTTATGGTATGCAACAATCTCTGCTTCAGCTAAACCCTGTGGCAAAGTACATTATGTTCCACTGGATAGGCTATAATGTCCTATTAGCCCAGTGGTTGCTGGGCTATAAATTTCAAATGTGAGAACTCAGATTGGCTGCCCATCTGGAACTGTTCATGGTGCCACTGAAGGTCCACTGAAAGGTACATGTGAAAAAACAGACTGTAATGGGTTTTATTCCCACCATATGGAGGTGGGATCAGCATTTTGTGATCACTGCAAAGAAAGTTATAAATCTCTACGCAGTAAGACATTCTAAAATAAATCCCATTCTCACCACATGGAGATCATTATTGCCTTAGAAGTATCTCCAATAATACCAAGGAGCTGAATGGGCCTGTTAATTATTATGGAGCATGGATTGCATTGATGTTTGGCAGGCTGCCAGGTTCGATGAATAGGTAGCATCACTGGCTATTTAATGAAAAGAAGATTTGTTTGCCCCCAGCAACTATCTGTAAGGCTTAGTATAATGGTAAACAGTGGAACTATAACAGTTCACAAACTCCCCCACACCACCACTGAACTCTGCCAAAACAAAACATTCCTTTTTGCTTCTGGACCCGAATACGAAATGCTTCATAGTCTTCAGGCTTATGTCTTTCAAGGACTTGGCATTATTTTAAATGACACGTTACTTGAGGTCCTTTATTTGTAGTTTTAAATTATTTTTTCCTGGGATGTGGGGGTCACTGGCTGGCCAGCATTTATTGCCTATCCCTAGTTGCCCTTGAGAAGGTGGTAGTGAGCTGCCTTCTTGAACCACTGCAGTCCATTTGGTGTCAATAGACCCACCATGCCATTAGGGAGGGAATGATAGGATTTTGACACAGTGATAGCAAAGGAAGGGCGATGTATTTCCAAGTCAGGATGTTGAGTGGCTTGGAGGGGAGCTTGCAGGTGGTAGAGTTGGTTAATGTCTGTAGGCATCATGTAGATGATACACACTGCTGTAATTGAGTATTGGCAGTGGAGTGTTGAATGTTTGTGGATGTGGTGCCAATCAAGCAGGGGCTGCTTCGTCCTGGGTGGTGTCAGGTTTCTTGAGTGTTGCTGAAACTTCACCCAAATCCAGGCAAGTGGGGAGTATTCCACAACACTCCTAACTTGTGCCTCATAGATGGTGAAAGGGCTTTGGGGAGTAAGGAGATGAGTTACTCGCTGCAGTATTCCTAGCCTCTGACCTGCTCTGGTCACTATTGTATTTACATGGCTAGTCCAGTTCAGTCTCTGGTCAATGGTAACCCCCAGGAAGTTGATAGTGGGTGATTCAATTATAGGAATCCCATTGCTTCTCCCCTATGAGCTAGGGCCTTTGGATTGCATTTTCATCTTAAATGTTTTCTACCTTCCATGAAAATCAAGAACTTGTAAATGATGAGCACATTCTATGTCCACAACACATCCCAAAACAGTATACAACCAGGCAAGCATTTTTGACCAGCTGTAATGTTAGAAACACAGCAACAAAATTGAGCACAGCAAGATCCCACAGACAAACCATGCAATAAATCCTTAGATAGATGCCCACTTTGATTTTCCTGGTGCAAAGAGAAAAGAAAAATCAAATGGGCAGCATCCAATTGATCTCTCCACCCACCATCAGCTGCTTACCTTGGCAACCCCTTTCCAATTGCAGAGATTATGTACTGGGGAGAGGCTACACCACTGGCAGGTGTAAATGAGCACTAAAACTAACAGGCTCGATTCAGGAACTCCATAAATTGCTCTCACTTACTCTGTTTCAAGCACTGACATTGAGTAGGTACACAGCCGTCGCTGTTGCGATCAGGATAAGAGGTTTACCACCCACTATTTCCTGGCTAGGGTCCAGACGAACACCAATTAAATGATGAGTGGCATCATTCTGCTGGATGTGTGCCAGGAGGTGGATTTTGATCTCCAATAATTAACACTGACATTTTGTGTATATGAAAGAGCTGTTTTGTTTAAAATCTGTTCAATGAGTGAAGTCAGTCTATGAATCATAGAAGGCGGACATAATGAGCTCCATCCTTTGCCTGCTCAGCTGCTGATATATCTATTGCAGCGAAGTATCCCAAGCCCAACAGTTTTTTTTTCTCTTTGAGTTAATACCAGGGTCTTTGAAGGGTTTTGTGGGATAAATTTCGAAGGATTCTGATGGGAAGTGTTGGGTGGGTGTACGGAAATATCTCAGGGCCCACACCTTGAGCTGTAAGGATAGCCCACTGGGAGGATCTGTTCTTATGCTGGTGTGAGATCAGGTCACTGTGTGAAGAGTGGCAAGTAAGAAGCTGTACAGGAAATAGAGTAGCAACAGATAATTATGGCAAGAGACAGTTCAGATAAGCTGAAATATGGGCAGGCTCATGTGGACGGTAATCATTCATATAATGCATGGAGCAGAAACACATTTCCCTTCACGCAAAGGGAAAGTTCATTCATATTTTTAAACGCTGTCGGCTGCAGTTTCATCGTCTCCACAGTATATATTTTCAACAGGCATGTAAAGCAGAACATGTGTCCAGAGCACCTTCTTCCCAGCCATTGTGGGTTTTTCCTTCGTTGTGGTATTTGTACCTGAAGTGGCAATGCTTGTGTGACTTAAAACACTGGCATGTGGTTTTATGTGGTGTTGACAGATCCAACAGCTACTTATTACAGTTGGCTATAATAGGCAGACACTGCAATCACAAGCACATCAGTGTCTGGGTTAGCATCAGCTATTAAGCTGTTAACATCAGCGTGCTTCTAGTCGCATGTCATGCTTCAAGCGATCTGGGATCAGTTGAAGTCCATTGGTCACATGCGAAATTGCCATGGTGATGCCAGGAACATCATGTCTCTTAAAGGTATACAAACGCACCGGCCTTGAGACAAAACCCAATAGTACCCGACTCCAAACTAACCCCTATAATATGGAGGGTGATTAGGTGCTGAAATCAGCACTTTGCACACTGCATAGAAATAAATAATTAAGGGAAAAATTAGCTTGTTAAAAGCTCAAATGACACTACCACATCCAAACCATATCACGATATGAACAGAAACAAAGTTGGTGGAAAATCTCAGCAGGTCTGGCAGCATCTGTGAAGGAAAAAAACAGAGTTAACGTTTCATTTCTGAGAAAGGGTCGCTGGACCCGAAACATTAACCCTGTATTTCCCTTCACAGACGCTGCCAGGCCTGCTGAGCTTTTCCAGCAACTTGGTTTTTGATCCTGACTTACAGCATCCGCAGTTCTTTCAGTTTTTACATCCCACAGTATGGTTGGCCTGAGGCAGGAGTAGGCAGTCTGTTACTCCAAACAGGAAGGCAGAAAGAAAGGGGGTCACTCCCAATGTGCCTTGGAGGCAACCAATCCCTAAAGGACAGTAGCGCTCCCTCCCTCCCTTCCGACCCACTCAAAACAGCTTAACAACAGACCTATTCCTCAACTAACATTCTCCATGAGGTTGCTAAATACTCCCAGCCCAATACCTCGCTTTAGAATCTACTGTGGCCTTCAGCCTCTATTTATTTATTCAAGTAGCTGTCTTTCTATTTATCTATGCACTTGTTCATTTATTTGTTTGTATGTTTCTTTATTTAATATAGTTATTCATATTTGTTTAGGTACTCATCTATTTCTTTATTGTCACATAGGAATGGGCAATAAATGCTGGCCTCATCAGCAATGCCCTCATTCCGTGAATGGATAAAACAAAACCGAGAACGACAAAGTGAAATATGTTCAGTCAATACAATACTGCAACATTTTGAATTGGAAAAAGAAAAAAAAGCAGTTACACAAATACAGTCCATGTTGAGTGCACAGGGCCTGCAAACAGAGCTACAAGACTCCTGTAACATGTCTAGGGACGCAAGGAGTCTCTAAACTTCAGGCCCACAGCATCCAGGAGCCAATGACACTCCCAGCACCACAGCAGGCAGTGACCCTCCCAGCATTGCTGCAGGCAGTGACCCACCCAGCACCGCCGCAGGCAGTGACCCTCCCAGCAACGCTGCAGGCTGTGAACCTCCCAGCAACGCTGCAGGCAATAACCCTTCCAGCACTGTTGCAGGCAGTGACCCTCGCAGCATCGCTGCAGGCAGTGACCCACACAGATTTGCTGCAGGCAGTGACCCTCCCAGCAACACTGCAGGCAGTGAACCTCCCAGCAACGCTGCAGGCAATAACCCTTCCAGCACTGTTGCAGGCAGTGACCCTCCCACCACTGCGGCAGGCAGTGACCCACCCAGCACCGCTGCAGACAATGAGCCACCTAGCACCGCTGCAGACAATGAGCCACCCAGCATCGCTGCAGACAATGACACACCCAGCATCGCTGCAGGCAGTGACCCTCCCAGCAGTGCTGTAGGCAGTGACCCTCCCAGCATCGCTGCAGGCAGTGACCCACCCAGCACCGCCGCAGGCAGTGACCCTCCCAGCAACGCTGCAGGCTGTGAACCTCCCAGCAACGCTGCAGGCAATAACCCTCCCAGCACCGCTGCAGACAATGACACATGCAGCACCGCTGCAGGCAGCGACCCACCCAGCACCGCTGTAGGCAGTGACCCTCCCAACACTGCTGCAGGCAATCTCTCTCCCAGCACCGCTGCAGGCAATGTCCCTCCCAGCACCGCTGCAGGCAGTGATCCAGACAGCACAGCTGCAGACAGTGACCGTCCCAGCACCGCTGCAGCCAGTGACAATCCCAGCACCGCTGCAGGCAATGTCCCTCCCAGCACCGCTGCAGGCAGTGACCCTCCCAAAATCGCTGCAGGCAATGTCCCTCCCAGCACCACTGATGGCAGTGACCCTCCCAGCATCGCTGCAGGCAGTGACCCTCCCAGCACCGCTGCAGGCAATGTCCGTCCCAGCACCGCTGCAGACAATGACACACCCAGCATCGCTGCAGGTAGTGACCCTCCCAGCAGTGCTGCAGGCAGTGACCCACTGAGCACCGCTGCAGGCAGTGACCCTCCCAGCAACACTGCAGTAAATAACCTTCACAGCAACGTTGCAGGCAGTGACCCACACAGCAATGCTGCAGGCAGTGGCCCTCCCAGCACCGCTGCAGACAATGACACACCCAGCATCACTGCAGGCAGTGACCCACCCAGCATCACTGCAGGCAATATCCCTCCCAGCACCGCTGCAGGCAATGTCCCTCCCAGCACTGCTGCAGGCTGTGACCCTCCCAGTACCGCAGCAGGCAGTGACCCACCCAGCACCGCTGCAGGCAGTGGCACTTCCAGCACCGCTGCAGGCAGTTTCCCTCCCAGCATCGCTGCAGGGTAAGTCCCTCCCAGCATCGCTGCAGGCAGTGTCCCTCCCAGCACAGCTGCAGGCAGTGACCCACTCAGCACCGCTGCAGGCAGTGGCCCTCTCAGCATCACTGATGGCAGTGACCCTCCCAGCACCGCTGCAGTTAATCTCCCTCCCAGCACCGCTGCAGGCAGTGATTCAGACAGCACAGCTGCAGGCAGTGACCGTACCAGCAGCGATGCAGGCAGTGACTGTCCCAGCAGCGCTGCAGGCAGTGACCCTCCCAGCACCACTGCAGGCAATGATCCACCCAGCACCGCTGCAGGCACTGACCCACACAGCATCGCTGCAGGCAATGACACACCGAGCAACGCTGCAGGCATTGACCCTCCCAGCACCAATGCAGTAAATGACCAACCCAGCATCGCTGCTCGCAATGTCCCTCCCAGCACTGCTGCAGGCAATGTCCCTCCCAGCACCGCTGCAGGCAATGTCCCTCCCAGCACCGCTGCAGGCAATGTCACACCCAGCGCCGCTGCTGGCAGTGACCCACTCAGCACCGCTGCAGGCAGTGACTCTCCCAGCACCCCTGCAGACAATGACCCACCCAGCATCGCTGCAGGCAGTGACCCACACATAACCGCTGCAGGCAAAGACTCTCCCAGCATCGCTGCAGGCAATGACCCACCGAGCAACGCTGCAGCCATTGACCCTCCCAGCACCACTGCAGTAAATGACCAACCCAGCATCGCTGCAAGCAATGGCCCTCCCAGCACCGCTGCAGGCAGCGACCCTCACAGCACCGCTGCAGGCAGCGACCCTCCCAGCACCGCTGCAGGCAGCGACTCTCACAGCACCGCTGCAGGAAGTGACCAACCCAGCACCACTGCAGGCTGTGACCAACCCAGCACCACTGCAGGCAGTGACCCTCCCAGCACCATTGCCGGCAATGACCAACCCAGCATCGCTGCAGGCAATGATGCACCCAGCACCGCTGCAGGCAAAGACGGTCCCAGCATCGCTGCAGGCAGTGGCCCTCCCAGCACCACTGCCGGCAATGACCAACCCAGCATTGCTGCTGGCAATGACGCACCCAGCACCGCTGCAGGCACTGACCCACCCAGCACCGCTGCAGGCACTGACCCACACATAACCGCTGCAGGCAATGACCCTCCCAGCATTGCTGCAGGCAATGACCCACCGAGAAACGCTGCAGCCATTGACCCTCCCAGCACCACTGCAGTAAATGACCAACCCAGCATCGCTGCAGGCAATGTCCCTCCCAGTACTGCTGCAGGCAATGTCCCTCCCAGCACCGCTTCAGGCAATGTCCCTCCCAGTACTGCTAGAGACAATGACCCACCCAGCATCACTGCAGCAGTGACCCAAACAGCACCGCTGCAGGTAGTGACCTTCCCAGCACCACTGCAGGCAAAGACTCTCCCAGCATCGCTGCAGGCAGTGATCCACCCAGCACCGCTGCAGGCACTGACCCACACAGCACTGCGGCAGGCAAAGACTCTCCCAGCATCACTGCAGGCACTGACCCACCCAGCACCGCTGCAGGCAGTGACCGTCCCAGCAACGCTGCAGGCAGTGACCGTCCCAGCACCGCTGCAGGCATTTGACCCCCCCAGCATCGCTGCAGGCAGTGACCGTCCCAGCAACGCTGCAGGCAGTGACCGTCCCAGCACCGCTGCAGGCATTTGACCCACCCAGCACCGCTGCAGGCAGTGACTGTCCCAGCAACGCTGTAGGCATTTGACCCACCCAACACCGCTGCAGGCAGTGATCCACCCAGCACCGCTGCAGGCCTGCCACACCCAGGAGCCCTCTTCCAGGCACTGCCACTACTGTAGCTGATGCCCAGCCAGCCCTCCTCTGGCTTCCCCATGATGTGTATTGAAAAGAATGAAAATGAAGAAAAAGAGAAAACAAAAGTGAAACGGGAGCCGACGTGTTCAGCAGCCTGATCCAGGCACTGGTTACTATCCTGGCAGTGTCCAGTGCTCAGCTCTGATGTTGCAGGGCTGCCGACCAGTCTCTGCTGCTCCTGTAGAGGGGCAGAATTCCCACCCTGCACCAATTGAGCAGCTCCTGACGGCTGTAGGGCAGGTATGACAGCCGGTGTGGAATTTCCTTTCGCGGGGGCTGTGGGGCATTGGGGTGAGCCACCCTACCAACACACCTCACATCGCCCCCACGCCCCTGCCCCCGCCCCATAGAATTGCACAGTGCAGAGTGGGCCAACCAACTCTCGATCATAATAACCACAGGCCAAGAGGGAAATGAAAGTTTGGGTCGGCAGACGAGGAGCTGGTGTAATAACATCATGGAGCCAACACTTTTGACTTTCACGTGGGTACTGAGGCCAAGAGAAAATGGACGTGGCTGGAGGAGGTGGTTGGGTGTTGCCTTGACAACCCAGCTTCCCTGAGGTGCCTCCACCATCACCTTTCATATAAAGACAAACTAATGCTTTAGTAAATGGAGATTCCTTGTACCAAGGGTATGTGTACAAGATACCCTTGCTCTGAGGTTACTTGCTACAGATTGCAACGCCACTGAATGACCCCCCACAGCGTAGAAACACACACCATCAAGGATCTTCCAGCCCTGCAATCTCCAGTTCTGAGGTGACCTATTCACGACCTCCACTCATGCCTGTTTAGAACCGAGACGAAGAATGTCGGGGATATCGTGTTGACTGACTGAACTTCAAACTGCGGTGACCTGGCAGTGACCTGTGTAGAGGCATAGCCTGGAAAGACCATATCCCTGGAAGCATAAACACTGAGCTTGCATGATTTTGAATGTCATTGTACGTGTCTATCAAGCACTTCTGCTCCAGATGTACAATGTGAAAATGGCCTCCCAGAGGGGAAAAAACAGCTTTAAAAAATTCTCTGATGCTTGGAAATGTACATACTGATCACGCTGGACCTCCATTTTGAGACATACCAGATGGGTTGGAAGTATGTGTCATTTGTAAGTTTTACTGTTTTTTTTTCTCCCATGTGAGATCTATTTTTGTTATATTAAATCAAATACTTTTAGATACTCATGAAGAAAGTGGTTTTACTTGTGCAGCACTTTATTGCAGAGGCAGCTTTACGATAGCCAACAAATTATTTCATGAAGGTATTGCTGTTAACTGGAGCAATTCAGAGACAACAGGCTCCGGGCAGATAGCAGGGGAGATGAATGGCGCTTCAGTCCTGTTCTGGGGCTAATGACCGAAGAAGGAATGTTGGCCCCCTCCCACAAGCTCCTTACCTTCCTGCTGGTCTCATGGTTTTACACTGGGCTTGTCAACAGCTTGTAATACCTCATCTGAAAAGTAGACATGTCGTATTAGGTAACGTGCTGAAATCCTGCGTAAGCAGTCAAAATCAATCAAAATGATTTATCAGCCAAACACTAGAAATGTATTTTAAACCACAATTAAGGCCCTAAATTGTGTACATTTGTGAGTATTTGTAAAGAACAATCTCTCTCTCTCAATGCCGGCAAAACAAGAGATCTGATCATTGACTTCAGGGAGAAAAGAGGAGGACACACCGCTATCTACGTCAACAGAGCTGAAGAGGAGAGGGCAGAGAGCATTAAGTTCTTTGGTGTGACAATAACCAGCAATCTGTCCTATATAGATGCAATAACCAAGAAGGCAGAACAACACCCCTTCTTCCTCAGGCAGCTTAGGAAATTTGTCATGTCCGTAAGGACCCTCTCCAACTTCTACACGTACATCATGGAAAGCATTCAGTCCGGGAGCATAACGGCCTGGTACAGCAACTGCTCTGCCCAGGACCGTAAGAAACTACAGAAAATGGTGTGCACAGCCCAGACCGTCTCGAAGCCATCCATGGACACCATCAACACTTATCGTTTCTGCAGAAAGGTCATCAACATCATCAAAAACCCTTTCACACCAGTAATGCTCTCTTACAACTTTTTCCATCAGGCAGAAGATATAGAACGCTGAACACATGCACCAACGGATTCAAGAACAGCTTCTTTCTTGCAGAATGGGCCTCTCTAACTGCAAATAATGTTGATCTTGTTTTGTACATCACTTCTGCAGCCATTACCCGTATGCCTCGCTCCGTTAAGCTCCCTATGGTCTGTATATCCTCGTTTGCTGTGATCTGCCTGCGTTGCTCACAAAACAAAGCTTTTCACTGTACTTAGATACCTGTGATTACAATGAATCAAATGATCAATCAAATCAAATTGCCATCATTAGATTTCATCCGGTCTGCAATGGAATCAATGGTCATAGGTAAAAGCAATTGTGTGATTAATATTAATGAGATCCTGCAAAACAAATATTGGGATGCAGTGGGTTGGCATCATGAACTATTTAATCATCAAAAAGTGGAACTAGAGTCCAATTTTTGAAAATTCTTTCTTAAGATGGGATCAGCGCTGGCTGGGAGGGAAACTGGCAGTGGTGGTACTTCAGTGTTATCTGCTGCCCTTGCGTTCCCATATGGTAGTGGTCATGGTAGATAGTGCACGTGGCTGCGACTGAACGTCAGTAGTAGAGGAGTGAATATTTGTGGATGTCGTGCCAATCAAGCCGGCTGCTTTATCTTGGATGGTGTCAAGCTTCTTGAGTGCTGTTGGAGGTGCACCCATCCAGGCAAGTGGAAAGTGTTCCATCACACTCCTGACTTGTGTCTTATAGATGGTGGGCAGGCTTTGGAGATTCAGGAGGTCCACAGGATTCCCAGCCTCTGACCTGGATGGTGACCACTGTATTTATATGGCTAGTCCAATTTAGCTGGTGGTCAATGGTAACTTCCCAGAGGCTGATAGCATGGGTAAAATTTTTTTTTACACAGAGTGTATGTGTGAAATGGACTGCTAGAGAAAGTAATGGATGCAGGTACATTTACAACATTTAAAAAACATTTGGATAAGTTCATGAATAAGAAAGGCTTGGAGAGATATGGTCCATGGGCAGGCAGGTGGGACTGGTTTCGTTTGGGAACATGGTCGATGTGTACTGGTAGCACCGAAGGGTCTGTTCCCATTCTGTATAACTCTAAGATTCTGTGAGTCATGAATGGTGCTGAACACTGTACAATCATCAGTGAGCATCCCCACTTCTGACCTTATGATGGAGGGAAGGTCATTGATGAAGCAGCTGAAGATGGTTGGGCCTAGGACACTACCCTGAGGTACTCGTATTGGGATGCCCTGGAGCTGAGATGACTGACCTCAACAAATACAGTCACCTTCCTTCCGAATTATAATGTAGATGCTGGAAAATCTGAAACAAAATAGAAGAAAAGGAAATATTCCAACATGCGTTGTGCATCTTGGGAGTGAAGACAGGCTTTATACTGCAGTTTACAAAGTCCAGGATTCCACATGCATTATTTACTGCTTTGTTAACAGCATTTTTTGAATGTGTGTTTATGAAATTTTGAAGTTCTGTGCCATTTCAAAATTGTTCCTTCGACACCATTGTCTCTACTCCCCCAGCTTCAACTCAGTACTGTTCTCACAGCCAGCACACGTATAATATCTAACTGACTCCTGTCATCAGTTTAGTTTCTGTAGACAGCTTATGTATTTTGTTATCCATGGAAAATAAATCCAGTGAAATGAATTCGGCAGGAGAGTACGGGGAGCTGAGGTATGCCCAGTGTTTGAGTTGGCTGAGGGCAGATCAGGTTGAGCAAGTCAGGAGAGTGCTAAAGTCATGCCATGGTGGGACAGAGATATGAGGTTGATCCTCAGAAAATGTATCCAGTCTGGGAGGAGGGAATTCAAATTAGTTTGTGTTGGAGTGTGTTGGGAAGGATTCACGAGGTGCCATGGGGGGGATTAGTGAAATGATGGGGTTTGATTCAGTAGAGTTGCCCAGGGCTTGGGGCAGGTTCTAATACCTCAGTATTTCCTTGATAATGCTAATATTTCTGAGATAACTGCTAGGCTGTAAGACATAGGGACAGGAGTAGGCCATTTGGCCCCTTCTCAGCCATTCAATAGAATGGTGGCTGATCCGACATTCCTCACATCCACTTTGCTGCCCTTTCCCCATATCCGTGTCTTCCCCACCTAATTGAGAATCTTTTAATCTCAGCCATAAATATCCACAAGCACTCTGTCCCCATTGCCCTGTGTAACAAGGAATTCTAAAGAGTCTCAATCTGCTAACAGAGGAAATTCCTCCTCGTCTCATCTTAAATTGATGTACTTTTGTTCTGAGACTATGCCCTCTGGTCCTAGACTCTCCCATGAGGGGAATCATCTTCGCAACATTTACCCTCAATGAATATCTACAGCGCATAAAGAGGCCATTCAGCCCATTGTGTCTGCAGTGACCCTCCAAATAGCCTCTCGCTCAGACACACCCGCTCCCCCACAACCCCTTATTTCCCATGGCCAACCCAACCAGCCTGCACATCCCTAGACAATATGGGGAAGTTAGCATGGCCATTTCACTTTAACCTGAACAACTTTGGCCTGTGGGAAGAAACCGGAGCATACAGAGGAAACTCATGTAGGCACAGGGAGAATGTGCAAACTCTACACAGACTGTAGCCCAAGGGTGGAATCAAACCCATGCCCCTGGCACGGAGGGGAGGCCAGGTTAACCACTGGACCACCATGCTGCCCTCAAGCCCCTGTCAAGCCCCTTAAGAATCCTATATATCCTGGATGACATCATCTCCCATTCACCTTCCAATGAAATGATATCCTTCTTAATAAGGGCACCGAACTGCTCACAATAACAGGAAGTTAATCAGAAACCTCTGTAGCCTGGGGATCTAACTCAGAGATGGGGGCATTTTCAGAGGGTAGCAGACACTGGGAAATTGTCCATCATAAGCTTCAACTCCCTGGGTAACCCGAGGTAGTCAGTGCATTGGGACATCTAACGGGGGGTCCTCTGGATACAAAGAGCAAAGAACAAAGAAACCTACAGCACAGGAACAGGCTCTTCGGCCCTCCAAGCCTGCGCCGATCAAGATCCTCTGTCTAACCTGTCATCTATTTTCTAACGGTCTGTGTCCATTTCCTCCCTGCCCAAAAATGTACCTGTCCAAATATATTTAAAAGACGCTAACGTGTCTGCGTCTACCGCCTCCGCTGGCAACGCGTTCCAGGCGCCCACCATCCTCTGTGTAAAGAACTTTCCATGCATACCTCCCTTAAACTTTCCTCCTCTCACTTTGAACTCATGACCCCTAGTAACTGAGTTCCCCACTCTGGGAAAAAGCTTCTTGCTATCCACCCTGTCTATACCCCTCATGATTTTGTAGACCTCAATCAGGTCCCCCCTCAATCTCCGTCTTTCTAATGAAAATAATCCTAATCTATTCAACCTTTCTTCATAGCTAGCATCCTCCATACCAGGCAACATCCTGGTGAACCTCCTCTGCACCCTCTCCAAAGCATCCACATCCTTTTGGTAATGTGGCAACCAGAACTGTACACAGTACTCCAAATGTGGCCGAACCATACATTGTTGTAACATCTATCTTCCAATCGGATTAGCTGAATCCATGTGCTTCTTAAATAACAATGTGTAGAGCTGGATGAACACAACAGGCCAAGCAGCCTCAGAGGAGCAGGAAGGCTGACGTTTTGAGCCTAGACCCTTCTTCAGAATCCTTTCTGAAGAAGGGTCTATACCCGAAATATCTACCTTCGTGCTCCTCTGATGCTGCTTGGCCTGCTGTGTTCATCCAGCTCTATACCTTGCTATCTCAGATTCTCCAGCATCTGCAGCTCCTACTGTCTCTGCTTCTTAAATACCTTGGTGATGGAAAACTGCCACCTTAACCAGCTTTATATGGAGCTCAGTATGCTCTCCAGAGTTATATTCAGTCATTAATGATTTGCAACTAAAAATGTGTTCAGTCTTGCTAACATCCCCAAAACAAATAAAAAACACATGACTTGGCTTGCTCACTCTCTTATTGCATAGTATGTTACACTTAATCACCAGGCAGCCAACATACTGTCTGACTTTATAGCTTGACATTAACTTGTTTAACAACATATAGATGGTTGTAATTTTTATAATTTTATTTTTTACATTTCATATCAGCTTCACTTTGATTTTTATGTTACTCTGCATTGAGCTCTTATGCTGGAAACATTGATTTGCATCTAAAAGTGGCTGCTTCAATGAAGTCAAAGAAAATTGAATATGTAATTAGCATATTATTATCTATAGAGCTGGGGTCCCTTTCCCAAAAGATTTACACTTATCATATCTATAGCTTATTCTGACTGAATTTTTCTTTATTTGGATGTTCTGCTGCACATTAGAAGTTGCTTTTCCATTCTTTAAAGATAAGAGAAACTCCTTAATGTGTTGCTTTCATTGAAGAGTACTAATGGGAGACTTGGTGGGTACGTACCAAGGGTTGTGTTTAACAGTTTTGTCATATTTTACCATCTATTTATTTTGTAGGATGTGGGCATTGCTGGCTGGCCAGCATTTATTGCCCATCCCTAGTTGCCCTTGAGAAGGTGGTGGTGAGCTGCCTTCTTGAACTGCTGCAGTCCTCCTGCTGTAGGTTGACCCACAATATCATTCGGGAAGGAATTCCAGGATTTTGATCCAGCAACTGTGAAGGAACGGTGATACATTTCCAAGTCAGGATGGTGAGTATCTTGGAGGAGAACTTAAAGTTGGTGGTATTTCCACATATCTGCTGCCTTTGTCCTTCTAGTTGGAAGTAAGTGTGGGTTTGGAAGGTGCTGTCTGAGGATCTTGAGGGAATACATCAAGTAGATGCTACACACTGCTGCTACTGAGCATCTTTGGTGGAGGGCATGGACAATAGACATATGTCATGGACAGACTAATTTAAGGTTGTTACTATTTTCTATGGTGGATGGATCAATTAGGGGTTTGTTCTGTGAAAAGGTTGCATTCCGTTAATTCTTTTGATATGCCCATACTGCTTTCTTTTGCCTTTATTAGTTTATTTTCCCTTCTTTACATGTTATATGATCACTTATTGTCATTTTGAAGAGCTATTTTGCTGTTGTAATTATCATTATATTCATTGAAATTGTTGTTCTGACCCACTATCAGTGGTTGCCACTTATTCCTGCTATACTCGGAGTAGGGTTCCAAACCTGAGCCCCCTGGGCCTCTCGCTGTGTGAAATTCAAAGCCGTTTTTGTCTCAGCTTCAGAAACATTTGAGAAGAAGATGAGAACTTCACTTACATTTCAGAAATATAAATGATACTCATTCTCTTAGTTCTCATACTCTTCCCTGACAGACTCCCTCAACTTTAATCCCTGGTGCCTGAGCAGAGCAGGGTTCTGGGGAGTTAAGCTATTAGTTAAACCAACGTGGAATTCAATGTAACATGCAATACATAGTCACATTTTAGCAGTGTGTCAGGGCATCACTGTACATTCGGGGGTTGACCAGTGCTCAAAATATAGCTCTCTCACCAGTAAGTAATAAGGTTGTGGATTTAAACCTCACTACAGAGAAAGAATGACAAAGTCTTGGCTTACTTCCTGGTACAGGACTGAGAGAGGGCCATATTGTCAGAGGTGATATCTTTCAGATGGTGTGTTAAACCAAGGCTCTGACTATTCCTTCAGCTGGATGAGGAAGATTACACTTGAGGCCAAGAGGATAATGATCAAGAGACTAGAACATCACTGCACCCTTAGCTGCTATCAGGAAAAATGTATTATTTGATTAATTTCACGAGGGAACGCACGCACACAAACTGCTAATAATTTTCTGACATTGCAACAGTGGCTACACTTCAAACATTGTTAATTAGCTGTGAAGTACTTCTGAAATTATCGTACAGAGCATGTGGTGCTATATGAATACACTTTTTTATTTCTTTATCGAGATTTTCTTTTGTAATTTGTTCACAGGATGTGGGTGTCACTGACTGGTCCAGCATTTATTACCCAAACCTAGTTGCCCTTGAGAAGGTGGTGGTGAGCTGCCTTCTTGAACCACTGCAGCACTCATGCTGTGGGTAGACCCGCAATACCCTTAGGGAGGGAATTCCAGGATGTTGACCCAGCGACAGTGAAGGAACGGCAACATATTTCCAAGTCAGGGTGGTAGCATGGCTTGGAGAGGAATTTGCACAATGGTGGAGTCCCCATGTATCTGCTGACCTTGTCCTTATAGATGGAAGTGGTCACGAATATGGAAGGTGTAGTCCAAAGATCTTTGGTTCATTTCTGTGGTGTAGCTTGCAGTTTGTACTCACTGCTGCTGCAATGTGTTGTTGATGAAGAGAGTTAAAGTTTAAAGTGTTGAACGCTGTACCAATCAAGTGGACTGCTTTGTTCCAATAGTATTGAGCTTCTTGAGTGTTGTTGGAGCTACACTCTGAAATAATTCAACAGAGGCCAGTATCCCATCACCAAACACCTTTTATGTACACATGGAGAGTCCTTGACACAGACTTACCTCCCTCAAAGCCAGGTCTCAGAGTGAACAGAACCTCTGACACTCCTGTTTATATCCATCAGCCAGAACGCCCTGACTGGGCCAGGTTAACAGCCCCACTCAGGGAACTCATATTCTATGAAGTCCACCTGGCTGACCTTGTTACTACACACCACCCAGGAAGCGGACAGTATTCCATCATACTCCTGACTTGGGCCTTAAAGATGATGGACATGCACCAATAGGCTGGAGATGACGTTACCTCTGTTTCTCTCTACACAGACACAGCCAGATCTACTCAGTTTCTCTAGCACTTTCTATTTTTCTTAGTATACACTTTCTATTTAGTTTTTGGTGTCTGATAAGTCCCAGAATGTTAACATTGAGCAATTCAGTGACTATAATGCCATTCAACAGCAGAGGGTGATATTAAGGTTTTCTGTCGTTTGAAATGGCTATTGCTTGGCACTGATGCAGAGCAAATGTTGCAAACTCCCACGTTATTGTCTCGCTCTTGCTGCATTTGAACATGGGCTGCTTCAGTATCTGAGGAGTCACGAATGGTGCTGAACATTGTGCAATCATCGGTGAACATCCCCACTTCTGAGCTTGTGATGGAGGGAAGGCCAGTGATGAATCAGCTGAAGGTGGTTGGGCCGAGGACACTACCTGAGGAACTCCTGCAGAGATATGCTAGAGCTGAGATGATTGATCCCCAAAAACCACACAATCTTAGATAACAATGTGTAGAGCTGGCTGAACACAACAGGCCAAGCAGCATCAGAGGAGCAGGAAGGCTGATGTTTCAGGCCTAGACCCTTCTTCAGAAACGGGGGAGGGGAAGGGGATTCTGCAATAAATAGGGAGAGAGCAAGAGGCACATAGAAGATGGATAGAGGAGAAGGTAGGTGGAGAGGGGACAGGCAGGTCAAAGAGGCGGGGATGGAGCCAGTAAAGATGAGTGTAGGTGGGGAGGTAGGAAGGACATAGGTCAGTCCAGAGAGGACAGACCAGGTCAAGGAGGTGGAATGTAGTTAGTAGGTAGGAGATGAGGGTGGGGCTCGAGGAGGGGATAGGTGGGAGGAAGAACAGGTCAGGGAGATGGGGATGGGCTGGTTTTGGGATGCAGTAGGGGGAGGGGGGATTTTGAAGCTTGTGAAGCCCACATTAATACCATTGGGCTGCAGGGTTCCCAAGTGGAATATGAGTTGCTGCTCCTGCAACCTTCGAGTAACATCGTTGTGGCACTGCAGGAGGACCAGGATGGGCATGTCATCTGAGGTATGGGAGGGGGAGTTAAAATGGTTCATGACTAGGAGGTCAGTTGTTTATTGTGAACCGAGCGGAGGTGTTCTGCAAAGTGGTCCCCAAGCCTCTGCTTGGAAGCCACACTGGGTACAGTGGATACAGTATACTACATTGGCAGATGTGCAGCTGAACATCTGCTTGATGTGGAAAGTCTTCTTGTGACCTGGGGGTGAGGGAGGAGGTGTGGGGGCAGGTGTAGCACCTGGACTGACATATCCCCTCCCTACCTCCCCATCTACACTCACCTCTACAGGCACCATCCCCGCCTTTTGACTTGTCTGTCTCCTCTCCACCTACCTTCTCCTCCGTCCATCTTCTATCCACATCCACCTCTTTTCTATTTATTTCAGAGCCCCCTTCCCTTCCTCCATTTCTGAAGAAGGGTCTTGGCCTGAAGCGTCAGCTTTCCTGTTCCTCTGATGCTGCTTGGCCTGCTGTGTTCATCCAGGTCTACACCTTGTTATCTCAGATTCTCCATCATCTGCAGTCCCATTATCTCTCATCTGCACTTTCTCCCTTGAGTTCAGCTCTCACGCCCATATCTGGTCCGTTGAGTAAAACTAACAGAACTTAAACTAAGCGTTGGTGAGCAGTAAGTGCCACGTGATGACACAGTTGCTGACACCTTCTATCACTTTGCTGATGATTCAAAGTAGACTGATTGGGTTTGCCAATGCCTCTCCTATTGTCCTGTATTTTTTTGTGTGGATAAATTGTGGAGTTGTCAGCTGTCAATCCATATATCTGTTAAACCTGGAGAGAGGACAGAAGGGTAAATGGGATTGCCCTCAGTTCTTGAAACATAGCCAAGTTGCATTGTGGTCACATGGGTAGCTGTGGATAAGCACGTTGTAGAGTGAGAAACAGGCCTGAGGACTAAACTGATGTCCTCACGCTCATCTATTCAAAGCCATCTCCATAGGAATTCGCAGGGGAGTGGTTGGTTCCCACCTGGTATCTGTTTTTCCATCAGTCTCTAACATGCTGAGGTGGACTTTCCCTGGCCCCAAACAGCCAGACATTTGATGAGGAGGCAGAATATCCTCAACAGTGCAGAGAGATGCTTTTGAGTCCAAGGCTACGAAACCATTTTCTGGAGTGGCTATGCCCTACAGTACAGTCTCTAATAAAGGACAGTTTAGATTTTATCAAGAAATCGAATTAGTCCCTTTTTACTGATATAAGGGGGCCCATTTTTTGAACTGACTTTAACAATTTTGTTACATTGTCCATTCAGAAGATTGTTTCCCTGGGGGTGGAGTCTGAAGCCAAGGGTAGCCCAATGGTTGGCACTGCTGCCTAACAGCACCAGGTACCTGGGTTGGATTCCAGCTTCAGTGACTGTGTAGAGTTGGCACATTCTCCCCGTGTCTGTGCGGGTTTCCTCCGGGTACTCCAGTTTCCTCCCACAGTCCAAAGATGTGCAGGTTAGGGTGAATTGGCCATGCTAAATTACCCATAGTGCCCATTGATGGGCAGGCTGGGTGGGTTAGCCATGTGAAATGCAGGGTTGTGAGGATAGGGTGGGTCCGTACTGGATGTCCTTTGGAGAGTCAGAGGGACTGAATGGTCTGCTTCCACAAAACAGGGATTCTATGGAAAGGCAATTTTTTTTAGGAGTGAGAGGTGGAGGAGAAATATTTTCACTCAGAGGGTGGTGAATCTTGGAAATATCTATTCTAGGGGGCTGTGGAATCTCAAACATTAAGTAAGTTCAATACAGAAATCGATAGATTTCTAATTACTCATGACATCAAAGGATATGGGGATAGCATAGGATTCTGGCACTGAGGCAGTTGATCATATATGGTCTAGAATAGCCCAGTTGGCTGAAGGAGCTGGATGGCCTCATCCTGATTCCATGTGCCTATAATGCTCCTACAGTTCAGAGACTCTGAAGCTGTGATTAACCCCTCAAACGTACGTCAAAGGAATAAGAATGTGGGGAAGGGGGGAAGGGGGAAGAGCTACATAATGGAGATTGGAGAGTAAGTGCTTTGCGATCATGTGTTTGCTTCAGGATTAGGAAATTCTGGAATCAAACTCATTCCAGAGACTGAAGCATAGAAAGTAAGGTGTCATTTTCAGATGGGCTACCCGCTGGTCAGGCCAGGATAAAGGATCCAGGGTCCTACATAGAGAAGAGCAGGAGCTGATGTTTATCCTTCAGTCAATATCACTGAAGGTGAATGAGGTTGATCTTGAATTGATGCGGTAGGGTAGAACAGGACACAGCAACGGGGAAAGTTATATCTGTAGTTATTTTCTTCTGTTCCTTTTGACACTAGCAATGACAGAGGAAATCTAAACAAAAAGACAAAGGAGACAGACATGTGCACAGCAAAGTGGATGCCTGCCTGCCTGCAACAACAGAGCGTGTGCCCTTGATTTCCAGATGGGTGTGACTTCTCCTTGGCAGTGCCAACACTGAGGATCTGTTTTGACTGCCAGCTGGCACACTACATCAAGCATACACCTGCTTCCTCCTCTCAACCCCAGCATTACATAATTCCAGGAGGTAATTAACAGACCATAATAGCAGGTTTCCTTCTCCCAGTTACTGGGACTGAAATCAATCCCAACTACAGACAGCAGGAAATTCATTTCTTAATATAATGCACTAAACTAATCCCCCTCCCATCTTATTGTTGAACATTTCAATTTATATTAATGCGTTGGGTGTGTGCTTCTTTAAAAGCTGTTAGTACTTAAGTTTCAGTCCTATAAGCGAACAATTGGACATGAGTAAATCTGAAAATCATAGGCACATGATGATGTTAGCTTTGCCCTGTTCTAATTAGATCTCTGTATGTTTTGATTGAGTAGGATGGCAAATAGATTTATGCTTCCAGGGCCGGCAGACAGAAAATACATTTCTAATCAGCGGAGAAAATGAGCAGCAAAAATTTTGCAAAGATGAAATCAAGCCAATGAATGTTTGACACGCTGGACTATTCCAGTGCTGATAACTGGTTCACTTCTCCAGTTCAGAAAACTGTTGTGGTTGAATGGTCCAATAAACTATTAAACAAGGATGATACCGTTCTATTCTCAGCTTCCTGTGCAACCCATTAGCTCCAAACGACCGGCAGCAACTGCTCAGACATCTTCAGATGACCATATATAACAGTGCACATTCAACTTGATATCACACTGTCACACGCTAAAAGGCGATGGTCCAATCTGACATATCTCCCGGTTTATCAACTATATTTCCCAAAAATCGTGTGGGCAGCACGGTGGCTCAGTGGATAGCACTGCTGCCTCACAGGACCAGGATTGGATTCCAGCCTCGGGCAACTGTCTGGGTGGAGTTTGCACACTCTCCTTGTGTCTGCGTGGGCTTTGTCTGGGTGCTCTGGTTTCCTCCCAGAGTCCAAAGATGTGCAGGTTAGGTGGATTGGCCACGTTACATTAGCCATAGTATCCATGGATGTGTAGGCTAAGTGGGTTAGCTTTAGTAGATGCAGAGCTACGGGGGTAAGGTGGTGGGTCTGGGTGTGCTGCTCTTTGGAGCATAGGTGTGGACTTGATGGCCCAAATGGCCTGCTTCCTCACTGTATGGATTCCGTAACCACCATGTAGATGCTAAATTCACAGTGATGAGAATAACCATTCTCTGAAATTGACAGAGAGGCATTTTGAGTGAGAGTTTCTGGCCCCAGATTAATGACAATTTGCAGGATAACTGTGACACTGCGAGGCCATTATCAATATTCTCCGAGACGGGGAACATTTCCTCTGAAGATCAGCTCCCCACGTGTGTTGCAGAATGTCCGGTAATCTGTGAATCACGCCAGGACAGGGAAGATCATTGTTCAGGGCATATTGCAGAATGTGGCAGGGCTATAGGCTTGAGCATAAAATGATGTCCTGCTGAATGCTTTACAAACTTACAAAACCAGCCCAGAGGTGAGGACAGGCAGCTCTAGCTCTGGGTCTTCATAGCTTGCATCGCTCCTGTGACCCCTTGAGGCATTTAGTGACCGATCTGCTCCTGCTTCTTCCTCAGAGCATTGTCACAAGTTTAGTGAAACTTTCCTTGATGAGACATGGAGCAAGTGCAGGTTAACATAGGCACAGATTCCAGCTTGAACCAGGTGTTCGCCACCTCATCCTATACTCAGCTTTCAGTGGATGGATAATGACGTATCTGACTACTCTTGTGGCTGTCAACAAAACTGGGAATGGTCAGCAACTTGATACACCACAGCTTGAACATGAAGCAAGGAAGACCCAAGCAGCAATAGGAGGAGATTCTAGATTGCATCCCCTGATAAACCGAATTGAATTCAATTAGCTTCATTGTCAAATGAATGCAGTGAAAAGTTTACAAGTGGCCACTTATAGCACCATCTTAGACACAAGGTACCTATGTACAGGTTTTTTGGTACAAGTTCTTAGGAGAAAAATAATGAGAAAAATAAAGAAATAAAAAGCCCAGCATTACAAATCACAGAAATAAATTAGAAACTAGGGAGATAAAGAGTTCAGAATAACAGTCCTTCCAACCTAGTCCATACTGACACTGAGCCTCCATCCATGTTGGACTTTGTGTCAACTCCTGGCCAAATGTCCATGCTGAGGTCACACCAGGCTGAGAGACTGCCACAGGCTGCTGGGGGAACCAGTTTGTGCTGCTGGGGGACCGCTACATGCTGCTGGGGGCACTAGTATGCGCTGCTGGGAGACTGCTACGTGCTGCTGGGAGACCAGTATGTGCTGCTGGGAGACCAGCCCGTGCTGCTGGGGGTACTAGTACGTGCTGCTGGGAGACTGCTACTTGCTGCTGGGGGACCAGTATGTGCTGCTGGGAGACCAGCCCGTGCTGCTGGGGGTACTAGTACGTGCTGCTGGGAGACTGCTACTTGCTGCTGGGGGACCAGTATGTGCTGCTGGGCGACCAGTATGTGCAGCTGAGGGACCAGTATGTGCTGCTGGGAGATGAGTGCATGCTGCTGGGGTACTGGTATGTGCCTCTGGGAGACCACTACATGCTGCTGGGAGACTGCTACTTGCTGCTGGGCAACTGCTACATGCTGCTGCAGGACAAGTATGTGCTGCTGGGGGACCTCTACGCGCTGCTGCTGGGAGACCTCTATGTGCTGCTGGGAGACCACTATGTGCTCCTGGGAGCCCGCTATGTGCTGCTGGGATGCTGCTATGTCCTGCTGGGATACTGCTACATGCTGCGGAGAAGTTGCTATGTACTGCTGGGAGACTGCTACGCCCAGCCAAGAGGACACCATATGTTAGTTCAGCACACATGCTGAGAGTCCGAGCCCACGCTGAGACCAGGAACTCAGGATGTCACCACGCAGAAGAGAGAAAAGCAAAGAAACAGATAGAGCAGACGAGCTCCACTGAAACATCTTGCCTCGCCAACATCTTGTAACTCCTAAAGCAGAGTGCGTAGGTCCACATTGAAGAGTCTTTTGGGACTTTCTGCCAGCTCCATCTGAAGAGGCAAGAGGTCATCTGACTCAAAATGGAACACAGAGCAATATGCTGTGCCACCTATTTCCCCCATGATGTGGCTGTAACTTTGTATTTGCCAGTGCAGATTTCTGCCCCTCAGTACCCAATCTTCTAAACCACTTGCCAATTGTAACTGTGGGTGAGAAATATTATGGTGATTTACCACGCCCCTGGCCCCAATGATTACCACAGAGTACCTGAGGGGGAGGGGGGGAACGGTGTGCGGGGAGGATATGAGGGTAAACGTAATTCGCTGAGATTTAAATAAAGCCTGAGATCAAGATCATGAATGTTTAAAACAAAAAACTTTTATTTCACCTACACCTTATGAACTGGCATATTGGATAAACTGGCAAAAAAAATACCTCAAGCACTGCATCGCATTCTTTTGTCCAGTTATTATGGATTTTCAATTATTTACCCTCAATATAAATATATTTGTTGTTCGATTCAAAAGCCACACAAAATGCCAACAGTTGATTCGCTCAATTTCTCCTCAAATACCATGATGTCCAGGTAGCCAGTTGAGGGTGTGAGTGAGAAGGCTCCCTGTGGGTAAGTTTTATCTAATGCAAAGTTGCATTATTATTTAAGTAATTTATGCCTTAAATCAAGGATAACAGGAATGAGTCTACCCCCTGCATTATGTTTCTACTACTTAGTGTGCATTTTTACATTGGTTATGTGGCCCTCTTGATTAGCCAGAATATTTGATCAGCCTGCACACTCTTGGTCCCGTAGGTGCTGGATAATAAAAAGTGTGCTGTGCATTTTCCTCTTAGAATTGAAACTGGCAAAGAAAACATCAGTCCATTGCACATAATTACCATTGTATATCGGTACTGATAAGCATATGTAAGTGTGAAGACAGTGTGAGTGGACATTGAGTTTTTGTACACACAAATGTCAATTGTCACTTAACTCTTCATTCCAAGATAAGATGAGTAACACCAGAATAATCAGACAGCTAGGGGGATGTTTCCATTAGAGTTTAATACTGCAACCATAAAGGAGGAGGGAACCAAAGTTGGTGTGGAGCAGGAACAGTGTAGTCAGGGATTGAGGGGATAGGTTTTGTAAGCATGCGAATGCAGGGAAGTATATGTGAGGGTAGGGAATGGGTGATGGAACTTGTGAGCGTTAGAGGCTGAGGATGGGCAGGAATTGTCCAAAAATCAGATGAGACAATGAAAAGCTCTCAAACCGATTGTACTTTGTGAACACAGGCAATAACATGAGGTGATTGTGGGGTGTTTTAGTGTGGCGTTGTGTGACTTCATACAGAACAGTCAGGGCATCAAATTTCTGACCACTACTGTGATCACCTCTAGTACAATTACAGGGCAAAACCCTTTTCGTGCTGCTCCATATGGGTTTTGCCCTCTGGAAGGGTCAGTGGAGGACAGGATCCAGGTTTCTGGCCTGAGTGTTGGGATAAATCAGGGCCCAAGTATCATAGAATCCTGACAGTGTGAAAGACACCATTCAGCCCATCATGCCTGCACCAACCCTGCATGACATCCAGGCTCAGGCCCTTTCCCTATAATGCTGCATTTCCCATGACTAACCCACCTATCTGCACCCTATAGACAATTTAGCATGGCCAACCCATCTAGCCTGCACACCTTCAGACTGTGATAACAAAGTGTGGAGCTGGATGAACACAGCAGGCCAAGCAGCATCTTAAGCTTCTGTGCTCCTAAGATGCTGCTTGGCCTGCTGTGTTCATCCAGCTCCACACTTTGTTATCTCGGATTCTCCAGCATCTGCAGTTCCCATTATCTCTGATCACCTTTGGACTGTGGGAGGAAACCGGAGCTCCCCAAGGGACTCCTCTCAGATACAGAGAGAATGTACAAAATTCCATGCCTTTCACATTAAAGCATTGAACCTCCTGTGCTTGTTAATTTCATATAATGCTGGACTAAAATTGCACGTTGATGAAAATGAATTGAAATTCCCACCAGAAGATGGTTTTACAGCTGCAATAAACAAGGCATTGATGGCCATACTGAAAAATCATAACAAGCTGCGTGGCACCTTTGGTTCAGACCTGAAACCCAAATTCTCCAAAGGTACACAGCATTGAAGCATCAAAGAAAACTGGCTGGACAATGCCCCAACAACGTCAAGAAGTTCAGGGACTTTATTACAAACTTGAAAGTACAAGTGCTGCTGATTATTGATGGCAATTCTGCAGGAGGTGTCATTGACTGTGTGAGAGCAAGGAGTGGATATTAGGGGTGCTGGGGAGAAAACAGCCGATCACAATGTCCATATGGTGAGGGAGATATGATAACTGCTATGACATGACTGAGATTTGATTGTACATTAACAGCCTGTTACCCAGATATCTGTTCTGTCCTCCCAATCTCCCATAGAAGCCGTGATGGTTCTTTTACCTTCAGCAGGTTATTAATATCTAACAAAGTTATACTTGTTACAGAGATAGTAGGAACTGCTGATGCTGGAGAGTCTGAGATAACAAGGTGTAGAGCTGGATGAACACAGCAGGCCAAGCAGCATCATAGCAATAGGAAAGCTGATGTTTCTGGTCTAGACCCTTTATCAGAAAAAGAAGGGTGACCCTTTCTGAAGAAGTGTCTTGACCCGAAACATCAGCCTTCCTGCTCCTTTGGTGCTGTTTGGCCTGCTGTGTTCATCGAGCTCTACACCTCGTTATCTCTAAAGTTATGCTTGTATTAGTTCCCTTAATATTAGAAAGATGAGTGGATAACATAGTGCTAAAAAGTTCAAATAATTTTTATTACAACTCTGGTATCTGTACATATTACTGTCACAGTTGGGCTCAACCTAAACAATTCAGATATGAACTGTAGTGCAATCTACTCAGCGGTCATGTTTCAAGTTGTCTCTGTAAGGTGGGATCTGAGTATTTCAGACCATCAGGTTAGGTGCTGTAATACAGTGATAATATCAATGAGACGTTCCTGAAAGATACACAGTTTATAAGCCATGAGGCATGACACGACTGAGGGAGAAAAGTTATGATCCCATTTTGAAAAAAAAATTATCATAAATTAACAAACATATTTTATACACATATTCCAAGTTAAAAGATGTAACAATATATATAAATAAACAATCTTTGTCATTTGCACTATCTGCTCTTTTTAAAGAAGGAATTTAAAACAACTCATGACTAACACAGAAATTAATTACCATCTGTTCTGAGGAAGGATCACCGGACCCGAAACGCGAACTCTGACCTGCTGAGCTTTTCCAGCAACATCTGATTTTGTTTCTGATTTCCAGCATCCGCAGTTCTTTCATTTATTCGTTGAAGGTAATGTTACTATGTGATTGTATCGTTGAACAAAGGAGTGAGCGAGAACAAAAATAGGCCCCGAAAACAAAAATTCTCAAACACTGGGTTCTGTTTTTTGAGGGCTGTCTCACAAAGATACCCCAAAGAATATAATTGTGGCACCCCCTAACTACAGCTAAATAATTCAAAGTAAATCTTGATGTTTCGGGCTTTCTGGTCTGTGTTGCAGACAATTGTTGCGTAATGAATCTGCAGCACCTCAGGATGTTAGAGAAACAGCAAGGAAGCTTTAACAATTGGACCAACTAATGCAATATACAATTCTTCAGTGAACAAAGAGCCCGCAGCTATCCCATTGTTCAGATGGATGTCTAGGCAGAACAGGAAGTGTGTTCCATTTTGTAATCAAAATCGATTGGAATTCGAACAATGGGTCTTTGATTGGTTTAAACTGTAGACCACAACATTCTCGGTAGGGTTTATAACATGCAAAGTGGGTCCTAACAGCGGGGGAGGTTTCTTTTTGAAAGCACAAATATGTCGAAGCCAAAATCTGTACGGTCTGCCAAACTGTCAACTGCTGTGTGTGTTGTTACAGCGCGACTTTCCTCATGATGAGCCATTACCAAGTTTCATCCCTTGCTATAATAATTCTGACAGCCTGCATACATTTCCATTCATGAATATAATCAGTAACATTACTAAACAACAAGTCAATGAGGAAATCACAGTTCTTGAACACAAATGCATCCAGCTTGACAAGTTTTCTTTTTAATTAAACCCTGCAAGAAATAAGAACATTGGACTTTTCTCATTAATGCTGGAGACACACATGGCCAGGTTCGTCTGAGGTTTATGTTGAAACAGTTATATCAAACATTATATCGTTGGATGCACTGAACCATTAAAATGATATAATTAATTACCCTTATTGCATTGAGAACCATGAAATGATTGTCGACACTTCCATCAGATTTCCTTTTTATATACAATTGCTGAAAAGCACAACTTTATTCTGTTTGCCTGCTGAGAAACTGGTGTTAAATCATGCGCAGCTTTGTAGCTAACCGAGGTATAGAGTGGGACAAAGGAATGGCGAGACACATACAGTCCCAGATCCTTCTTGTTCAGCTACATGCTGGGAGCCCCAAGATATAATATGAATGGATGTGTTGCCTAATTATAACTGTCAATCCTGAGTTAAAGAGAGAAGCTGAATAGGCTGGGGCTTTTTTTTCTCTGGAGTGCCAGAGTCTGAGGGGTGACCTTACAGAGGTTTATAAAATCACAAGGGGCATAGATAGGGTGAATAGCTAAGGTCTTTTTCCTGGATAAAAACTGAAAGAACTGCAGTTGCTGTAAATCAGAAACAAAAACATAAATTGCTAGGAAATCTCAGCAGGTCTGGCATGGTCTTGAAGGGCCACTGGACCCAAAACGTTAACTCTGATTTCTCTCTGGACCCAAAATGTTAACTCTGATTTCTCTCCATGGATGCTGCCAGACCTGCTGAGCTTTTCCTGCAATTCCTGTTTTTTGTTTCTTTTTCCTTGGGTGGGGGAGTCCAAAACTAAAGGTTTAAGGTGAGGGGGGGTAAAGATTTTAAAGGGACCTAAGGGGAAATTTTTTCACTCTGAGAGTGGTGCATGTATGGAATGAGCTGCTGGAGGAAGTGGTGGAGGCTGATACAATTACAATATTTAAAAGGATGGGTATCTGAATAGGAAAGGTTTGGGGGATATGGGCCAAATGCTGGTAAATGGGACTTGATCAGTTTGGGATGTCTGGACAGCACAGATGATGTGGACTAAAGGGTCTGTTCCTGTAACTGTCTGGAGTGAAGTAGGAAGCCAGAGGGGGCAAATAGGAGGTGGGGAGCATTCAGTGTGATGTTGGGTGGGGTGTGGGGAGACAAACGATGGGTGTGAGCCAGTGAGTGTGAGGTGTTGAGTGAGCGGGAGTAACCAGCAATTGGAAGGGGGGATTGTAAATGCGAGAGGTGGAGCAGTGAGGAGATGCTGATTTATTGGGAGCAGGGCATTAAGCAACCAAGAGCTGGGGCAGATAGATGGTGACAGTGAGCAGTCAGGTATGAGGTGGCAATTCAGAGGTGTCTGTTAATAAAGCAAGTTGGCAAACAGGTGATTGGGAGTAATTAATTAATTGATGGGTTGGATCATTTGATTAGAAACATGAGTGATTTGGTGGTGGTTTTAAACATTGATTGCATTGCTACAAAAGATGAACAAGTGGGACTTGTGTGTATGAAAGGAGCTGTAAGACTGAGAAGTTAATAAACTCTATCCAGAGAAATTGGTGTCCTTGATTTTGTAGTACTGACTGCTTCAGATCTAGGTTGACATTGGAAAGTGGTCAGGAGTAGGATGATGCAGACTTGAGCAGGTGGTGAGCAGTTTCCAGTAAATAAGCGTATAACAATGATGCTAAGTATGGGAGGAATTGCCTTTGATGTCCCTTTGCCACAGGGAAGGCAGTGGTTCAAGAAGGCAGCTCAACACCACCTTCTCAAGGGCACCGAAGGAGGGGCGATAAATGCTGCCCCAGTCAGCAATGGCGACATCCTATGAGTGAATTAAATCAAGGGCACTCAGATGTGTTTGCTTGCAGCCTTCTCCTGTGTATCTGTGTGTGTGTACGTGTGTCTGTGTATGTATGTTTGTGGATGTCACTGGCTAGGCCAGCATTTCCTATCATTTCCAAATTGTCCTTTAAATGGTGGTGGAGAGCCGCCTTCTTTCTTCGGCTCATGTGCTTCCTGCCTCCAAAATCACCTCAGGGCACGTGTTAAGATGCTGTAAAATGTCTCCTTCTGCAAGTGTACCTACCCCACCTAAACTTAATGCACAGTGTGAGAGAGGGTGTTGTGATAGTGCCACTGGGTTAGTTATTGTGAGGTCCAGACTCATATTCCAGAGACATGGGCACAAAACACAGCATAAGTGTTTGCAGAAATCCAATTAATAAAAGGCGTGACCAAACCGCAGCTGGTTTTTGTGCTTAAAAAAACCCATCTGGCTCACTATTACCCTTTAGGGAAGGAAATTTGCCATGCTTACCTTGTCTGGCCTACAAGTGTCTCTGGGGCAATTAGGGATGGGTAATAAATCCTGCTCTGGCAAGTGACTCACACAACCTGCGAATAAAATAATAAAAGCACTCAAAATTCTTAAGATGCTGATAGAGTAGTTGAAAGAAAATGCAAATTACACATTCAGAGTGATTAGTCTGATTGTTTTAATCACCAGTATTGGCCTGTAATGAATCAAAGATCAATCTCCAGGATACTGTTGAGTCAAAATCTGGAGCAAAATCGAGGCATTAATACTGATTTTTTTTTGTCATTTTCTTTCAACTTTGCTAAGGCTGTTGAAAGTCACGGGAAACAAAGCCAATTGGACTGGCAGTCAAACATTATTCTGGGCTAATGGTAAGATTCTTGGTCGTGTGAATGAGCAGAGAGATCCCGGTGTCCATGTACATAGATCCCTGAAAGTTGCCACCCAGGTTGATAGGATTGTTAAGAAGGCGTATGGTGTGTTAGGTTTTATTGGTAGAGGGATTGAGTTTCGGAGCCATGAGGTCATTTTGCAGCTGTACAAAACTCTGGTGCGGCCGCACTTGGAGTATTGCATACAGTTCCGGTCGCTGCATTATTAGGAAGAATGTAGAAGCATTGTAAGGGTTGCAGAGGATATTTACCAGGATGTTGTCTGGTATGGAGGGAAGGTCTTATGAGGAAAGGCTGAGGGACCTGAGACTGTTTTCATTAGAGAGAAGAAGGTTGAGAGATGACCTAATAGCAACATACAAGATGATCTGAGGATTAGATAGGATGGTCAGTGAGAGCCATTTTCCTTGGATGGAGATTGCTAGCATGAGGGGACATAGCTTTAAATTGAGGGGTGATAGATACAGAACAGACGTCAGAGGTAGGTTCTTTACTCAGAGAGTAGTAAGGGCATGGAATGCCCTGCATGCAACAGTAGTAGACTTGCCAAGTTTAAGGGCATTTAAATGGTCATTGGATAAACACATGGATAATAATGGAATAGTGTAGGTTAGATGGGCTTCAGTTAAGTTTCACAGGTTGGTGCAACATCGAGGGCTGAAGGGCCTGTACTGCGTTATGTTCTATTCATTTACATAGTGACGCTTAATGCATTATGATTGGTTGGGGGAGCCAATGTGTCATTGGATGGATGTCATTCAAATCACAGAATCCCTGCAGTGTGGAAGCAGGTTGTGCAGCCTGTTGACTCCACACTACCCCTCCAAAGAGTATCCCTTCCAGACCCACCCTAGCTCTTAACCCATGGCCAATCCACCTAGCCTGCATGTCTTTAGGCTGTGGGGGGAAACTGGAGCATCAGGAGGAATCCCATGCAAACAAGTGGGAGAATGTGCAATCTCTACACAGACAGTTGCCCGAGGATGGAATTGAACCCGGGTCCCTGGCACTGTGTCACAGCATTGCTAACAACTGAGCCACCAGACCACCCACATGTCCTGGCAGACAAATAGCTGGGGTGGGGACATCTACCGGGTGGGGGAGCAGGTCATGTGATGCAACTTTCAGGGATATATGTCATCAGAGTTAGCAACCTTATTTTCACATAAGCCTCCACCTTAAAATTTAAACTCATGCATTGCACAAACATTTGTCTCTCATTTTCCATTTAAATCAAGACTATCATCGAGTTGACACCCAGTGAGAGATCAAGATCTAGTTCAGATTTACTGGTACATCTTTGACAGGATCATCTAAACATTGTTGTAATGTTAACGCACACCTGTCTTGGAATGAAAAGGGGACTGTCACTATATTTGGCTCAGCAGGCCGCGGTTACATTGGATAGACTATTTTTTCCAACAGTTGAGAGTTTTCATGGTTCATACTCTTAGTGTGAGACCAGAGGACTTCTGTTTAGTTTTCATGACTGCACTTGCTCAGTGTAATGGGCAGAGCGCAAGGCTATCCCAGGTGTTGGTATCATTGTGTCTGCAATCATTTCCAATTGCTTTGGTATTAAGTGAAGCATTTGCTGAAATCCTACTGCAATGAAAGAAGAAGAGAATCAAGTGTTGTTATCCTGATCTCTCAGTAAATATGTTAAAACTGTTTCCTTCAGCCCTCACTCACCAGCCACAGGTATTCCTTGTTTGTCTCCTCGAAACCTATTTTAATCTTCCACGTCTCTGCCAAATCTCTCCTTAACTGCTTTTGCTCCAGGGAGAGCAACACATTAAACTCTTTCACTTTTGAGACCAGTGCATCTCAAACAGCCTCACATTCATCCATGAGTATTGTGGCCAGAACTGGAAACAGTTGTGTAAGGACACTGGAGCATACCTTGTGATGATGTCACAGAGCTGCTCATTACTGTGTATAACTAGCACAGTATAGGCGGAGTTAGGACATGCTCAAACTTCAAAGTCTGGAAAACAAAAAGTCAAGACCAGACGACAACATGGCCATAAAAACACAGAATGTAGATTAGTCCTTACCCGACATAATTATGAGTCAGAATCTGGTATAGCTATGATCGTCACTTATAGCAACATTTAGGATCACTGTGTAACCAGGCTAGTTTTCAGTCTAAGTCTGAAGATAATACTGACCTTGTCTTCTCCTTGAGCAGTCCTTGAGGAACCCAAATTCATAGTGTGGCATCAAACTACACTCTGGCTATGGTCTAGCCAAAGCTTTGTGAAGGTTCAATGTTACTGCTCTGCCTTTGTACACAATATCCCTACTTCTAAAGAACATTTACTTTTTCAATACGCCCTTCACATTTAAAAATCCAAGCACATGAATCCTCAGATCTCCCTGTCCCTGCACAGTCTTTGCAATTGTTGAGCCTATATTGTGTCTGTTCATGACCAGCAAGTCTGTCAAATCTGTTCCACGCTCATGATGGCCGGAGCATCGGAAGACCTATATCTGACAGAACGAGAGTCAGATGGAGAGTCAGAGGGATGGAGGGAGGGAATTTCAGAGTTTATAGTTTAGGAAGCTGAAAATATAGCAGCCAATCACACCCCAAAGTAAATTGGTGCTAAAGACACTGAAATTGGCGAAGCTCAGATATTTTGCAGTGTTGCAGGGCTAAAAGAGTTCAAAGTGATAGCTTGTGACCTTGTTAACCTTTAGGGATTCTTCGTTTCCTCGTGTCTCAAACTCCAAGTTCTCAATCCTGGATTTATGTCCCTCTTGGTGAGGCTCAATACCTCCCAAACCTATTGCAATGGGACCTCACGAAAACCTAGCGTGAGCCCCAAGTGAAAAGTGGGGCAGGTGAAGAGCTGCTCAGCTGGAGTTAGGGGACAGTATTGTTGCTGGCGATGTGTTCTGGTGGGCAGGGCAATGTTGAGAGTTTCTCATGAAGGGTTGGAGTGTGTGGTTTAAACTGTTGGGTTTGCCTTGAGAAAAGTGAGACCCTATGTTTTACAGGCTGCTATTGTAACAGTGAACAGGCCTCAGAACAGACCATTATGCTGTGCTGCCCAATGTGACCATTTAAAAAGAGTCTCACTATTGTCAGGACTCAGTCTGAGTCCCAAGGCCACATTTGCTGTCTTGGACCCCAAGGTTCTGACTCCATACCCCATGGCTCCTCATTTGAGAAGCCCCTAGTGTGGAGTTCCATCCCAGTATAAGCTCATCCTGCCTGACACTCTACTACAAGTTGGTACCACATCCAGAAACATCCACCCCCTCCAACACCGAGACTCAGCAGTAGCAGTGCGCAACATCAACAAAATAAAACAAAAGAACTGTGGATGTTGTAGGTCAGAAACAAAAATAGAAATTGCTTGAAAAGCTCAGTAGGTCATACACCATCTGTGGAGAGGAATCAGAGTTACTGTTTCAGGTCAAGTGACCCTTCCTCAGAGCTCCAGCAATTTCTATTTTTGTGCCATCTACAAGATCCACTGAAGACATTCACCAAGGCTCTTTACACAACACCTTCTAAATCCATGGCAACTTCCATCTAGGATGAGAAGGGCAGAAAGTGTGGGAACACCACCACCTGCAAGTTCCCCTCCAAGCCACTCACCGTCCCCATGTCTATCAAATCCGTTTCACGCTCATGACATTTGGAGCATCTGAAGACATATATCCACAGGAGGAGAGTGAGATGGAGAGACAGAAGGATGGAGGGAGGGAAATACATCGCCATTCCTTCACTGTCACTGCGCCAAAATCCTGGAACTCCCTCCATGTAGGCATTGTTGGCGTACATACAGAAGATGGACTGCAGCAGTTCAAGAAGGTAGCTCATTACCACCTTCCCACGGGCAACTAGGGACGGGTAATAAATGCTAACAAGGTCAGACAGGTCTGCTGACTCTTCCCTGGGTCTGTTTTATCTTACTTTTATACCCAGAATTTCTCTTCCACACGACTGAATGGTTTGGTCCAACACCAAATCACCATGACATCATTTTTCCCAATTACTTATCACAACCAGTGAATCACTCGCATAGCCAATTGGATACAGGCTGTTCCATGCAATGCTAACCACCTGTGAGGGATGTTGGGGAAGTGAGAAAGGGTAAGGGATGTTGGGAAGGGGCTAAATCAAAATGGAGTTGGAGGGGAAAATAAAACACCCTCTTCCTTGAGCTGTCCATCTCTCTTTAAAGGTATCAAGAGAATTAATGGATCTGCTTTATGATATTTTAATATTTTCTCATCAACCTGCTTAGAGATGATATTAAATAAGGTCAGGAGCAGATGACTCCAGGCCCTAAAGCTCAAAGGCAGGAACACTAGCACTGCCCAACAATAGCACTTACAAGAAGTGGGCAAAGCTGCAGTCAATGGTCATGTATTATTTCCTTTAATTATTAACCTATTTTTCTAAGCAACCCAGTCAGTGATATTATTACACATCTCAAGAGCAGGTGGGACTTGAACTAATGCCTCTGTTGGTTAGGGGCAGTGGCACTACCACTGTTCTGCAGTAGCCCTTACAAGAAGGGAATAAAGCTTCAGCTTGTGAGCATGAATAAAGGGCTCAGGTAATGAGTTCCTGGTGGGAAATGCCTGTTACCAAAGGAACTCATACTCAATGAGTTCTAGGAGGAGATATATTTGGGGTTTCTCATGGGCCTTGTCAGGGTTATCACAACCACCCTTAATAGCTTTAGTTCACTACGTCAGGCAGGACTATGGAGACAAATGTTGGAAATAGCTCTAAGCATCCAGCTCATTGTTAAACAGCAGCTTAAATGAGCTGATGCTGCTTGAGCCACATATTCTGCACAATCTGAAACCTGCACCAAAACCAGACAGGAAAATCACGGCTTAGTGACAAAAACATTTATTAGCTTGACCATCGCAGAGTGTCTTTGTGAAACTGAAGTTTGTAATGGGACCCCATCAGGGGCCACAACAAAGTAATGAATTGCAACAGAAGGGTGGTACGAACCGTGACCCTGGTTCTGACCATAACTGCGGTAGGAAATGATCAGAACCCTAAAAGAATGAACTAATTCAGGAGAAAAATCCAGTGAGATGAACTGGAAAAAACCCGTTTTGTAGATTTCAAAGTGGATCTCCAGTTCCATACGCATCCATTATTCAGAGTGGTTCTGTCGTTTCCTGCTGAGGTCATAACAAGGGCCTCAATGATCCCTGCATAACCCTTGCACCAATGGGCACAGACACTGTTGCCTGTTACAGCAGAGCCTTCATGAGCAGTGCAGTGGGAGGAAGCCAGGTACAGTGAGGAATGTGAAGGAGCTGCTGGTGATGTTACCAAAGGAATGTCAATATCATCCAACAGAAAGGCATCTTTGCACAAAGCTGAAGTCTGCAATGGTGGCTCGCAACTCCATTTATATATTATCAGCAAATCATCATAACTTGCAGACCTGGGAGCTGAGCCTATGCTTTATGAGCTGTCTGTTGTTCTTAGAATTGATATGCCATAAGCTATTTCTGGTGCAGAAAGTTGGGGAATTCACATGAGACTTGGATAAAAGCCAGATTTAACTAACCCAGAGAAAACAATCCATACAAGTAATTTATGAATTGCTGACAATACAGCTGATTGGGATATCTGTAAATAAATCACTAGGGTCAGGTTGTTCTGGTCTCAACTGAATATTCTTGCAAAAAGAGAAATATAGTTTTGTTCACTACTTCAATGGATAATGGCCACTTTTAATATTGCTGCATGACCCGGCAACGAGGAGAAATTTCTTATTTTGGAAGGTAGTCAATCTGTGGATTTTTATTAGCCTCAGAGGGCTGCAGGTCTGGATCATTAAGTTTAGACAAAGCAGACAAGATATTAAAGGTACATTTTTAATTAGTTAGGGGCTTAAGGGATATGTGGGGATATGACTTTAAAGTGGAGTTGAGGATTATCAGATCAGCTACACTCTTATTGAATAGTGGAGAAGACTCGATGGGCTGAATGGCCTACTTCTGCTTCAACGTTATGTCCTTCTCATTAAATAAAGAAGTAGAGCTACACTCCTCCCCACTGAGCTGATCAGCCTTTGAATCACACGGGAAAATCTGTCAACATCGATCAAACAGATCAGTCTGTTCAAATGAAATCTTAACTATACACTTGAATAATTTTATTTTGTGTATACAGGATTTAATCTCCAAGTGATATTAGTGTGGGACCTACGTCTGTTAGCCATTCATGACAGTGTTGAGAAATGAACCCAACAGCATCAATACTTAGGGAGAGATAATAGGAACTGCAAATGCTGGAGAATCCGAGATAAAAGGTGTAGAGCTGGATGAACACAGCAGGCCAAGCAGCATCTTAGGAGCAGGAGAGCTGACGTTTCAGGCCCAGACCCTTCCTCTTACATGTGGAGCACTCAGTATGGAAGCTCAGAGACTGGAACACCTCTCCAGTTTGCAGAGCAGACACTTTCCAATGCATTGGCAGATGAGTCACACAGCATGCAAACAGCCTCATTGTTTCAATCATTCCACTCATATCCCTCTGAACCTTTCTTATTCATATAATTATCCAAATATTGTTTAAATGTTGTGACTGTACCCATTTCCTCTGGAAGTTCATTTCACATATGAGCCACTCTGTCTGAATGTATTGCCCCTCATGCCCTTTTTAAATCTTTCTAAAAATCTTTTAAATCACTTTTTAAAATATGCCCCTGAGTTTTGAACACCCCCACCCTGGGGAAGAGACCCTTGTCATCCACCTTATCTGTGTTCCTCATGATTGTATAAACCTCAAAAAGGTCACCCCTCAACCTCCTATGTTCTGACAGAAAAAGGTCCCAGCCTTCCCAGTCTATGTTTCAAACCCTTCATTCCCGACAATGCTCTAGTAAATCTTTTCTGAATCCTCTCCAGCTTAACAATATCCTTCCAAAGCAGGGGGACTGGAACTGCACACAGTAATCATCCATAGGCAGAGCTGGTTAAATCTCAATGGAGATCAAGGAAGATCCATACCCCATTCTCTCGTCCAGGGAACAAAGCCCAGACCTGAAACCAATGCAAACATCAGGACGAGAGGAAAAGCAAACCAAAGCAAAGCCAATAGGATTATGTGACACACTTAGGTACCAAATCCTTAGGATTGACACTTGGATTTCCAACATGAATGTTTTAAACTAATATATGTTTAATAAATTAGTACGAGTACAAGTAAGCCCATGACTCTGTGCTTCCACGATAATGTTATTGACTACTGTAGTGACGGCTTTTATCTCTTTAATAATTATTAACCTAGAGAATTTTGAGAAGATTTGTAGCTCAGGTTGAGGTTCTGGATGTGAGTTTGCTCGCTGAGCTGGAAGGTTAGTTTTCAGACGTTTCGTCACCATTCTAGGTAACATCATCAGTGAGCCTCCGACGAAGTGCTGGTGTTATGTCCCGCTTTCTATTCATCTGGTTAGGTTTCCTTGGGTTGGTGATGTTATTTCCTGTGTTGGTGATGTCATTTCCTGTTCTTTTTCTCAGGGGATGGTAGATTGGCTCCAAATCAATGTGTTTGTTGATGGAGTTCCGGTTGGAATGCCATGCTTCTAGGAATCCTCGTGCGTGTCTCTGTTTGGCTTGTCCTATGATGGATGTGTTGTCCCAATCAAAGTGGTGTCCTTCCTCATCTGTATGTAAGGATATGAGTGATAGTGGTCATGTCGTTTTGTGGCTAGTTGATGTTCATGTATCCTGGTGGCTAGCTTTCTGCCTGTTTGTCCAATGTAGTGTTTGTCACAGTTCTTGCAAGGTATTTTGTAAATGATGTTCGTTTTATTTGTTGTCTGTATAGGGTCTTTTAAGTTCATTAGCTGCTGTTTTAGTGTGTTGGTGGGTTTGTGGGCTACCCTGATGCCAACCTAAACAGATAAATAGAAAGCGGGACATAACACCAGCGCTTCACCAGAGGCTCACTGATGATGTTACCTAGAATGGTGACAAAACATCTGAAAACTAACCTTCCAGCTCAGCGAGCAAACTCACATCCAGAATTATTAAAGATAATGGGAACTGCAGATGCTGGAGAATTCCAAGATAATAAAATGTGAGGCTGGATGAACACAGCAGGCCAAGCAGCATCCCAGGAGCACAAAAGCTGACGTTTCGGGCCTAGACCCTTCATCAGAGAGGGGAATGGGGAGAGGGAACTGGAATAAATAGGGAGAGAGGGGCAGGCGGACCAAAGATGGAGAGTAAAGAAGATAGGTGGAGAGAGTATAGGTGGGGAGGTAGGGAGGGGATAGGTCAGTCCAGGGAAGACGGACAGGTCAAGGAGGTGGGATGAGGTTAGTAGGTAGATGGGGGTGCGGCTTGGGGTGGGAGGAAGGGATGGGTGAAAGGAAGAACCGGTTAGGGAGGCAGAGACAGGTTGGACTGGTTTTGGGATGCAATGGGTGGAGGGGAAGAGCTGGGCTGGTTGTGTGGTGCAGTGGGGGGAGGGGACGAACTGGGCTGGTTTAGGGATGCAGTAGGGGAAGGGGAGATTTTGAAACTGGTGAAGTCCACATTGATACCATTAGGCTGCAGGGTTCCCAGGCGGAATATGAGTTGCTGTTCCTGCAACCTTCGGGTGGCATCATTGTGGCAGTGCAGGAGGCCCATGATGGACATGTCATCTAGAGAATGGCAGGGGGAGTGGAAATGGTTTGCGACTGGGAGATGCAGTTGATTGTTGCGAACTGAGCGGAGGTGTTCTGCAAAGCGGTCTCCAAGCCTCCGAGATAATGGGAACTGCAGATGCTGGAGAATTCCAAGATAATAAAATGTGAGGCTGGATGAACACAGCAGGCCAAGCAGCATCTCAGGAGCACAAAAGCTGATGTTTCGGGCCTAGACCGTTCATCAGAGAGGGGGATGGGGAGAGGGAACTGGAATAAATAGGGAGAGAGGGGGTGGCGGACCGAAGATGGAGAGTAAAGAAGATAGGTGGAGAGAGTATAGGTGGGGAGGTAGGGAGGGGATAGGTCAGTCCAGGGAAGACGGGCAGGTCAAGGAGGTGGGATGAGGTTAGTAGGTAGATGGGGGTGCGGCTTGGGGTGGGAGGAAGGGATGGGTGAGAGGAAGAACCGGTTAGGGAGGCAGAGACAGGTTGGACTGGTTTTGGGATGCAGTGGGTGGGGCTGAAGAGCTGGGCTGGTTGTGTGTTGCAGTGGGGGGAGGGAACGAACTGGGCTGGTTTACGGATGCAGTAGGGAAAGGGGAGATTTTGAAACTGGTGAAGTCCACATTGATACCATCCCCAATGTAGAGGAAGCCACACCGGGTACAGTGGATGCAGTATACCACATTGGCAGATGTGCAGGTGAACCTCTGCTTATTGTGGAATGTCATCTTGGGGCCTGGGTTAGGGATGAGGGAGGAGGTGTGGGGACAAGTGTAGCATTTCCTGCGGTTGCAGGGGAAGGTGCCGGGTGTGGTGGGGTTGGAGGGCAGTGTGGAGCGAACAAGGGAGTCACAGAGAGAGTGGTCGCTCCGGAAAGCAGACAGGGGTGGGTATGGAAAAATGTCTTGGGTGGTGGGGTCGGATTGTAAATGGCGAAAGTGTCGGAGGATGATGCGTTGTATCCGGAGGTTGGTAGGGTGGTGTGAACAGTTCATCCACTTCACCAACACCTTCCACCCCAACCTTCAGTTCACCTGGGCCATCTCCAGCACATCCCTCACCTTCCTGGACCTCTCAGTCTCCATCTCAGGCAACCAGCTTGTAACTGATGTCCATTCCAAGCCCACCGACTCCCACAGCAACCTAGAATATACCTCCTCCCACCCACCCTCCTGCAAAAATTCCATCCCCTATTCCCAATTCCTCCGCCTCCGCCGCTTCTGCTCCCACGATAAGACATTCCACTCCCGCACATCCCAGATGTCCAAGTTCTTTAAGGACCGCAACTTTCCCCCCACAGTGATCGAGAACGCCTTTGACCGCGTCTCCCGTATTTCCCGCAACACATCCCTCACACCCCACCCCCGCCACAACCGCCCTAAGAGGATCCCCCTCGTTCTCACACACTACCCTACCAACCTCCGGATACAACGCATCATCCTCTGACACTTTCGCCATTTACAATCCGACCCCACCACCCAAGACATTTTTCCATCCCCACCCCTGTCTGCTTTCCGGAGAGACCACTCTCTCCGTGACTCCCTTGTTCGCTCCACACTGCCCTCCAACCCCACCACACCCGGCACCTTCCCCTGCAACCGCAGGAAATGCTACACTTGCCCCCACACCTCCTCCCTCACCCCTATCCCAGGCCCCAAGATGACATTCCACATTAAGCAGAGGTTCACCTGCACATCTGCCAATGTGGTATACTGCATCCACTGTACCCGGTGCGGCTTCCCCTACATTGGGGAAACCAAGCGGAGGCTTGGAGACCGCTTTGCAGAACACCTCCGCTCAGTTCGCAACAAACAACTGCACCTCCCAGTCGCAAACCATTTCCACTCCCCCTCCCATTCTCTCGATGACATGTCCATCATGGGCCTCCTGCAGTGCCGCAATGATGCCACCCGAAGGTGGCAGGAACAGCAACTCATATTCCGCCTGGGAACCCTGCAGCCTAATGGTATCAATGTGGACTTCACCAGTTTCAAAATCTCCCCTTCCCCTACTGCATCCCTAAACCAGCCCAGTTTGTCCCCTCCCCCCACTGCACCACACAACCAGCCCAGCTCTTCCCCCCCACCCACTGCATCCCAAAACCAGTCCAACCTGTCTCTGCCTCCCTAACCTGTTTTTCCTCTCATCCATCCCTTCCTCCCACCCCAAGCTGCACCCCCATCTACCTACTAACCTCATCCCACCTCCTTGACCTGCCCGTCTTCCCTGGACTGACCTATCCCCTCCCTACCTCCCCACCTACACTCTCTCCACCTATCTTCTTTTCTCTCCATCTTCGTTCCGCCTCCCCCTCTCTCCCTATTTATTCCCGTTCCCTCTCCCCATCCCCCTCTCTGATGAAGGGTCCAGGCTCGAAACGTCAGCTTTTGTGCTCCTGAGATGCTGCTTGGCCTGCTGTGTTCATCCAGCCTCACATTTTAGTATCCAGAATTATTAACCTTCATTACAGTATTTTGTCCTTGTCCCAAGTATTTTATATTTGAGAAGGAGAAACTCACATTGATAAAGCATTTTTCAGGTTTTTAGAAGCAGCAGTATGATAATCACCAGATAATTAATTTTAGTGACATAGGTGCAGTGATTGGAATGAGGTCAGCCAGATGGACCTCATGGAATATGAGCTCTCTGAATGGGGCCGTTAGCCTGGTCCCATCAGGGAGACCTGGCTGACAGGTCTGAGGAAGGGTCGCTCGACTCCAAATGTTAACTCTGATTCCTCTTCACAAATGCTGCCAGATTTTCCCAGCAATTTCTAGGGGTGCCTGAGAGCTAGCTCTGTGGGAGCTGGATCAGTGTCAAGGACTCTCCACGTGTAAATAAAGAGTGACTTGCTGATGGGATACCATCCTCTGTGGAGTTATTTTAACTGGCTGAGGGATAACTTCATGAAATAGTGCCATAGGAGAGTTATCATCACTCTGTGAGGGGAGATATAGAAGATGTACTGCAGTATTGTGCTGGAGCCTCACAGTAACTGATGTGTTTAATTCTCCAGAGTGGACCTTGAGCCCATTGTTTGTCGGTCATGGCCTTCTGCTCCATACAACACATTTAAGGTTGTAACAGTGCGTACGTGCAACCTAATGGAAACCCTGCTGGAACACATGACACTCTGATTTAAAGGTGTGATTGTGACTACTGACCCATAACTGATAAACAGTCCTCTGTGGAGAATGGAACATATTTCATTTATTAATCTGCAGTTAAGATGGCATGATTAAAACTACTGATGTCCGAGCAATCAAATAGAAGTCACCTTTCTAAGCTGGCTGATAATGAATGTAAACACACATCAGTGATGGAAACCACATGATGGGGTAGCATCCAAAGAACCGAGAGCCAGCCCAGGCAGGTTAAATGCTATTAAAACTATCTTATTATGGAATGCTTTCAGATAATAGCCTGATCCCAGTGACAAACATAAACAGGCTCAACTTTTCCTGAATTCCACAGAGACATTTATTATTTTCTGTTCACCCCTGCAGTCATCAATAAACTGGCGGCCACTCCTTCAGCAACATTTTATTCCTTGCATTAATTTTCTACTCCCACAATTCAGGCATCCTGAAGACATCTGCACCTCCAAAATACTATCATTTCCATCCAGCTCCATTCAGAATTCTGAGGAAGGATCACTGGGCCTGAAAAGTTAACTCTGTTTTCTCTTTCACAGATGCTGCCAGACCTGCTGAGCTTTTTCAGCAACTTCTGTTTTTGTACCATTCAGAGTTTCTCACTTTTAAAATTTGGTGTAGACCAGACTGAGGAGATTGAAGCCAATGCTTTCACTCCCTGTTCCAAACTGTTTCCTCATGACTGACTCCATCCATCTCCTTGACAACAGTCCAAGGCTCAACCAGTTTGTTTGTAAGAGCAAATTACTGCAGATGCTGGAATCTGGAGATCACAGCAGTTCAGGCAGGATCCATGGAGAGTGAGCAAGCTAACATTTTGAGTCTAGATGATTCTTCACCAGAGCTGAATTGAAGTGTAGAGGGTGGCAGCATTTATGCTATAGTGTGGGGGTATAGAGTGCTGGGGGAGAAAGGGCATTGATAGCATGGATTAAGTGATCAGAATGGGAGAATGGCAGAACAATGGTATGCCTAACTGCAAAACTGGAAAGAGCAGATGGTCTCACTGGCACAAGGGTAGGGGAGAGAGAACGAGGTGACAGAAAATACAACGAGTAAAATGAAAAGAAAGGGAAGGAATGTAAGTGAGCAATCCACCCTTCAGAAACTAAACTGACCTACCTATACTCATATTTGCTCAGAATCCCTACTGCATGGAAACAGGCCATTTGGTCCAACAAACCCACTCCAACCTTCTGAAGAGCATCTGACCCAGACATCCCACCCAATTATTCCTGGAAACATGCATTTCCCATGGCTAATGCACCTAACCTACACATCCTTAAGCACTATAGGCAATTTAGCAATATTATTAACTTTCTTGAGCCTCGTATAACTTCTTCAGAAGCAAGAGAAGAGCCTGAAGAAGTCTCATACCAGACTGAAAATGGTAACCCTGTCCCCTTCTCTCTCCAGAGATGCTGTCAGACCTGTTGAGTTTCTCTTGAATTCTCTGCATTTGCTTCAGATTTCCAGCATCCACGGTAGTTTGCCTTCATGTATATGTTGTATCACTAAGAGCAGGTACAATACCTTTACAAGGAAAGGCCAAGAGAGTGGTATTGACTGGAGCATTGTTGTGGGCAGCAGCACTGGCTCAATGTGCCAAATGCCCATCTGTACACTTATGATTCTAGATTTTTCTTCCAAAATACCCCCTGCAGTGGAAAGCAGAGAGTTGAAAAGAATTTCTTGTGACAGAAAATACATGAAATCATGACACTGCACACATCTTTGGAGTTTTGTAGTGAGAGGCTATTATACATAGCATAATTTTTCATTGAATTTATGCAATGATTGTTACCACTGTATTTATCGCGCTATATCTGTTAAGACAGGAAATGAAAAGTTTAATCATGAGAAAGCAGTAAAAGAAACTGAAAAGTCCAATGCTGTTTTAAATTGGCTATATGAGGAAATGAAAGTTTTAATTGTTCATTTTCCAAGTCAAAGGGGTGAAGAATGAGTCATTAACAATCATCATTCCATTTAATGGGTACTGGCACTATCAATTTCTGGATTTCACTTTAAACTGCAAGTTTAATTGGCTATTAATGCATGGATGTGATAATTTCATGGAAAACACAGCCAGATTTAGATAGACATGATGCTTCTTAAGTTACAGGTTGTCAAGTGACTTGTTGTAATATGTAGAGAGCTACCTCTGCTTTCTTCCAGTTTGCTGAATGATTTACACACCGTTATTGGTAGGCATCATTCATATGCTGTTTTGTTTTTAGCAAATTTGCTCCCTTTTATTTTGATAAGACATAGAGAAATATTTGCATGCTGAATGGATCATAATCTGTGTAGTTTGACACTTAAAACACATGTGTAACTCCATCTTATTGAATGCCTTATATGATTAAGAATTGTAACATGATGGTACTCACAGCTCAGCGATAATTCATGATTGTTCACAATGTGGAGGTGCCGGTGCTGGACTGGGGTGGACAAATTCAGAAATCACACCGCACCAGGTTATAGTCCAACAGGTTTATTTAATGTCACAAGCCTTCTGGGTGGAGCCCCTTCATCATTTCACCTGATAAAGGAGCAGTGCTGTGAAAGTTTGTGATTTTAAATAAATCTGTAGGGCTGTAACCTGGTGTCGTGTAATTTCTGATTGTTCATGATCAGGTACAATACATACAGCAGTTTACAAATTATAACAAACAAATGCAGAAATTGCTGGAGAAACTCAACATCTGGGGAGAGAGAAACAGAGTTACGCTTTTTGAGCCCAGTAGCCCTTCTTTCATTTACAAGCTATGGCTACCTCTACAACTTGAAAGCAATAGTGATTGTGCTGGAAATCTGGACTGAAAGCACAACTGGTAGAAATGGTCAGCAGGTCAGTCAGTGCCAGTGGGAGAGTTAATCTTTCATGTCAATAACCCCTTATCAGGTTGACGGGATACTCAACACGAAAGGTTTTTGAGTGCAGGATAAAAAAAAGGTCTTTGGCAGTATGGAGGAAATAAACAAAGTAATGAGGAAAACAATTTAGTGCCAAAAAGGCTGATAATGAGAAGAACAAGGAACCAAAAGTCGAATGCAAACAAAGGTGTAAACGATTTCAGCTGAGTAACAGAGAGGGATTATTTGTACATCATTTCAGTTGCAACTTCCAGATCAGTCTCCTGGATGTTGCAGTTTATTCTATGAAATCACAGCTGGAACACTAAGAACACTGATCCAAAAATGTTTATGAACAGCTTTGAGTTGGAAAGTATTCCAAAAAGTTACACGTGTGAACTATCTGATACAGCAATCATTTTTGAACTTTTCATTTCAAGTTCCAGAAAAAGGAGATTACTTCGATTTATCATTTAAAGTGATTTATTGAACAAATGAATGCAGAGAATTTTAACATTGACTGGTCTCTGAAATAAAGAGAACACAACCTTTTCAATTATCTTGGCACTAATCTTCTGCTCTGAAAGCATTTTAAGTGAATACAGATTTCCCTTGGAATTACTTACTGTATGTTAGATAATGGGAGGGTTATACCTCTGTATAAAAACTCCTTCTCTAGACTTGGGCAGCCAAACAAGGCTGGCATGTACTGCCCATCTCTGATTGTCCTTCAAAAGATGATGATGGTGGGCTGCTTTTTGAGCCGTGGCAGTCCATGGGCCATCCCAAAGTGAAGCAAATTTTGATAGCAATTTGAAGACAACTGCAAACTGAGCCTTGTTGATTCTACAAACATTGCAAGATTTGTTGGGTTGTGCCGAAATTTGGAGAGCCATGTGACAACTCTGGCCATGCAACAGCCTGACGTAGTCCTTATGTTCTAAAGCAGTCCGTAGTCATATATAGTGAGCTCTGGACAACATTCAGATCTGGACTGATAAGTAAAATCCCATCCATGTGATTTATCAGGTAATGACGATCTCCAGCAAGACAGGATTTAACCATCATCCTTTGACCATCATAGAATCCCCTGCTACCAACATCCTGGGGAGCTTCCATTGAAATCAAACTAGGCTAACCACATAATTACCATGGCAATAGAAGTAGTCAGAAGATAGGATTTTGCAGTGAGTAACTCACTACTAGTCACCCCAAAACCTATCTACCAACTACAAGGCACAAAAAGCAGAACTAATACATCCCGACCACTTAGTGCCCCATCAGTCTACTTTTGATCATCAGTAAAGAGGTGTCATTAACAGTGCTATCGAGTAGCACCTGCTCAGAAATAACTTGCTCAGTGACACCCAGAGATAACAAGGTGTAGAGCTGGATGAACACTGCAGGTCAAACAGCATCAGAGGAGCAGGAAGGCTGACGTTTCGGGCCCAGACCCATCTTCAGAAATGGGAACACCCAGTTTGGGTTCAACTAGGGCCACTCAGCTCCTGACCTCATTACAGCCATGGCTCAAACATGGACAAAGGAGCTGAATCTCAGAGTGAGATGAGACTGACAGTTCTTGACATCAAGGCCACATTCAACTGAGTGTGGCATCAAGGAACCTGAGCAAAAGTGGACTTAATGTGTAGCAGCGGCAAAGTCTCCACTGGAGTCATGCTTGGCACATAGAAAGATGGTTGTAGTTGTTGGAGGTCAGCCATCTCAGCTCCAAGACATCTCTGCAGGAGTTCCTTCGGGTAGTCTCCTAGGCCCAAACATCTTCAGCTGCTTCATCAATGACCTTCCCTCCATCATAAGGTCAGAAGTGGGGATGTTCGCTGATGATTGCACAATGTTCAGCACCATTCAAAGCTCCTCAGATATTGAAGCAGCCCATGTTTGAGTGCAACAAGATCTGGACAATATCCAGGCTTGTGCTGACAGGTGGCAAGTAACATTCACACCACACAAATACCAGGCAATGACAATCACCATCAAGAGACAATCTAACCACTGTCCCTTGACACTCAATATAGCCATCATCACTGAATCACCTGCTGAAATATCCTGGGGGCATACCCTTGGCCAGAAACTCAATTGGAACTGCTACAAGAGAAGGTCAGAGAATAGGAATACTCACCTCCTATTTCTCCAAAGCCTGTCCATCATTGACAAGGCACAGTTTAGGAGTGTGATGGAATACTCCCCGCTTGACTGGATGGCTACAGCTCCAAAAACAGTTTGGACAACGCACCCTGCTTGATTGACACTATATCCATAAGTCTCCACTCCCTTCATCACTGGCACTGAGTAGGAACAGCGTGTTTTATATACAAGATGTACTACAGATTTTCATCCAATATCCTCAGACAGCACCTTCCAAACCCATGACCACTTACATCCAGAAGGACAAGGACAGCAGGTACATGGGAACACCAATCCCCAAATTTCCCCTCCAAGCCACTCACCATCCTGTCTCAGAAATATATCGCCGTTCCTTCACTGTTATTTGGTCAAAATCTTGGAATTCCTTCCCTAAAGGCATTGTGGGTCAACCCACAGCAGGAGGACTGCAGCAGTTCAAGAAGGCAGCTCACCACCACCTTCTCAAGGGCAAGTAGGGATGGGCAAGGAATGCTGGCCAGCCAGTGATGCCCACATCCCAAAAATCAGTAAGAAAAAAATGTCAGGAGTGTGATGGTATACTCTCCATTTGTCTGGATGTATACAGCTCCAGCATTCTAAAGATGCTCAACCTTTGAATTGTACAGTACAGCCCTTCAACCCACGAGTCTGTACCATCAAAAATATTCTATTACCCACACTAGCATCACTTTTCTGTACTAGGCCCATAGCTTTGAATTTTATAACATTTCAAGTGCTCATCTAACTATTTTAAAGGTTGTGAGGTTTCCTGCCTCAGCTATTGTCCCAAGCAGTGCATTCCACATCTCAACAGCATTCAAGAAACAGTATCCCACATTAATACCATTATCTCCCGCCTTCACCAGTCATCACCTTAGTCACTGATTGATAATGGCAGCAGGGTGCACCATCTACAAGATGCGTTTCTGTAACTAATCAAGCCTTCTTCCAAACATGCGACCACTTCCATCTAGGATGACAAGGCCAGCAGAAACTTGGGAATGTCACTACCCACAAATTCTCCCACAAGCCGCTCTCCATTCTGATTTGGAATTATATCGCTGTTCCTTCATTGTCGTTGGGTGAAAATCCTGGAATTGCCTCCCTAATGGCAACATGGTCCTGTCTACAGCATGTGGGCTGCAGCGGTTCAAGAAGGCAGCTCACCACCACTTTCTCAAGGGCAACTATGGATGGGCAAGGAATGCTGGCCCAGCCAGCGATGCCCACATCCCACTAGTGGATAGAAACAATTGGCAAATCAGCTCAGAGGAAAGAGTGGATTGAGTGAAGGTATTTTCTGGAAGTGATGGGGATTTTAATTGCCAGCTATAGAACTAGTGAGAGACCTATATTACCTTATTTGAGCAGCACACTCAGTTGCGAGCCAATCGGGCAATGACCTGTCCTTCCACCCATTCTGGACTCCACTAAGAGCAGTTGGCCAATCAGAGGCAGATGGCATTATTTTGCTCGGTAGCGCCACCAGAGAGGCGGAGACTGTTGTACAAAGTACACCAGTTTGTGGCCCACATTTTTGGAGTGTCACAGGGCATGGGTACATAACGGGGAGATTGGTCCTGTGGAGGGAAAGCTACAGGATGAGAAGTGGTCAGGGGGTCGGCAGTAAGGGCAGAAGTGTGGGTCACATGGGCGTCGACTCCTCTTCCTCATAGGACAGGTTGCCCCCGTTGGGATCTTTGCCTACCTTTCAGTGAGGGACCCCCGCTGCCATGTGGCTGCCATGTGGGCTTTCCAGTTACCCTCCCAAGTGGTATCTGCCTCCCCCTCCTGCCATAGTAAGGCTATTAGGGGCCGAATAAATGCCTTAAGTGGGCATTAATTTCACATGCAAGAGCCTCGATCAGGTTCCGGGCAAGAATTCTAATCTTCCGATCATGGAATTCACCACAGGGCAAGGGGATTAAATGTCACCCAAAGTACTTAGCATGGACAGTCAAACAATGTCTGACTGTTTCAGGCTGTCAGTGGCAGAGGTTTTATATCGCAATAAAAGCGAGATGGTTCATTAAATCTTCCGGTGTAACACTGAGAAATTGTAGAATGGATCAAACCAGAGCTCTCTGCATCTGCTTGAATTGGGGAAGCACCTGACTGGACAGTACTCATGCGGCAGGATCTGTGAAATCTCTGGCGGCACCTTTAAATCCACTTAAATCCTGAAGTAATGAAATGTGTCGTGTTGCCATGACGTGGATGAAACATTTGACAGGTTCCATGAATTATCATTCCAAATCGCAAAAGACACAGCATTCAGAGATGTTTGTAAAGCATACCAGACTACTTGATGCCAGAATTTGAAATAAAACACGATGAAGTATAGGAGGAACACAGAAACCTGAACAGGTCTCTGAGTGTGACCTTTGATTTTGATGAAAGGACTGAATGTATGGGGCTAAATCGATGCAAAAATAAGTACAAAAGTAATTTGTGAATTGATGGTGGGAGCTTAAAAGGTTTACAAAGGGATTTAGATTGGTTAAGTGCGTGGCAAAGAAATAGCAGATGGAATATACTGTGGGAAGACCTGAATTCATCCACCTTGACAGGAAATGGAGAAAAGCAGAATATGAGTTAAATGGAAAGAGAACACAAAACACAGAAATTAAGTGGATCTGGGTACTGTAGCACATCAATCACAAAAGGTTAGTATAGAGATCCAGCAAGTCACCAAGGGGAAATTGAATATTTTTTGTTTATTGCAAGGGGAATGAATATAAAGGTCAAGACAAAAACACAAAGAACTACGGATACTGTAAATCACGAACAAAAACAGAAGTTGCTGGAAAAGCTCAGTAGGTCCAGCAGCACCTGTGGGGTGAAATCAGAGTTAATGTTTTGGATCAAGTGACCCTTCCTCAGAATAGGCCATAAATGTCGAGATGATTTGCTGCAGTTAAACAGGGCATTGGTGAGCCCACTTCTGGAGTACTGTATGTAGTTTTAATCTCTGTAAGAAAAAGATATAATTGCATTAGCAGCAGTTCAGAGAAGGTTCCTTCAATGAAAAGGTTATTTTACACTGAGCCTGAATCCAACAGTGTTCCAAAAATGGAGAGGTAATCATATTGAAACACATCGGGACAGAAAGTCACTATTTTAGCATCAATAGGAATTGCACGTGGGAACACTTCAGAATCTGTTACATGGCACACTCCAGAGAAATTACCTGGGAAATTACCTGGGAAATTGAAGATTCTTCTAGTGATCAATTCCTCTGTGTGTGGAATTTTCTTAAAATCCACATAAAAGCCAGACAACTTGATGATTCCAATGAAATTACTTAAAATACTCTGGAAAAGATTAGAACATGAATTGTTCTAACACATGAAATAATTGTTAAACTGACCCCACACTTAGTCCATATTCTCTCAAGTGCACCAGCCCTACAACACTTACACACTTAGCATCCTGGCACCCTACTTACCCGACACCTTACACCTCTACCTACCTGGCATTCTCTAAGATGGCACACTACCAATGTATCAGAGATAATGGGAACTGCAGATGCTGGAGATTCCAAGATAATAAAATGTGAGGCTGGATGAACACAGCAGGCCAAGCAGCATCTCAGGAGCACATTGAGATGCTGCTTGGCCTGCTGTGTTCATCCAGCCTCACATTTTATTACACTACCAATGTACCCGTCTGGAACCCTACCTTCCTAATACGCTTACCTCGCACTCACGGTGTGTGCAGTAATCACCACCAATAGAGATGAAGGAAATGATTCTGCCACATTTCAGACAAATCACCATGATGGCCAAGGGAGGGTAGACATGGGAGATCCTAACCACTCTATTCATGAATACTATCTAAACAAGCTATTCAGGGATCATACATCATGCATACCTGGAGCAGGAAGGACTTGAAACAAAGCCTCCTGGTCCAGTGGTAGGAACATTACATCGCTCCACAAGAGCCCCTACACATATTTACCCTCTGACAGCAGCTGTCAAAGTAGTTTTGACAGTTTTCGGACTAGGGTGGGACTTCCTCACAGAAATATGAAGCTCCCTCTTTTGTTAAAATAAAGACCCAAGGTAGCAATCTTCATGAGATTGTCACTGTCTGGGAAATCTGGCCTGTTGGCTCCTGAGGGGCTTTGCCAGGGTGGATTCTGATGGAATATTCTCACTGCTGTGAGAGACCGCAGTGAGGGGGCACAATTTGAAATTAAGGGCGCTCCCATTTCTGAAGGAGATATGGAGAAATGTTTTCGGTCGGAGTATTGCGAGCCTGTGGAATTTTCTTCCCCAGGTAAAAGTGGAAACAGAATTTTTGAACATTTTCAAGACTGAGTTTGATTAAAGTCTTGACTGAAAGTAGAGTTCAGACCACAATGAGATCAACAATGATCTCACCGATAGGTGGAACAGGCTCGAGGGGCTGAATAGCCTACTCTTGCTCCTGGTTTATACATTTCACCATTCAATGGGATCATGGTTAACGTCTAACATTACTCCAAAACCTGCCTTTGGTCAATATTCCTCAAAATCTTTATTTAAAATAAAATTGGTCAACTTTGGTTTTATAATTTATAATTATACAAATTATGAATAATTTCAACATCAACAACATGAATTACATTTTTACAACAGAGATTGCTAAATATCTGTTACCCTTTCCCAATGCTGTTCCTGTAAAGTCTGGCTCTATTTTTTCGACAACCCATCTAGGCCTAGCCTTGCCAAACAGTGAGAATAATTTCTCTCTAACTATACTACCTGTTTCCCTTCATATCTCGAAATTGATCAAACCTCTTCTTCACTGCCTAGCCCTTAGGCTCTGAAATGGTCTCCCAAACATCTTCACTCGTGATCTCTCTCTTCCCACAAATGTTCCATTAAACCTATATTCAATATTTTCTGATGGGGCCTGGGGTCAATTTCTGTCCAATATGCCTCCTTGGGAGCTATGGTCTTGAAGATGCTACATAAATGCAAGTTGTTATGATTGCAAGAATTGAATGCAAAGTCCTCATGCTGTATTCAAATCTCTTCACAAGCCTAAATTTCCTTCTGAAACCTTCTGCAACCTTTTGGTACCCCTTTAAGACTGTAACTTTGACATGCTGTACACTGTTTCACAAAAACTGCAGAGTTTTCGAGGGTTTCAGTCCTGTATAAAGACAGGTTTTCTTTGCCTATTAAGCTCAGCAATGTTCCAAGGTGATTTCCAAAGGCTTGACATCAAATGAAAGACTATCAAACCCAGAGAATCATCCCATGGTTTTATAGTAGCACTAAGGAGAATCATTAGAGCTCAGATCATTTTGTTGAGGTAATTCCCTGTACTTCAATAAAGGCCTATAGTTAATTAATAATGGACATTTGGAAACTGCCGGAATGTGGATAAATTTAGATAAACTAATGCCACTTAAAGACTTTACACATTTAAACATGACCGTCATACATCTTTAATTGTAATTGTTTTGATAACTGTAAGTTAAAGCCCATTACTGCAGAACTTGAGCTTTTAGTACTTTTAATATTTAACAACTAACTATGGAAACACAAATATATGCAAAGAAAGAACTGAATTTTATTACTGAGCTTAATGAAAGGAATATATTTGCCTCCTTTGGATGAAAGAAGACTGGGTTATTATCAGGCAATAAAGTTAAAGCTTTGGTTCTGAGGAGAGGCAGTAGGCTGGCGTACAATGAGGTCACAGATATAGAAGTGGCAGGGAGAGATAGTTGCAGGAGGTAAGGTGTTCTTGAGTCAACAGGCAATGTCTCCACCAGAGACGTCTAGGCCAAAGGGGTTCTGAGGAAGGGGCACCAGACCTGAAATGTTAACTCTGATTTTTTCTCCTTCAATGATGCTGCCAGACCTGCTGACCTTTTCCAGCAACTTCTGTTTTTGTTCCTGATTTACAGCATCCGCAGTTCTTCCCGTTTTTACCCAGGCCAAAGCTGCTGGGTTCACAGCCTCAGAGTCAGCAATTTAAATGTCATTGTTGCCCTGGTAGACACCAAGCAATTAAAAGCCGCTGTATCCAGTCAGAGTGTTACTCCCGTGGATAAGTCTGTCTTATTCAGTCAGATGGCAGGAGCATGGGATGATTCAGAATGGGCCAGATTTTAATAAAATCTCCACGACACAACCACAGAGGTGGTCTCTACACTTCTGTACAGTGTGGGAGATACTGTCCCTCTAAAGGGCATCCCACACAGACCCACCCACTACCCTGCAGCATGGCCAATCTACCTGGCATGCACATCTCTGAACTAGCAGAGGAAACCCATGCAGACACAGGGAGAATATGCAAACTCCATACAGACAGTTACCTGAAGCTCGGTCTCTGGTGTTATGAGGCAGCAATGCTAACCACTGAGCCACCAAGCCAACATGTTGTTGACCACATTGCCGATCTGAAGCTGGTTCAGGAGCATCAGAGGAATTCCCTACTGTGCACTTAACAAACTGAAGATGATGTATTCGAGCTGGATGATCAAAAGGAGAGTACCATTTTGGGCTGAGTTGAGGAGGGGTGTCTCAAGTTACTCAAAAGGTAGTGAACCTGTGGAAATCTTTACGATACAAGACTGGGGAGGCCGAATCGCTGAATATATTCAAGAGAGAGGAAGATAAATTCTTAGGTGTGAAAGGCATCAAGCAGTAATGGTAGAAACCTGAAAGATGGAAGTGGGATAAAGGGTTGGCCGTGATCATATTGAATGATGGTGCAGACTCGATGGGCTGAATTGCCTGTGTTTATTCCTGCTTTCTATGTTTCTGCATTGAAGTTGTGCTTACTTAGTGAGTAAGCAAAACAATATAATGGAAATGAAAGGGCTGGAAATGTAACTGCAGTGAAAGACAGAGATTCACAGGCTACTGTAAGCATTGATACAGCTGCAGCTTTTTAGCCTCGAAAGTGAGCGTGAGAATGCTTCAGTCATGTTCCACTCCCTATAACTAGTGAGAATGGACTCGATATTCCAACAACAGTATTCTAGTGTTAGCCCTTTAGTGTCAGGATGGAATATCTGACTTGAGGAGATGGTAGGAGGAGGGAACAACCCTTCCCTTAATGGGGAAAGATGCAGATAAACTGAGCTGAGTTATTTATAGCAGAAATCAGGAAGGTGGCTGCCACTGAGACAATATTGAGAGAGTATCCCTACCGTATGGAAACAGGCCCTTCAGCCCAAATATGAAGTGGCCTTTGAGCAAAAGCATGACTCAATGTCATAAAACAATGTGAGACAATGTGCAAGTGACATTTTACAGGACAAGACTGATGGGGCCAGCGTAGTGGCTCAGTGATTAGTACTGCTGTCTCACAGTGCCAGGGACCTGGGTTCAATTCCAATCTCAGGTGACTGTCTGTGTGAAGTTTGCACATTCTCCCCGCGTCTGCGTAGGTTTCCTTCGGGTGCTCTGATTGCCTCCCACAGTCCGAAACTGTGCTGGTTAGGTGGGTTAGCCAAGTTAAATTGCCCATAGACTCCTGGGATGTGCAGACTAGGTGGATTAGCCATGGGAAATGTGGGGTTACATGGTTAGGATAGGGGTGTGGATCTAGATGAGATCCTCTTTGGAGAGTAGGTATGGACCTGATGGGTCCAATGGCCTGCTTTCACACTGTAGGGATTCTTTGTTCCGCAGCTGCTCTGTGAGCTGTTTGTTGTGGCACTGGGGGGAAATACCCTTGTGGAGTAAAGCCTGTGCCCACAGAAATGTCTATCACTATTGCGCCTCCTTTCCTCTCCCACCCTTCATCTCCAGCCAAGCCCCTCAGGGTGGCTCCATTTACACACCCCTGAGCAAACAGTGGCCCTCACCACCTTTAAAGTGGAAAGGCGAGTGTGTGTACAACCCCAGGGGACTCCTGCACAACCTGCCTGTTTCTCGCCCACAGCCTTTCCGCTCCAGGCAACCTTTTACTCACTTGTGGGATGTAGGCATTGCTGGCTGGTCCCAGCATTTGTTGTCTATCTCTGGTTGCCCCTTAAGAAGGTTGTGGTGAGCTGCCTTCTTGAACTGTTGCAGTCCAGTGGAGGGAGTTCCAGGATTTTGACCCAGCAACAGTGAAGGAACAGCAGTATATTTCAAACTGAGTGGCTTGGAGGGGAACTTGCAGTTAGTGGTGTTCCCATGTATCTGCTGCCCTTGTCCTTCTAGCTGGATGTGGTTGTGGGTTTGGAAGGAGTTGTCTGAGAATCACTAGCTGTAGTGGAGGGAGTGGTAGTTTGTGCAGGTGGTACAAGTCAACCTGGCTGCATTGTCCTGGATAAGGTTATGCTTCTTCAGCATTGTTAGAGCTACACCCATTCCGGTGCAGGCCCATTACACTCCTGACTTGTGCCTTATAGATGATGGACAGGCTTTGGGCCGTAAGGAGTTGAATTGCTTACAGCAGTATTTCTAGCCTCTGATCCGCTCCTGAGCGGCTGTGTTTATGTGGCAAGTCCAGTCGAGTTTCTGGTCAATGGTAATCCTCAAGATGTTGATGGAGGGGGGGATTCAATGGGTCCATTCCCTCCCGACATTTTACAGGCCATAAATCCCACTTGGCTAAACTGAGTTGCAATATCTTAAAATGATTTCCCTTACACTAACTGTTCTATTTTTTTCTTTATTTGATTGGCCCTGGCTTTCCTTTATTCCACCCAGATAAATATAAGCCTAGCTCCTTCATTAAAAAGACTTTTTTTTCTAACTTACAGCAATTTAAACACAGTCCCTAGTAGCAATTTCTTATTCTGACAGCCTTACTGAAGCTCTGTAATATTGCCATTCTTTTGCTTGTTCTCCTTTCAAAAACAACATGGTCCAGGTCTAAGCAGCTGAATGTCACATCACTTCAACTCCAGGAGTAGACCTTATGATTCACACATAAGTTGTAGCCTTGCATTCCAAGCTAATCAGAGAGCCCGATGCCTCTCTGACTTGCAGGTAACAGGTCAAGGTCTCAGGGCTGGGCCAATATTTATAACCTCCCATTCTGAGCTGCTCTGTCACAGGTCGGGTGCCTCTGGGATTCATTCAAGTTCCCCTTCATTTATGGCCAACAAATCAGTTCATTTATCTTACAGGGGCCAGGGGCTTAGTGGTTAGCGCTGCTGTGTCACAGCGCAGGGAACCGGGATCGATTCCTTGGGCAACTGTCTGTGTAGAGTTTGCACATTCTCCCTGAGTCTGCATGGGTTCCCTCTGGGTGCTCTGGCTTCCTCCCACAGTCCAAAGATGTGCAGGTTAGGTAGATTGGCCATGGGGAATTATCCATAGTGTCCACGGTTCTGTGTACTAGGTAGGTTAGTCATGGGAAATACCGGGTTACAGGGATAGGATAGTGGAGTGGGATTTTATTCAGAGGGTTGGTGTGGGGTCTCTGGGCCAAATGGCCTGCTTCCACTCCATAGTGATTCGATGATTCTATTTCACTTCTCATCATGAATTCACATTCACTCCTTATGCTTTAGCCTTGATGAAAGGTCACATACTCAAAATGTTAGCTCTGTTCTTTTGTCCCCAAATGTTGCCAGACCTGCTGAGCTTTTCCAGAATTTCCTGTTTTTCATTCAGATTTCCAGAAACTGCAGTATTTTGCTCTTGTAGAAGTGAACTTTTGTATTTGTTTCAGAAGCTGTGACTGAAAAAAGTCTGATTTCATCTCCTCTAGAATTGCCAAAACCTTCCTTAAAATTAATTAATTAGACTAAAGTCAATCAAATGTTTTGTATAGTGAAATACAGTCAGCTTTGTATCTGATTGCTCTATAAATGATATGGAGAAAGATGAGGGAAGCGAATGAAATGTGGATAATGGCCCACTGAAATTTTGATGATTCTAACAACCCTGAATTCTGGAGGTTGCTTAGCAACCATATATGCAGGTACCAGGGAATAGTTTTAAGTCACAACCATTCAGATTGTCATCTTTGACTCTGATTTGACATTCATGCTGGTACAGACAATGCACTCCTGACTAAGACCCCCAGATTTGTACACACTCCTAAAATAGAATGCTTTATGGCCACAGCGATGCAACGGTGAAATAGGAAACAGATTAAGCAATTTTCTAGAACAGAAAATTAGGGGTTAAGTTTGACAATAAAAATACTCAGCTTGAATTATTAATGAAGATTTTTTCAGTTATGATTTGTAAATTTGGTTTTAACGGCTGTGAATAATGATAATTTTCACACGCTGTATTGAAATCTAGAGTAATCAGTTTCACATAAGTTATAAAAGGGATAAAGCCCTGATATATCTTTATGAACTCTACACAAGCTTCTCGATAGCTCCCCATCATAAGACACATATAAGACTCTGTTGAGCTGAAAACTTGAGCCAGAAATAGCAGTAGAGCCTGATCTGTTTGGATATAACGAAAGCATAATGTGCTCAAGCATAATGTTTTGCAACTGTCAGAGGATTAACTTGCACAGAAACTTGTTGCGGTATTACGCTGCTAGCAATGTCGTCATCGTTCATTTATAATTATGTCTTCTGTTGGAAGGTGCCTGTGAATTGAATGTTTGTCTAAGTGATGATTGGTTCTTTCGTCTCTCAATTTCAGGCACTGTGCCTGTCAGTGCAGTACCGAAGGGATGCTGAACTGTCAGAAGTTCTGATTTTCATATGAAAAATTACACTGAGATACCACCTGCTTTGTTCGGGGTGAATGTTGGAGATCGAATTGGCATTAATAAGAGGTTCCTCAAGTGCTCTTACCAACATTGAAAACAAATCATTCACCCTGTTTCTCTTTGTGGAATTTAGCTGGCTCCATGACAGCAGCATTGTTAGCATCATAGACTCACAGCACCAGGGATCCACGGTTAATTGCAGCACTGGGTGACTGCCTGTATGGAGTTTGCATGTTCTTCCCATGTCTCAGTGAGTTTCCTTTGGGTGCTCCAACTTCCTCTCAAAATCCGAAGCTGTACAGGCTAGGTGGATTGGCCATGCTAAATTGCGCATTGTGTCCAGGCTACGTGGATTAGCCATGGGTAATGCAGGTATGGAGTGGGATACTCTTTGGAGGGTCAGTGTGGGCTGAATGGCCTACTTCCTTACTGGGGGGATTCCAAGATTTTCTAAGCTTCAGAATAATTTATTGTTTCTAGATAATTTGAGGCCTCCTGAGTCCTTAGTCCTGTCAGGTCTATATTTATTTGCAGCGGTCAGATCATTGAGTTGATAAGCGGTTCCCACACAAACACCGTCAGCAGTATCCTGGGAGAAATTTGTAAGAATGGAGATGGTGAATACAGCTCAAAACTCAACAGGTGTGGCAGCAACTCTAGAAAGAGAAACAGAAACCTACAAAATTCCAGCAGGACGAGACAGGGAAACACAAGAAAGATGTTGCTGATGGTTGGGAGTTCAGAACCAGGCATGTGGTGTAGACCATTTCAGATTGAAATGAGGAGAAATCTCTTCACCCAGAAGGTGGTGAGCCTGTGGAATTCTCTACCACAGAAAGCGGTTAAGGCCAAAACATTTAATGCTTTCAAGAAGGAGTTAAATACAATTCCAGGACTAAAGGGATCAAAGAGTATCGGGGCGGGGGGGGGTGGGGTGGTCGCAGGAACAGGGGACTGAGTTGGATAATCATCCATGATCCTATTGAATGGCAGAGCAGGCTCAAAGGGCTGAATGGCCTACTCCTGCTCCAATTTTCTATGTTTCTACGCAGTGTAATGGATTGATGTTGAGACCACACTCCTTTTTCCTGATCATTCCTGTTTTGTTTTTAACCAGGATTTTAAGACCTGAAGCCACTTTCAGAGCCACCAGGAGAAGGTCAGTGCACAAGGTTTGTGGGGTGGGAGGGTGGGGAAGTGTTGGCAGGGGAGGTGGGAGGGAGGGTGTTGGTGGTTGAATGCCATGTGGATGAGTCAAAATGCCCGTTGGGTAAGATGTTAAGATGGCAGGTGTTTCACCAGGAATGGATACCCCCGCAGCTTCATCTACAGATGCCAAGCCAACAGACAACACAACCAGGATGCACCAAAACCCAAAACAATAACCACCACAATTACATCTGTAGATGAAGCTGTGGGTAACCACCATACCATAAAAAAAACACCTCAGAACTGACAGCCAGACTACTCAGACCGCTAGGAATCATGACAGCGCACAAACTGGCAGCCACGCTAAGACAGCAACTGACCAGAGCTAAAGACCCAATAGATACCACGGACAGGATGAATGCCATCTGCAGGGTACCATGCGGAGACTGCACAAAACACTACGTGGTACAAACAGGCAGACAACTAGCAACCCGCACCCACAAACACAGCTAGCAACTGAACGGCACAACCAGATGTCCTTGTTTTCAATGCACATAGACAAGAAAAACCACACCTTCAACTGGGACAATACTATTATCATGGGACAAGCCAAACAAAGGACATCCAGGGAATTCTTAGAGGCTTGGCATTCATCCACGGACTCCATCAACAAACACATTGAATTAGACCCAGTATACCAACCGTTACAACTCACAGCCAAACCAACACCCACCAGAAACAGCAAAAACCGAACCATATACAGTCGAACCAACACAATACAACAGCGCTTCACAGGAGGCTCCACAGCACTAATAATGTCACCTAATAAGGGGACGAAACATTTGCTTTCAAACCTCCCAGCTTGACGAACACACCAACATTCACTTTCACAGGACTAATTATCAACTAAATTATCAACAACATAAAGATGTTTTAAGACAACTAAAACTTGGTTAAAGTATAAAGCATACAAACAAGAAACAATTCTCCTCTCAATAAACAAACATTCTCACAGCTTTCCTGATTATTTGCCTGCATACTAATCTTTTGAGATTCATGCGCTAGGACACCCAGATCTCTTTGATAACTGCAATATAAAGGCGGGTCTAAATAAAGAAGGTTGAGAGAGAAGCAGCTGAGAGCGAGAGGCAGAAATATGTATTATCATTAAGATACTATTGAGAGGGTTCAGAAGAGATTTTCCAGAATGTTGCTGGAATGGAGGGTTTGATTGATAAGAATGGGTTGGTTAGGCTGGGACGTTTTTCACTGGAATGTTGGAAGATTACAGGTGACCTCATTTATAAAACCATGAGGGGCATAGATAAGATGAATGCCAGGTGTCCTTTCCCTAGGGTGGGGAAGAGTAAGACGAGGGGCTATATCTTGAAGGTGAGAGGAGAAAGGTTTAAAAAATAAGAGAGGCAATGTTTATATACAGAGTAGTTTGTGTGTGGAATGAACTTCCAGAGGAAATAGTGGATGTGGGTACAGTCACAATGTTCAATTTCAAAGACATTCAGTTTCATACGTGAGTAAGAAATGTTTGGAGAGATTTGGGCCAAGCGCAGGCAGGTGAGGCTAGTTTAGATTGGAGATATGGTTAGCATGGACTGTTTGAACTGAAGCATCTGTTTCCGTGCTGTATGACTCTATGACACTATTTAGGGAACAAATTCTAAAGCTTCGGACCTGGAAAGAAGATATAACCGCTGATGTTTTTATTGTGTAGAGTATTCAATCCTCCTCCTAATTCTGAGTTGTGTCCTTTTGTCCAGACCATGTCATTGTAACAGTTTTCTGAGGTTAAACCTTCTGTCAGGACATTTTATTGAATCAGCTTTGGCTGAAGTGTAAATATAATATTGAAATATAAATTGCCACCTTTAACATTCCCACTTCCCAAAGTCTCATCTTCACTTACATTAATTAGATTAGATTAGATTCCCTACAGTGTGGAAACAGGCCCTTTGGCCTAACAAGTCCACACTGCCCCTTGAAGCAGCCCACACACCCCTGAACTCTATGGGCAATTTAGCATGGCCGAACCACCTAGCCTGTACATCTTTGGACTGTGGGAGGAAACCGAAGCACCCAGGGGAAACCCACGCAGACACGGGGAGAATGTGCAAACTCCACACAGACAGTCGTCTGAGGGTGGAATTGAACACCGGTACCTGGCGCTGTGAGGCTGCAGTGCTAACCGCTGAGCCACTGTGCTGCCCCAATAGGACCAGCAATATTTCTGCCATTCCCATTACAGATTGATTGATTGATTGTTTGACTGTCACATGTACCGAAATACAGTGAAAAGTTTTATTTACTGGTGAGATCACAGTAAACAAAAGGATGTACAGATCAATGAGACCTAGACAGAGGCAGAGATAATGGGAACTGCAGATGCTGGAGATTCCAAGATAATAAAATGTGAGGCTGGATGAACACAGCAGGCCAAGCAGCATCTCAGGAGCACAAAAGCTGACGTTTCGGGCCTAGACCCTTCATCAGAGAGGGGGATGGGGGGAGGGAACTGGAATAAATAGGGAGAGAGGGGGAGGCGGACCGAAGATGGAGAGTAAAGAAGATAGGTGGAGAGGGTGTAGGTGGGGAGGTAGGGAGGGGATAGGTGACCTATCCCCTCCCTACCTCCCCACCTACACCCTCTCCACCTATCTTCTTTACTCTCCATCTTCGGTCCGCCTCCCCCTCTCTCCCTATTTATTCCAGTTCCCTCCCCCCATCCCCCTCTCTGATGAAAGCCCTAGACAGAGGCATACAGGTTACATTGCACAGGGTATGTGCTGTGCAAGATCGATGTTAGCAAGATCAGTGTTATTTGAGGCTGGAGACTCCATTCATCAGTCTGATAAAGGCCAGGAAGAAACTGTTCCTGAACCTGTTTGTGCGTGTGTTCAGGCTTCTGTATCTTCTGCCTGACTGAAGAGGTTGTAGGAGGTCATTGCCAGGTGCCATGGATCTTTGATGAAGTTTGTTGCCTTTTTGCGGCAGTGAGCCATGTAAATAGAGTCCATGGATGGAAAGTTGGGCTCCGTGGTGATCTGGGCTATCGCATACCACCTTCTGTAGCTTCTCACGGTCCTGGGCCATGCCAGGCCATTATGCACCTGGAGAGAATGCTTTCAATGGTGCAGCTGTAGAAGTTGGTGAGGGACCTTATGGACATGCCAAACTTCCTGAGCTGCCTGAGGAAGAGGAGGTGTTGTTGTGCCTTCTTGACTGTCACATTTACATGGGAAGTCCAGAACTGGTCTCTATTTATTGTCACTCCAAGGAATTTGATGCTCTCCATTCTCTTAATCTAAGTTCCGTTAGATGGGGGTGTGTTCTCCCCCTTTCTTTCTGAAGTCAATGATCAGTTCTTTGGTTTTACAGTGATAACACCCAATATTTTCCAATACAGATCATTTATAACAAGTGACTTTAACCTTTACTTCTGAATAAAGTGTTCCCTTGCCTTTTGATTTACATGTAACATTAACATTAAACATTTCATAACTTTAACAGAACCAACAAGCATCCTGCTGATTAACAACAGGCAATGACATCATTTTATACTCGAGCTTATCGTAGAAACTAATCTGGGTGGAGCCTATTAGTCCTCTTTGTTTAGTTTAATACCGTTACTACTTTTCTTGCTGTTGATAAAATAAAATATAAGCCGTTGTTTTAAAATTAGACATTTATTTTTGCAGGCTTAATGAATATTTCATAACGTTGCAAAATGTTACTATGTTGCTGAATGTTTGATGATTAAGCATATTAATATAAAACATTAAATGATTCCTTAGTGCATAAATTATGAATGTATTGCGTGGATTTGACAGTGTGTAAGCTGCGTCCCCGATGTTGAAAAACGGTGACTGTGATGATATCACCTTGGCTTTAGCTTTTCTGGGATATAAGCCAAATGCAGGCAAGCAGGATTAGTTTAGTTTAGGAAACTCACTCAGCGTGGACAAGTTGGGCCAAAGGGTCTGTTTCCAAGCTGTATGACTCTATGTCTCTGTAAATGTAATTGCACTATAATAACGACAAATAAAGAAATATTTGTAAAATATAAAACATGCAAAATTTCAAATCCTCACTAAATTCTGACTTTTTCTATTGATAGTTTCTTGACTCAGTTCAGAGGCCATTGTCAACTTTATTTTTAAAGTTTTCTTTCAGAACTTTACGATAAAAAGTAAAAGCTAACTTACTGTAAGGTTTTTGCTGGTGGTTTTAGTTCTTCCATTGCACATTCAGGTCAGCGTAGGGTTGATTCTGTGATCCAATAAGGAAAGGGACACAGGCTGGAACAACTGGAGATTTAAAGTCTACTCGCATTACTTGAGGAGACACAATGGGTTAGCATGTTAACTGAAACAGCTAGTGGTGATAGGGGAAACAAAAAGACCTTCGCAACCAGAATGGAAATGTTTTTGGACCTGAAGTGACCAGAACACAGTAGAGGATGGCAGAGGGGGGGCAATGTCCTGAGTAAAGGTCACAACCGGATACTGGCTGAAATCCACCAGGGTCGTCCAGGGGTTTCCAAAATGAAGATATTGGTGAGAAGTTATGCCTGGTGACCAAGATTGGATGCAGACATAGCTGTGTGGGTGGGGCAGTGCCCAGGGTGCCAGGAAGGACAAAAATTAAAACCAGCAGCATGCCCCCCATTCGTGGGAATGGCTGGGTAGACTCTGGACTCAGTTAGATGTTAACTATGCTGGTCTTTTTATGGGCTTAATGTTCTTAGTCACTGTGGGCACCCACTCAAAGTAGTTGGATGTGCACAGAGTTCAAACACGGCGATGGCGGTAGAAAAACTGCGCACATTGTTTGCAGTACACAGACTCCCCAACACATTGGTCACAGATAAGAAGCCATCCTTTACCAGCAGTGAATTTGAATATTTCCTAAAGTCAAAAGTATTCCATGTCTAAGGACAGCTCCATACCATTCATCATCCAAAGGTCTGGTAGAAAGAGCAGTGCAAACTTTGAAGACAGAAACAGCCTATAACTTTACAAAATCCCAAGCTGTCCCTAGTGCAATGACTGGGATAGCTCCAGCAGAGTCGCTAATAGGGAAAAAAACTCTACACTATGTTGATTTTATCTTTCGGGGCCTGGAGGAGAGGGTGAAACAACATCAGGAACACCAATGCCGGATACAAGACTCCATTAAATGAGAGAGACAATTTACTTCAGGTGACAAAGTTTGGTATAGGGACCAGAGAGATGGCACTGCATGGGTTAGAGGCATGGTTGATTTGAGGTCACGCGCCGTGATATATAAAGCTCGGGTCGGCATAATGATCCAGGACAAGCACATGAAACATATGAAAGCAAACAATGCAGGAGCAAAACATGCCAGCCTCCATGACTGCCTGTCTGACTGTTCTCCGACTCTGTCAAATGTTAAGGATGCCTCGGAATCTGAGATGGACACAGGTGATGTCGCTGCCTCGATGCTTTTGGTGCCTGAAGAAGAAAACGAACTTCTGAGATGTTCTGGGTGCAAGAGGTGAAAATTATATGCCACCTGTGTCAATGTAGTTTTGGACGAAGCTGACCTGGCGCTAATGCACTCTGGGAGGAGCTACAATAAAAAAAGGTACAGACGTTCTTGGACCCAGGGGAGAAGGCAATGAGTCAGCCAGGTGGATCTTATGGAGTATGAATTCCCTGATTGGGCCTGTTAATTTGGTCCAGTCAGGAAGCCCTGGCTGACAGATACAAATAGGTGTGTCAGGGGTTCTGTTCACTCTGAGAGCTGGTTCTCAGTGTCAAGGACTTTTAATGTGTAAATAAAGGGTGACTTGGTGACAGGATTCCAGCCTCTGTGGAGTCACTTCACTTTCCTTAAACCGTCTCTGACCAGAAGTTTCTGCACTGCTTATGACAGCGCAGATCAACAGGTGTAGAAAAAATAAACCAACAATTCATAGTCACACCAAATGCGAGAAGATTTTCCCACACACCAAAGATATTTCTTCAACATCCCCAGCCCATCCTGTGAACAAAAAATGGAGTTTAGTGGAAGCCCTTTTTACATTTAGACAGTGATTTCTACCAAAAAACGTACGAGCTGTGGGGATTGAAAGAAATCTCCATAGTTTGAGAAACATGAGACCTATATTAAGAGTCCTTGCCCTTGGCTGTCTGGTATCAATTAATATACACAATCTCTTCTACAATAATCTAATAATTGGCTGTGTGCAACAGAAAGCACAGCTTATAGTAAGAAGATTACTCTTGGCAAAAAGCAAAGCTGAACTTAATTATTCTAAGCCTTCAATTTAATTTGACTCTTAAGCTGGTAAACTCAAAGTTATCGCAGTGGAATGGGAGAAACCCCTAGGAAAGGGCTGGCGATGACTGAAACACAAGGCTTCAGTTTGAGAGCTAAGTGAAAGTTAAATGCAGTTTATATGTACTTTTTATAATAACAAAACCTTGTCTCATTCGACTGTGTCACTGGTATTGCCTCTTGATATAAGAAAGGTTGTGCAAACCATGGGGAGTTGTCCCTGTAGCCTCTGGTTCTTCCAATATCCCCTGATCTCCTAATCTGCTCTGACTTTTAACAAACCTCTTACAACCCAAACATTTGGCTCACGGTTATTTTCTCTATGAAACACCCGAAGATGTTTTCCTGTGATAAGGGAACATTTTATGGGCAAGAATTTTTCTGAATGTTTTCTTTCATTTCAAAAAAAATACGTTATTCATAAAATAATCTTTATACTCACAAATTCGACTCAGATCTGTACAATAGTATATCAAGGAAACAAACAAGTGTTGGAGTTTGAGTACTTTTCTGAGTAATAAATGCATATTGCTGACATATGATTAACAAAATAAAGTATCTCACTCATATTCCTTGAGGAACAATGGACTTCCATGCTCTTTATATGGAATATGACTACATGAATAAGCTAAGTTAATGTCAGGATGCTGTGAGGAGCCCAAACTGGCATTATGTTCAGAGATGACAAGCTGATTGTATCGTGATGATCGCAAACATTGCCTGTGACTCTGGCCCAGATCTTCCAATTGGAATAACTCTATGGAAATTGCCCAGGAAGTTGCATCTTCCAATGGACAATTATCCAGCATCTGGAATCCTCCAAAAATCTCTCCATCTTGGAATTAAAGTCACATTTTCAGAGGAATTGGACCTAATTGCTTAAATAGTTAATGAAGAAACGCAGGGAGGATTAAATCTTCCCTGAGTCTTAGCTATTAAACCAAACTCTCTGAGTCCTTGCTGACATTCCATGGATATCATTCAACCCCACCATTGTTTCTCCACCACAACTCTCTCTCACTCCAGACTCCTCTCCCCTTTAACATAAGTCTAGACCCTTCTCAGTTTTGTACACTTTCCCCCCCAACCACAGCCTATTTGAGCCATCCATTCCTATGGCCTTCCCAATTCCACCTTGCAAATCCCAAACCCTGCATTCTACTTGCAACTCACTTCCTATGCCAACTTCCCAAGCTCCCGCCAGAGTTCTAAAGAAAAGTCATTGCAGACTCGAAACATTAACTCTCTTTGTCTCTTCACAGATGCTGCCAGGCCTGCTGTGCTTCTCCAACACTTCCTGTTTTGTTTTATTTCAGATTTCAGCAGCCAAGGTATTTTGCTTTTATTTGACAGCAGCCAGCTCCCTCTCATCCTCCAAACTTCCCACAGCAATCACCCAATAACCTGAATCCCTACCCTTCCACTCACCAGTCATCACTCCGATATCATCTGACACCTTACCCGCTCAGCCATCTGTACCTTGCATCTACCCTATGCTGCCACCCATTTGGCACCCCACATCTTCACCCACTTGGTACTCTATCATCCAACCCACAGCCACCCAATCCCCTCATCAACACAACATGCCACTCCCTGGCACACTAACTCCTCACCAGTGACATGCTATTCTAACCACACACACCCTCACCTACATTCTCATATACTCCTTCAGTTACCTAAAACTCTGAACTTCTCTCAGTAGCTGCCAACAGGGCTTAAACTCCTTAAAAGCACATAATACTGCTCCCACTGCTGTAAAAAGGATGCATGGTCCTCTCAGCGCTACCTACATGGAAATGCTGCCTTGAGCTGCACTGTTTCATCTGGGATGACTCCTATCCTAGCAGTTCACCCAGGGATCATCTGCAAGGATAAGTGATCAATGTTTTATCCAGACCTGGTCAGAAACAGGAATTCTGACCAGATAGGCAGACTCAGGGCAATAGCTTTCAAGTTAATTCAGTAAAAATTGAGGAAATATTATGGACTGTAAAGAATGTGTTTCAGAAAAAAAATTGATCCGAGCCCAGATGATCATATGACCAGACAAGGCACGGATTTTCCAACCGATATTCATGCTGGTTAAAACCCAGTACCAATTTGAAGCAAAAATGTCCTCTCATCGTTGTGATTTGAAGGTTTTAACAGAGTGAACAGAGAGAAATGAGTGTGGAAAGGTGGGAACTGGAGGACACAGATTTAAGAAAATCGATTAACGAACCCAGGAATTACAAAATTTTGAAAAGTGTAAGAAAAGAGAAACAGAAATTACTGATGAAACTCAGCAGGTCTGGCAGCATCTGTGGAGAGAGAAACAGAGATCACGTGATCCACCTTCAGAAGTGAGCTGGAATACATTTCCTGAGTGAGATTCTGAAAGGAAACAAGATGAACACATTAAAGGAAATCTTTGCAGACCAATGCAGAAAAAAAGGGTGGAATTTAAACTGATTGGGCACTTCATTTGAGCAACCAGCAACCAGGATGTTGGGATGGATGACCACCTTGTGCCCATATGATCTACAAGAGCATAAAGGAGAGATCACAGATCATAGAATCCCCAGCGTGGCAGTAGGCCTGTCTGCCCATCAAGTCCACACTGACTTCACAGCATCCCACCGAGACCCATTCCCTTATAACCCAACTAACCTACACATCCCTGAACACTATTGGCAATTTAGCATGGCCAATCCACCTAGCCTGCACATCTTTGGACTGTGGGAGGAAACCAGAGCACCCGGAGGAAACCCACACAGACACGAGGAGAATGTGCAAACTCCACACAGACAGTCACCCGAGGCTGGAATCGAACTTGGGTCTCTGGTGCTGTGAGGCTGTTGTGCTAACCACTGAGCCACTATGCTGTCCCCCCCCAAGTCTAGCCTGCATACTCTTATCTTGAAATTTTGTACTTTCAAATCTTTAGAATCTCTACTGTGCTGAAAGAGGCGATTCAGCCCATCAGCTCTGTGAAGAGAATCGCACACAGATCCAGTATTTCCCATGGGAAATCCACCCAAGCTACACATCCCTGGACACTATGGGCAAATGTAGCATGGCCCACCCACCCAACCTGCACACCTATGGACTGTGGGAGGAAACCAGAGCACCTGGAGAAAACCCACAAAGACATGGGGAGAAGGTGCAAACTCCACTCAAACAGTTGCCCAAGGCTGGAAATCAAACCTGGCTCTTGTGAGGCAGCTGTACTAACCAGTGAGCCACATGGAACACCTGAAGAAGGAGCTGAGGTTCAAAAGCTTGCGTTTTCAAATAAACCTGTTGGATTATAACCTGGTGTTGTGTGATTTTTGAACTTAAATTTAAAGAACACAGAGCAGATTCTGCTTTATCCCCTGTCTCTGTTGTCTGGTGAAGTAGCACGGCCTCTGGCTGTGCATTTCCTTCGGTTCAAGGCTGTCCAGTTTGTGAATGCAGGGACCATCTTTCAGCTTGACAGAACAGCTGACCAAGGTGGAGGTGGAATGGGAGAGGAGGACATTGGAGCTTAGTGCCTGTCTCACTGACTCAGTGCAGTCTGGCATTTCAATCAGCTGAAATGTATTGCCACATTAGAGCAAACAGTGTCCTCGCAGGCGGATTGAAATAACATCACGGGGGAATCGCTGAATCATACGCAAGAAGCTCAGCTCTGCTTGGGTCTGCAACCTTCTGGAATTTCAATCAACTTTACAGACTCTGATACATATTGTGTGTGCTGAGCTGGCTAATGTCTGGTTCAGATCACTTTAAATCTCATTTAAACCTGAGGGTTCTCAAAAAGGCAGTCGCACTTTTTCAGAGAGGGCAGGATGGATTATGTGTGACTATCAGGGCCTACGATCTTGCCAAATTCTACGGGCAGATTGGCATTGGCACAGGGCCCTACTAACTTGGCATTAATTCCGTGTGGTGAATACTGAGTAGGTGTTACACCACCTGCACGATGGCAAGTAGAGACAGAGGAATAGTTTCCGCTGGTGGGGAATTGAGACCTGTAAGGTATAACCTTAAAAGTAGAAGGATGGGGAGGCGGGGGGGTGGGGGGGGGGGGAGAGAAATGACATAAAGGGCAGTGGATATTTGCAACATTTTCTCCTGGAATGCTTTGGTGTTGAGGGCCAATGGGAATTTGGGAAAAGGCTGCTTTGAAGTGTTTTTCACAATGTCTTTGAAAAACAGAATGATCAAGAATGTAGAGATTTTGACAGCTTTGGAAGACATGTTTTGACCCTTATATTTACTTTGTACCCTGAGTGAGATTAACTCATATAAACTATGTTATCAACATTAGTGTGGGGATACAGGTGTTGGAGTGGGGTGGACAAAGTCAGAAATCACACAACACCAGCTTATAGTCCAACAGATTTATTTGGAATCACATAAGCTTTTGGAGCACAGCCCCTTCATCAGGTACAGTGAGAGGGCAGGGCTGTTCGACTAAAACCTGGTGTCGTGTGACTTTTTCAACATTAGTGTCTGAGGTGAAAGGAGTCTATTGATCAATACACGATTGTACTAATACAGCTCTTAGAATCCTGTGAATTTAAGCAACTAAACTACGATTTAATTAAAGGCAGGATTGTATAAGAAGTCCCACTTTGAGAGCATATCTACTGACAGAAGAAAAACATATTTGACTTGCGCTGAAGCAAGGTTTTAACAAGCACTGAGAAAAAATGGGACAGGCATTGCGTTGCGTTGGTGGATGCTCTAGTCGCTAACAACCACAACAATTACAGACAAAGGGAAGGATACAGATTGGGTGCAGGGCATCACAAATAAGAGATGGAGGCATTTCCAGTCAGGGAAAGCACTGTTCTCACTGCAAGGAGCTAATTAATTTGCACACATTTGCCTGCTAGAAAGAAGTACAGCAAGCAAGTAAACTGTAGGGATATCGGCTGAAGATACGACAAATTGCTCTACATCGTTTAACAGGCTGATTCAGACAGGCCCTTAAGTGAAATTTGAATAAGTTTAGAAGCTGGAGAGGAGGCCTAATTGAGGTAAATCAGATGTTAAAGAAGGTTCATATAGTAAACGTAGGGAGGAAGTTTCCCCTTGGGGGCAATCTAGGATGAGAGGTCATAGTTTCAGGATAAGGGGTAGCAGATTTAAAACAGAGGAAAGGAAAAATTACTTCTCTCAAATGATCACGAATCTGTGGAATTCACTTCTCCAGAGTGCGGTGAATGTTGGGATATTGAGTAAATTTAAGGAGGAGATAGACAGGTTTTTTATTAGTAATGAGTTATACGTTATGGGGAGTGGGCACTAAAGTGGAGTTGAGGCCAAGATGAGATCAGCTATGATAGTATTAAAGAGAGGAGCAGGCTCAAGGGGCTGAATTGCCTACTCTTGCTTATGATTTTTATTTTCTTATGAAAGAAATGGTTTCTGACTGCTTGATTGAGGATGGCATAATGAAAACAGTATGTTTATGCATGGGCCCCAGCTATGCCTGCCTCTTTGTAGGTTACGTGGAACAGTCCCTCTTCCGCACCTACACAGGCCCCAAACCCCACCTCTTCCTCCGGTACATTGATGACTGTATCGGCGCCGCCTCTTGCTCCCCAGAGGAGCTCGAACAGTTCATCCACTTCACCAACACCTTCCACCCCAACCTTCAGTTCACCTGGGCCATCTCCAGCACATCCCTCACCTTCCTGGACCTCTCAGTCTCCATCTCAGGCAACCAGCTTGTAACTGATGTCCATTTCAAGCCCACCGACTCACACAGCTACCTAGAATACACCTCCTCCCACCCACCCTCCTGCAAAAATTCCATCCCCTATTCCCAATTCCTCCGCCTCCGCCGCATCTGCTCCCACGATAAGACATTCCACTCCCGCACATCCCAGATGTCCAAGTTCTTTAAGGACCGCAACTTTCCCCCCACAGTGATCGAGAACGCCCTTGACCGCGTCTCCCGTATTTCCCGCAACACATCCCTCACACCCCGCCCCCGCCACAACCGCCCCAACAGGATCCCCCTCGTTCTCACACACCCCTACCAACCTCCGGATACAACGCATTATCCTCCGACACTTCCGCCATTTACAATCCGACCCCACCACCCAGACATTTTTCCATCCCCTCCCCTGTCAGCTTTCCGGAGAGACCACTCTCTCCGTGACTCCCTTGTTCGCTCCACACTGCCCTCCAACCCCACCACACCCGGCACCTTCCCCTGCAACTGCAGGAAATGCTACACCTGTCCCCACACCTCCTCCCTCACCCCCATCCCAGGCCCCAAGATGACATTCCACATTAAGCAGAGGTTCACCTGCACATCTGCCAATGTGGTATACTGCATCCACTGTACCCGGTGCGGCTTCCTCTACATTGGGGAAACCAAGCGGAGGCTTGGGGACCGCTTTGCAGAACACCTCCGCTCAGTTCGCAACAAACAACTGCACCTCCCAGTCGCAAACCATTTCCACTCCCCCTCCCATTCTCTAGATGACATGTCCATCATGGGCCTCCTGCACTGCCACAATGATGCCACCCGAAGGTTGCAGGAACAGCAACTCATATTCCGCCTGGGAACCCTGCAGCCATATGGTATCAATGTGGACTTCACCAGTTTCAAAATCTCCCCTTCCCCTACTGCATCCCTAAACCAGCCCAGTTCGTCCCCTCCCCCCACTGCACCACACAACCAGCCCAGCTCTTCCCCCCCACCCACTGCATCCCAAAACCAGTCCAACCTGTCTCTGCCTCCCTAACCGGTTCTTCCTCTCACCCATCCCTTCCTCCCACCCCAAGCCGCACCCCCGGCTACCTACTAACCTCATCCCACCTCCTTGACCTGTCCGTCTTCCCTGGACTGACCTATCCCTTCCCTACCTCCCCACCTACACTCTCTCTACCTATCTTCTTTACTCTCCATCTTCGGTCCGCCTCCCCCTCTCTCCCTATTTATTCCAGTTCCCTCTCCCCATCCCCCTCTCTGATGAAGGGTCTAGGCCCGAAACGTCAGCTTTTGTGCTCCTGAGATGCTGCTGGGCCTGCTGTGTTCATCCAGCCTCACATTTTATTATCTTGTTTATGCATACTGTCAGGTGGACACTGATGCCTCACCCAACATCATGACCTTCATAGGCCTGTGTGATGTGGCTCCACATGACAATCCAAAAATAAAGCCTCAGAGTAAAACTGAGAAACTGCACTCTCATTGGGAATACAGGTGACTCTGAGAGTCCAATGCAATGAGAAGAACAAAGTTCTAGAGTTCTAGTTCATAGACAGAAGCAACGTCCCAACAGGAACAGATTGAAACTTGAGCTGTCAAATAACTACACAGAGATTGGTATCCTGTCACCAAGTTACCCTTTATTTACTTGTGCGCGGTACATTGGCCGTGACCAGCCATGTGAGAGTCAGACGCCCTGTATTCAGGAGATTCTAATCCCCTGTTTAGATTTTTTTTAGATTCTAATCTCCCGATAATATTTTTAGCTTTTTTTTATTCCTTTCTTTTCCTCAACTGAGGAAATGCTAATCTCCTGTTTATGTTTTTTTAAGATTCTAATTTCCTGGTTATATTATTTTTTCTTTTCTTTCATTTATTTCCCTCAACTGAGGAGATTCTAATCCCCTGTTTATATTTCTTTTAGATTCTAATCTCCTGTTCTTTTTTCTTTCTATTTTCTTTTTTCCCTCAACTGAGGAAATTGTAATTCCCTGTTTCTTTTTAGATTCTAATCTCCTATTTCTTTCTTTTTTTACTCCCTACACTACTGCCATACAGCAGTATCCCCTGTTTAGGTTTGTCAGTCAGGGCTTTCCTGATTGGCCCAGGACTTTGCCATCAATGATGTCCACCTGGTTCCAATCACTCCATCCCTCCCCCCCCCACCCCAAGGATGTCGGCCTTGTCTTTCTCTTGGAGCTTTTCCTGTGGTGTTTTCCCTCCAGGTCCTGTTCCTCTGATTCCGGCTTTGATACAGACAATATGTACCAGACGGTAACCCACCTCTGGCATCCGGAGCGTCTTGGGAGAGCTTCCTCCTTTTCTTCTGGCAGTAATGGTATTTAGGCTGTGCCCATCTCAGACCCTGAGGTTTCCCTGACACAAGACAGAGGGAAAGAGCCTTCAGGCTGTCCTGAGGGGCCTGTTATGTTTTGCTCCTGCCCTGTTATTGAGGTTACAGGTTTCAGGGCCACTTCATCTGCCAGAACTTTGTAAATCACGGGACCTAACCTTGCATCAACCTCATGTCGTACCCACAAGGGGCCATTTCCATGGTTCCAGCACCAAACTTCATCCCCTGAATTAAATTGTCTCTCTCGCCTAGAGGTGGCATGTGGCCAGCATTGGCATTCCTGCTGCTGTTTCACCCCTCACCCCCAGGTCTGGGAATATCAGGTTTAACCTGGTGCACAGTGTTCTCCCCATCAACAACTCAGCTGGAGTTACCCCTGTTGTTGCGTGTGAGGTGGTCCTATAATCGAACAGGAACTGGGACAGTTTGGTATCAATTGATGCTGTAGGCTGCTTCTTTAAGCCTGCCTTCAACGTTTGGACCTCTCTTTCTGCCAGATCTTTGCACAATGTTCGGTATGGAGTTGTCTTCATGTGCTAAAATAACTGAAATGACTGCGCACAGGCCAGTATCCTGTCACCAAGTCATTTTTATTTACTTGCACGCAGTACACAGGTTGTGACCAGCCAGCTTAGAGTCAGTCCACTGAACTGAGGTGATTCTAAATCTCCTGTTTATATATGTACTTAGGTGAATCCTTCTCAACCAAGCCTTTTATGACCTTCACCCCATCAACTGCTTCTCATAGGAGACCAGAAGCAAAGTCGTACCCTTAATCCACGATTGTTCCCCAGTGTATGTTCTCAGTCTGGTTGAGGATTGGCACAAGCTTAAAGGTTGGAGTCCCAAGTGAATCTTGTTAAAGGCAGGTTCTGTGACCACAGATACGGCTGTGCCAGTATGGGTCTCCATGGGAACTGGGTGACCATTTAACCAAACATAAACTTTAATCAGGGCAAGCAGCATCAGAGGACCACGCAAGTTTGACGTTTCGGGTCGAGACCCTTCTTCAGAAATGGGGAAGGGGAAGGGGATTCTGAAATAAATAGCGAGGTGGGGGAGGTGGATGAAAGATGGATAAAGGAGCAGATAGGTGGAGAGGAGACAGACAGGTCAAGGAGGTGGGGATGGAGCCAATAAAGGTAGTGTAGGTAGGGAGTTAGGGCGGGGATTGGTCAGCCGAGGGAAGATGGACAGGTCAAGTAGGCTGGGATGAAGCTGGTAGGTGAGACGTTGGGGTGTGGGTTGAGGTGGGAGGAGAGGATAGGTGGGAGAAAGGGCAGACAAGTTAGGGAGGCCGGGACGAGCTGGGCTGGTTTTGGGTAGTGGGAGGGGAGATTTTGAAGTTTGTGAAATCCACATTGATACCATCGGGCTGCAGTGTTCCAAAGTGACATATGAGATGCTCTTCCTGCAACCTTCGGGTGGCATCGTTGTGGCACTGCAGGAGACCCAGGATGGACATGTTGTCCGAGGACTAAGGGGAAGAGTTGAAGTGGTTCGCGACGGGGATGTGCAGTCGTTTGTCATGCACCAAGTGTAGGTGTTCCAAAAAGCAGTCTCCAAGTAGAGGAGGCCACATTGGGAACAGCAGATACAATCTGGATGTGAGTTTGCTCACTGAGCTGGAAGGTTAGTTTTCAGATGTTTCGTCACCTTTTATTTTATTTGAAAAAATATACTTTACTCATAGAATGTACAAAAAATAAAACATTTATACACCTACCCAGTCATGCAAGCCACTCTGGGTTACCCAGGGGGTACGTATACCAACTAAAGGAAAAAAACAAAACAGAGAAAAAAAAACAAAGCAAAGAAACCGCCCCGGCAGTCGTCACCGGGCACAGTCCCAGTTGGCCCCCTGACCAGTTGGGGAAGGCGCCAGCTGGGCCCAGTTACCAGATAGGGTTCTTTTTCCTATTCTGGACGAGGGGGTTCATACGGTGGTCTTTTCCCACCGCGCCTTGGCGGCAGCTGCCCCAAGCTTTAGCGCGTCCCTCAGCACGTAGTCCTGGACCTTGGAGTGCGCCAGTCTGCAACACTCGGTCGGGGTTAGTTCTTTCAGCTGGCAGACCAGCAAGTTGCGGGCAGACCAAAGAGCGTCTTTCACCACATTGATGGTCCTCCAGGTGCAGTTGATGTTGGTCTCGGTGTGTGTCCCTGGAAACAGCTCATAGAGCACGGAGTCCCGCGTCACGGACTGCATCCCCCTCCAGACCTCCTGCGCTTAGGTACACTCCAGAAGGAGGTGATCGACAGTCTCGTCCCCCCCGCAGCCACCTCGAGGGCAGCGTGCGGTGGCGCAGAGATTCCGGGCATGCATAAAGGATCTCACTGGCAGAGCCCCTCTCACCGCCAGCCAAGCAATGTCCTTGTGCTTGTTTGAAAGTTCTGGCGATGAGGCATTCTGCCAAACGACTTTGGCAGTCTGCGTGGGGAACCACACGATGGGATCCACCCTCTCCTTTTCCCGAAGGGTCCTGAGGATACTATGTGCTGACCACTGCCTGACGGCCTTGTGGTCAAAGGTGTTTCCTTTCAAAAATTTCTCCACGAAGGACAGGTGGTACGGAACGGTCCAACTACTCGGAGCGTTCCGCGGCAACGAGGCCAGGCCCATCCTTCGCAACACCGGGAACAGGTAGAACCTCAGTAAGTAGTGACACTTGGTGTTTGCGTACTGAGGATCTACGCACAGCTTGATGCAGCCGCACACAAAGGTAGCCGTCAGGGCGAGGGTGGCGTTCGGTACGCCCTTTCCCCCATTTTCCAGGTCTTTGTACATGGTGTCTCTGCAGATCCGGTCCATCTCTGACCCCCAAATGAAGTGGAAGATGGCCCGGGTGACTGCAGCGGCGCAGGTCCAGGGAATAGGCCAGGCCTGCGCCACATACAACAGTACCGAAAGCCCCTCGCACCTGACAACCAGGTTCTTACCCGCGATGGAGAGGGACCGGAGCGTCCACCTGCCCAGCTTCTGCTTCAATTTGGTGATACGCTCCTCCCAAGTCTTAGTGCACGCCCCAGCTCCACCAAACCAAACACCCAGCACCTTCAGGTAGTCTGTCCTGACGGTGAAGGGGATGAAGGAGCGGTCGTCCCAGTTCCCGAAGAACATGACCTCGCTCTTACCCCTATTGACTTTGGCACCCGAGGCCAGTTCAAACTGGCCGCAGATGTCCAATAGTCTACTCGCCGACCGACGATCGGTGCAGAAGACGGCGACATCGTCCATGTACAGGGAGGTCTTGACCTGAAGGCCTCCGCTGCCTGGGATAGTCACGCCCTTCAGGCTCACGTCCTTCCTGATGGAGGCGGCGAAGGGCTCCACACAGCACACGAACAAGGCAGGAGAGAGCGGGCAGCCCTGCCTGACTCCAGATCTAACAGGAAAACTGTCTGATTCCCACTCGTTGATCGAGACTGTGCTAACGATGTTGGCATAGAGCAGCCGGATCCAATTGCGGATGCCCTCCCCGAACCCCAATTTGGAGAGGACGTCCCTCATGTAAGCATGAGAGACCCTGTCGAAGGCCTTCTCCTGGTCTAGGCTGACGAGGCAGGTGTCCACCCGCCTGTCCTGTACGTAGGCGATCGTATCCCTGATGAGCGTGAGACTCTCAGCGATCGTCCTGCCCGGCACAGCACAGGTTTGGTCAGGGTGAATCACCGACTCCAGGACAGACCTGACCCGGTTGGCTATGACCTTGGCCAGGATTTTGTAGTCCACGTTCAAAAGTGAAATGGGACACCAATTCTTAATTTCTTCCCTCTCCCCCTTCCTCTTGTAAATGAGGGTGATGATGCCCTTCCTCATGGACTTGCACATTTCCCCTGCCCAAAGCGCACTATCGTACACCTCCAGCAGGTCCTGGCCGACCAGGTCTCACAGAGCGGAATACAGCTCGACCGGTAAGCTGTCGCTTCCGGGAGTCCTATTCCTCTCCAAGGGCTTGAGGGCTCTGGTCAGCTCGTCCAGGGATATCGGCCATCCAGCCACTCCCTCGTGCCATCGTCTAAGACCTCCGTGATAGACGACAGGAACGACTCGGAGGCCGTGCTGTCCGTGGGCTTCGTGTCGTACAGTCCGGCATAGAAGGATCTGCTGATCCTCAAAATGTCGGGCCGAGACAACGTCACCGAGGCGTCGTCCTCCTTCAGCCGGCTAAGCACAGAGCTCTCTTTGTGCACCTTCTGAAAGAAGAAATGCGAGCACGTCTCGTCCTGCTCCACGGAGCGGACCCTGGACCGGAAGATTATCCGGGAGGCCACCGCGGCGAAGAGCGAGGCTTGCTGGCCCCTCACCTCACGGAGGTCTTCCGTGACATCGACCCCCATCAACTGCAGAAGGAGCAGGTTCTGCACCCTTTTCTGGAGTCGCGACAGCTTTCCCCGCCTCTCTCTTGCCTTCTGAACACCCTTGAGGACAAAGAACCTCTTGATGTTCTCCTTCACCATCTCCCACCAGTCGCCCGGAGACTCAAAGAGGGTTTTCACGGTTCTCCAACCGGCGTACTCCCTCTTAAGCTCCTCGACGTTCTCTGGGGTCAACAGAGTCGTGTTGAGCTTCCACGTCCCCTTGCCGGCCGGCTGGTCGTCCTGTAAGTGACAGTCGGCCAGCAGGAAGCAGTGGTCAGAGAAGAACACCGGCTCGACGCCGGTGGACCTGACCAAGAACGTCCGTGACACAAACAGGAAGTCTATCCTTGAGCGGATAGACCCGTCTGGCCGCGACCAGGTGTACCTCTGCTGCGCTCCATCTGCAGGGGTGCTGAAGAAGTCGAGCAGCTTGGCGTCCTTCACCGTGCCCATCAGGAATCTGGACGTGACGTCCAGTTGACTCCCCCCACCCGCTGTCCCCACGCCGGATCTCCCATCTGCATCAATGATGCAGTTGAAGTCTCCGCCTAGGATGACCGGCCTGGACGTAGCCAGCAGGGGTGGAAGCCGCTGCAGGACGGCCAACCGCTCACTCCGTACCACTGGGGCGTACACGTTGATCTGCCTCAGGGGAGCATTCCTATAGGTGATGTCAGCCACTAGGAGGCGCCCCCCCACCACCTCATGTACTTGAGAGATGGTGAAGTTGCGCCCCCGCAGCAGAATAGCCAGGCCCAAGGAGCGACAGTCGTTACCCCCCAACCAGATCGAAGGCCCACAGGTCCAGGCGCCGGACCATTTCCCGTACCTGCTGAGGTGCGGTATCCCGCACTCCTGCAGAAACAGGAGGTCCGCCTTGATGGTGGTCAGGTAGGCCAACGTGGACACACATCTTGCGGTTGACTTGACGCTGCGCACATTAATGCTCGCAACTCGTACCCCCATTGTGGGCAGTGACCGCAGTACCCTCCCCAACTCCAAGGTCCAGCCCCATCATCTGTCCCTTCATGCCCATTGCCCGGGCTAACTGCTGGACGCTCTCCGGGCTCAGGAAACCGTCCGTGCTGCCTTCCGGGTTGCATCCCCCCGTCAGGGGTGCGGAGGCAGGAGGGTCCAGCTCCGGGTCAGGCTGGGGACGCGCTGATTCCTCCTTCCCGCCTGGAAGTTCCGGGGGCCCCTCCAGTGCTCCAGCGGCACTTGACTGGGTGTCGGAGGGAGCCTCAGGACGCCTCCCGTCACCTGGAAGCCGGGTGCTGCTTTCCTTCCCCCTCGAGATCTTTAACTTCTGCTTCGGGTGGGCCCTCTCCGAATCCCCCTCGTCAGAGGAGCTCTTATAGCCCCCCTGTAGCTGCCTCTTCCCGCCTGGTGGTTGCGGTTCCTGGGCCCGTCGACGCACCTTCCTCCTCGCTTTCCGGACTGTTGTCCACTCCCCTGGGTCGCCTGTTGCCGCCTCCATTGACTCCGGGTTATCGGGGGGGATTGGAGCCTGCAGGGGTGCTTTGCTGGCCTCGGGCCCATCCTGCGGGGCTGGGCCCTCCTGCACGGCCTGGCCCTCCTGCACATTAGTGGGGTCCTTGCTGGGCCCTGGTGCCTTCCTCTCCTCCGGGGGGGCTGGCCCCGCATTGCCCCTGCCGGCGACCTGGGCATAGGCGGTACCCCGCCGCGGGCATGCCCTATAGAAGTGGCCCGCTTCCCCACAAAGGTTGCAGCTTTTCTCTCGTGGGCAATCCTTTGCAAGGTGTCCCTCCTCCCTGCAGTTCCTGCAGATGGTGGCTTTGCAGTCGGCCGCCATGTGACCTGACCTACCACAGGCATGGCAGACTTTAGGTTGCCCTGCATAGGTCAGGTAGCCCCTGCTCCCGCCGATCGCGAAGCTGGACGGTGGGTGTATGGACATTCCCGTCTGCGCCCATCCTCAGTGTCACCTTGACCTGCCTCTTACTCGTCCAGGTGCCAAAGGGGTCCACGATGTCAGTTAGGTCCCCTTCCACCTTCACGTACCTTCCGAGGAAGGTCAGGACATCAACTGCTGGCACATGTGGGTTGTACATATGTACAGTCACCATACGGCTCCTCTGCGCTGGCATCACAAACAGCAAAACAGCGGTCAATACAGAGAGGGGGCCCTCACCTCCTTTCTCCTTGAAAACCTCCAGGAAGCGCTCGCAAAGCTTGGCACTCCTGAAGGTCACGTCGTAAAAATCTCCTCCGGGGAAATCCTGCAGGCAGTAAATGTCCGCAGCAGAGAACCCACAACAGTCCAACAGGACTCTCTTCACGAAGAAGGTGCAGTCCACAGGTGCACCTTCATCCACCTTCTTTACAGAAACACGGATGGTGTTCCGGACCCCCTGACCTGGGGCACGAGCACTTGCCGCAGCCATCGTTGCAGGTTGGCTGCTCCCCTGAACCAGCGTTAGGCCGAAGCCAGCATTAAGATCCACTGGTTGCAAGGGTGCACAGCCAACCCGACGTCCTCCTTTCACCTCCAAGATAGCACTCTCCTCCTCTCGGTCCACAAGAGAGTGGGTCTTTATTTTGTTCCGGATGTAAACTGGTTCACTGAGCTGTAAGGTTTGTTCCCAGATGTTTCGTCACCATTCTAGGTAACATCATCAGTGAGCCTCCAACGAAGCGCTGGTGTTATGTCCCGCTTTCTATTTATCTGGTTCCGTTTCCTTGGGTTGGTGATGTTGTTTCCTGCGTTGGTGATGTCATTTCCTGTTCTTTTTCTCAGGGGATGGTAGATTGGCTCCAAATCAATATGTTTGTTGATGGAGTTCCGGTTGGAATGCCATGCTTCTAGGAATTCTCGTGCATGTCTCTGTTTGGCTGGTCCTTGGATTGGAGCCAATTTACCACCCCCTGAGAAAAAGAACAGGAAATGACATCACCAACCAAAGGAAACCTAACCAGATAAATAGAAAGTGGGACATAACACCAGCGCTTCGTCGGAGGCTCACTGATGATGTTACCTAGAATGGTGACGAAACGTCTGAAAACTAACCTTCCAGCTCAGCGAGCAAACTCACATCCAGAACCTCAACCTGAGCTACAAATCTTCTCAGCAGATACAATATACCACATTAGCAGATGTGCAGGTGAACACCTGTTTGATGTGGAAGATTTTCTTGGGGCCTGCGATGATTCATCCCTGAACCTAGGAAAACACGTGCAGTGTGCCTTCATGACCACTGCCCAGTGGCTCTGACCACAATTATCATGAAGTGTTTCGAGAGGCTCGTCATGGCCTACACCAACTCCAGCCTCCCAACTTGCCTCAATCCCCTACAATTTGCCTGCTGACACAACAAGCCCACAGCTGATGGTGTGTCCCTAGCCCTGCATCTGGACGACAAAGACCCATAAATCAGACTCCTGTTCATTGACAGCAGTTCTACGTTCAACACCATTATCTCCTCCAGGCTGATCTCAAAACTCTGTGAACTTGGTCTTGGCTCCGCCCCCTGCAATCGGGCCCTCAGCTTTCCGACCCACAAGCTGCAATCAGTGAGGATAGGTAACTGCAACCCCTTCACAGTAACACTCAATACTGGAACCCCCTGCTCCCCAAGGATGTGTCCTCGGCCCCATGTTGTAACTCCTGTACACCTATGACTGTGTTGTCAAATTCCGAATGAACGTCATCTATAAACTGGCTGACAACACCAGCATAGTGGGTTGGATATCTACCTATGATCAGTCAAAATGCAGAAGTGTGATTGAGGGCTTGGTGATGTATCGCAATGACAACAGCCTCTCTCGCAACATCGGCAATGTAAAGAACTGGTCATTGACTTCAGAAAGAAAGGAGGAGAATATGCCCGCTTCTACTTCGACGGAACTGAGGTTGAGAGGTTGGAGAGTGTTGAGTTTTTCAAAGTGATGATAACTGACATCCCGTAGAGCTGGATGAACACAGCAGGCCAGGCAGCATCTCAGGAGCACAAAAGATGATGTTTTGGGCCTAGACCCTTCATCAGAAAAGGCTTTTCTGATGAAGGGTCTAGGCCCGAAAAGTCAGCTTTTGTGCTCCTGAGATGCTGCTTGGCCTGCTGTGTTCATCCAACTCCACACTTTGTTATCTCTGATTCTCCAGCATCTGCAGTTCCCATTATCTCTGATAACTGATATCCTGCCCTGGACTTCCCACATAGATGTGACAATCAAGAAGGTACAACAACACCTCTTCTTCCTCAGGAAATTTGCCATGTCCATGAAGTCTCCACCAATTTCTACAGATGCACCATTGGAAGCATACTGTCTGTGTGCATAATAGCCTGGTATGGAATCTGCTCTGCCCAGGACTATAGAAAACTACAGAAGGTGGTATGTACAGGCCAGACCATCACGGAAGCCAACTTTCCATCCATGGACTCTATTTACACTGCTCACTGTCGCAGAAACGCAACCAACATCATCAAAGATCCATCGCACCCAGTAATGCTCTCCTACAGCCTCTTCTGTCAGGCAGAAGATACGGAAGCCTGAACACACGCACAAACAGGTTCAGTAACAGCTTCTTCCCGATCATTATTAGACAAATGAATGAACTCTCTAGCCTCAAATAATGCTGATCTTGCACAGCGCATACGCTGTGCAATGTAACCTGTATACCTCTGTCTAGGTCTCTTTGATCTGTACATCGTTTGTTTACTGTGATCTGCCTGTACCAACCATAAACAAAGCTTTTCACTGTATTTCGGTACACATGACAATCAATCAATCAACCCACATGTAGGGGGTATCCCACTCTCGTCGCTACTGTAATAACTGGCAATAAGCTACCCTTTATTTACTTGCGCACAGTACACAGGCTGTGACCAGCAGCTTGGAGTCAGTCACCTGAGATGAGGAGATTCCAAACCTCCTGTTAATCTTTTTTTTCATGACTGATTGTTTTTGCGTCACCAAGTTACCCTCTGTTTTCTAGTGCACAGTCAGCTCAGAGTCAGTCCTCGAGAAGACATTCTGATCTCCTGGTTATATTTTCCTTTTGGTTGTGACCATACTAGCCTGAAAACACCTGATCTTGGATGCTAAGCAGACTCAGTCCTGGTTAGTACTTTGATGGGAGGCTGCCTGGGAATACTAGATGTCCTGTTTATATTTTTTTCCCTTAACTGCACAGAGACTGGATCCTTTATTTACGAGTGCACAGTACAGACTGTGGCCTCCAGCTCAGTCAGTTCTCAGCTGAGGAGATCTCAATGCCCTTCTTATATTTTCTTTTGACTACGGCCATACTAGTCTGAAATCACCTGATCTTTTTTGATCTCATGAAGCTAAGCAGACCTAGGCCTGATTAGAAGAAACTGCCTGGGAATACTGGGTCTCCTATCCACATATACTTTTATCTTTTTTTTAAAGCAGGGATTCCCACGTCCAAAGGAAACTGCTTTTTGATTTGCTAATCAACCTGTTATTATACATGTCTGGAGCAAGGTGAACTTAAACCCTCATCTCCTGGATCAGAGATAGGAGCACTATCACTGTGCCAGAACAGCCACTCATCACAAGGAACCAAACCCCTTCTGTTAACCAACCTGCTGAGGCACATTGTAACACACCTCTGGGACATGTAGGACTTGAACTCATGGGACACTAACCCCACACCACAAGAGTCCCTCTTCTAAAGGAGCTCACCTTATAAAGGTACAGGTCAAATTGGCAGGCATTGAAAAAAGAAACACGAAAATAGATTAACTATTGACTTTCTAAAAGTCTCTATTTTCTGGAAAGGGCCCACGAGATAGGAAATTAGCAAGATTACTTCCCTGTTCAAGAAGGGACAGTTACAGGGAAAAATAACCCAGCTAGCTTCTGGTGGGTCTTGGGGGATGTCTTCCAATCAATCATTAAACAGGTTATTTAGAGGGCACTTAAAAGACTCAAGCTAATTAGGTAGAGCCAGCACGGTACTGTGAAAAGGAAATCAATGTTTATGGTGTTCTGGAGCAACAAATGCTCTGAGCAAAAGCCTGTATGTGTACTGCACTTGGTTTTTGAAAAGGCATTTGATAAGGTGTCACATTAAATGTTATTGTGCAAATTGGGAGCTCATGGTGTAGCAGGTCTCCTGTTTATATTAGTCCTCCTGATTAGCCCAGATAAACAATCCCAATCAAAAAACTCATATTCAACGAGGTCCACATGGTCCCAAACACTATAGACCGGCATCCCTTGATGTAGCAAAAGTAATTTTCATTGTGTTTGAATGTATTTAACCATTGATGCTATAGGAACATATAACATAGAATACAGCGCCCTCGATGTTGCGCCGACCTGTGAACTATCCCAACATCATCCATATGCTTATCCAAGGACTGTTTAAATGCCGCTAATGTGGCTGAGTTAACTACATTGGCAGGCAGGGCGTTCCACGTCCTTACCACTCTCTGAGTAAAGAACCTGCCTCTGACATCTGCCTAAAATCTATCACCCCTCAATTTGTAGCTATGCCCCCTCGTACAAGCTGACATCATCATCCTCGGAAAAAGACTCTCACTGTCCACCCTATCTAATCCTCTGATCATCTTGTATGTCTCTATTAAATCCCCTCTTAGCCTCCTTCTCTCCAGTGAGAACAGACCCAAGTCCCTCAGCCTTTCTTCATAGGGCCTTCGCTCCAGACCAAGCAACATCCTGGTAAATCTCCTCTGCACCTTTTCCAATACTTCCACGTCATTCCTGTAATGGGGCGACCAGAATTGCACACAATATTCCAAGTGAGGCCGCACTAGCGTTTTGTACAGTTAAATAGGAGCATTATAATGTGTGTACAGTGTTAAGACACAGCTCTACACCTTGTTATCTCAGATTCTCCAGCTACTGCAGTTCCTACTATCTCTGAAACTCTTTCTGAAGAAGATAACCTCTAAGTAGCTAAGAGTGTAATATCGCTTTAGCATCTGCTAAAGAAATTCCAGCTTCTCTCAAAGCCATCCTGAAAGACTTGAGAGAAGAGCTAGGAGAATGGAGACTTATCAAGGAAGGGACGAGTCCTACAGAATGGATTAGCAGAATGTCAGCAGCTAAACAACCCGAGAAGCTGAGAGTATGCATCAACTCAAAGGATCCACATAAAGCTCTGAAGAGATCTCAGTACCACACACCAACCAGCAAAAAGATGTTGCCTCAACCTGCAAGGACAAAAGTCTTCGCTAGCATGGATGTAAAAGGAGCTTACTGTCAAATGAAGCTGGCTGAAAGCAACAAGTTTCTAACTATATTCTGGATGCTTTTAGCATGTACAGATTATTGCTTATACTGTTTATCATTTCCAAGTCCACTTCAGGGTTTTATCCCAACACTTCTGATTTGGGGATAATCACTAGTTGTTTCTTCTAAGGTAATTCAGTTTTACTGTATTATCCTCTGCTTGGGAGCATGGCTTTGTACAAAAATCTCAATCCAAGAACTTCACAAAGCAAAGTAAACCTGAAAATAGTCCCTCCATCTAAGACATTGATGTTTACCATAAAACATCCATAAGTCTAGAATTTTCTAACAGACCTGAAAGCATATTGGTTAACAAAAACTCATTAGTGCTACCAATTGAGTGGTGCCATTCACAAGTGGATTTAAAAGAAATATTCATGGCAATGGAAATGTTTACAAGTTAATTATTAACTTCAGACACACAGAATGCACATACTAGCCCAAGCTTATGGTGAATGATACTTCTTGGTTATATTTACAAATTTACCATGCAGCTTATCTGACAGATTGCAGTTGGCCACTTTTGAACCTTTGAAGGCTATGCTCCAAGTGTGATATGAAGACACAGAAATCACCAAACAGCAATCCCTGTAACATCAGCTCTGATACTTCAGTTGAGAATTTTGGTCTTTTCCATTTGAAGGGATAGTCAATCTGAAGTAGATTCATATTCCATCAGCATTTCTATTACATTTCTCAGAATGCACGGCAGCAAAGAATGTTCAGAGGCCACGACACATCAATATTTACACCTCCACAGAGGGTTCTGGAAGCTCAGACTTTGAGTATATTGAACAGCAAGATTGATAGATTTCTGATTATCAGAAGCATATAGGTTAATGGGATGGAGTGGGAAAAACACATTGAAGTGCTCAATCAGCCACGATCGTAGTGAATGTTAGTGCAGGCTCAATGGGCTGAATGGCCCATGTTCCTTTATTCCAACTAACTGCACGACACAACGACTCAATGATCAAGAATTCAAATGATTTACAACTCTTTCGACCAAGAAATTTGTCTTTGTCCCAGCCCTAATTGAACAAGTCATTTTGGTCACACAACAACCCCTGGACGCTGACCCACTCTGACCCCTACCCCCTCCATTTCTGGAGCCAGGAGAAGGTTTGCCTACCTTGTCAATCTGTCTCAAAACCTCCATGTTACAGTGAAATCACCTCCTATTCTTAATACCTGAGCGGAGAGGCCTGGATTAATGTTCCAGAGCCGCAAGTTCTAATCCAGCCAAAGTAGCTGGGGGAATGTAACTTCAACAAGTCAACTTTATTTTTAAACTTATTTAATGGAATGAGATCACTTCCAGCAAAGGCCAGTATTTGTAACAATCTAGGGTAAAACGGTGGGCTCATTTATAATAATCATGGACTTACCAGATTATCATAAAAACCCATCTGGTTCACCAATGTCCTTCAGGGCAGGAAATCTGCTGTCCTTACTTAGTGTGGTATGTGTGTCCTGACATGAAACAATGTGATTCACCCTTAACTGCTCATTGAAATGGTGCTAACAGACCAGTCAGGTTGACCATCACCTGCTCAAAGGTAATTAAGGAAAGACAGCTAATGCCGGCCCTGATCAGTACCATTCCAACCCCAGGAGTGCACTTAAAGGAAACTTTCTATATCAGTGAGAACGTGTTCAACTCTCATTCTAGATGGAGATGAACAGGCTGGAGATGTCAATATTTTCTAACACATTTGTTTAGAGATGTTATGGCATACCACTGGAACATGTCGGACTTAATCTCAGGCCTCCTGGCTCTGAGATAGAGACACTACCACTGTGCCACAAGTCAGAAATATACACAAGCAACAACAACAGCAAAAACAGAAGTTGCTGTAAAAGCTCAGCCGGGTTGCTGGCATCTGTGAAGAAAAAAGTCAGAATTAACATTTCGGGTCTGGTGACCTTCCCTTCAGAACTGGTTTATCTCAAACTGTTCGAGAGATTGGCTTTGACTTCTGAAGGATCTGCCTGACTGGGAAGAACTTGAGCCAAACCTGAAAAGGGAAGTGTGATTTACCCACCATGAGCTGAGAATGACAAGATTGGGTCATGACTTCATTTTTAACAAACTTGGCACAGGAGTTCTTTACTGCTCCAGATTGCTAAAAGGGCTGCTAAGGTATTATTTCACTCACAAACATTGCAATGATAAAATAAGAGGGTGTTTGGCTCTTTATTGAACATCATAAACAAAGTTTGAAGATAATGCCTCGAGGATATAAACATTTATTTCCAGTGAAATAACCAGAATTGTTACTCGTGTAAGAATGTGTTTTATTTGTGATTGAGTAGTTGAAATCCAGTTTATTGTGTGTCTAGTTTGCAATAGACTCAACGTGTAGTGGGAATCTTAAAATATACTGCATAATTTACCCTATCCATTTCCATTGGAACATCTGGGCCATTTAAGACCATAAGACCATAAGACATAGGAGTGGAAGTAAGGCCATTCAACCCATTGAGTCCACTCCGCCATTTAATCATGGCTGATGGGCATTTCAACTCCACTTCCCTGCATCCTCCCCGTAGCCCTTGATTCCTTGTGAGATCAAGAATTTATTGATCTAATTTATCGATCTAATTTATCAATTTATTTCAACAAGTTCAGGAAGTGAATGGTACAGAAGTAGAGGTGATGGGGAATTAATTATGGGCACCCAGGCTCTAGTCTCAAGCTATCGGGAAAGGCTGAAGAGGTGGGGGCCACTTTCTCTGGAGAATCGGAGGCTGAGGGGTGACTTTATAGTTCATGAGGGCATGGATAAAGTGAATAGCTGAGGTCTTTTCCCCATGTAAGGGAGTTCAAAACTGGAGGCATAGGTTTAAGGTGAGAAGGAAAATATTTAAAAGGGACCTAAGGGGCAGCTTTTTCACGCTGAGGGTGGTGCGTGTATGGAATGAGCTGCCAGAGGAAGTGGTGGAGGCTGGTACAGTTACAACATTTAAAAGGCATATGAAGGATTTAGAGGGATATGGGCCAAAGGCTGGCAAATAGGATTACTTTAATTTAGAATATCTGGTTGGCACAGATGATTTGGATCAAAAGGCCCGTTTCAGTACTGTATAGCTCTATGACACTGTGACTCAGCAAGGCAGAAGGTGAAATTTAAACCTAATTTAAAACCTGGAATTAAGTGTCTAATGATCATCATGAAGGTCATAAATAGCTTTTGGGAAGAAAGCCACCATCTTTCCCTGGTCTAGCCTGCATGTAACTCCTGACCCACAGCAATGTGGTTGACTCTGGGCAACGAGGAGATGAGCAGTAAATGCTGACCTGAATATGTCCCATGAATAAATAAAAAGCTTTGAGATTTGTAAATTTATTTCTGAACTGATTTTTAATTCGCATAGCTTGTAGGAGAAAACAGTTTGCAAAGAGCAATTTGCAACAGTAGAGTTTGCCACGCATTCTGCAATTAACAGTTTGTTTTTGGTTTGTGAGCAGCCAGTGAACAACATCAGTGTGTGTTTGAAATTCACTCTCACTCGGAGCACATCGCGGCAACGTTATTGGTGGTGATGTGAAGTCAGTGATGTGTGACTGTGGTCTTGAAACACCAACGACAGACCATCTGCTCCCCTGCCAGTTCCCACTGAGCCCAGTGCTGCTGAAGTACAGCTGGCATCAGTCCTCCTCCTGAATCAGAATGGTGTGTATTCAAGCTGCACACAGGAGCATGCAATTGAGGTTGGCTCTCTGGTGTAGAACTGAGGAGGGCTGCAAAATGTTTTTCGCACCTGAGCTGCCTTCTCAAATTGACGTAAAATTCCCTGAGTTCTGTCTGCTGCTTTTGACCAATATCTTTCCCTTAGCAATTCCGTCACAAAATGTCTGGTCAGTGGAATCTTTCTGTCCACCAACTACCTACCACGTTTCCTGAGTTATAATGATGATGTGTTTCAAATTGTATCACAATGGTTGTGAAGCATTTTGGGGTGTTCTGAGATTGTAAGAGTTTTTTTTTCTTATTGACCATCTGCAATGTAATGATAGGTCCATGGTGTGTGCTTTCTTGTTGTAGGGAAATGCATAAACCTGAAATGCCTGGGGTTCACAGTCTAATCAATGCACTCGGGAGTCCTGCCATTAGGAAAGACATTGTAAAACAGTGATAATTCCTACTTACAATGGAGCCAATCATAACCTGACAAGTGCCTTGCAACTAATATCTAACTCTGGAACTGAACCATTGGAATCAGCAAGGTGTGGAGTTAGAAAAACCTTGGAATCACATTGAAGCCCTAAAGAAACCCCCTCAATAAATCTATACACTTATTCCGGCTATTGAGTAATCACAGTAGTACTACACAGGGAAGAACATGCCACATGACATATGCAGGAAACTGCAGCAAGACACATTAAACATACTGGACACGCATAACCTTAATGGAAGCAAATACGCCACATCTCAGGTAATGGTTATCAGGGAGGAAACGCACGGGCTATGCTGAAGCTTTGTTCTGTTTGATGAATAGCCCAGCCACAAGGCATAGAGCAGAATGTTCAAGACACTTTAGAGTTCTTTGAATCTAGCAAGGTCTCTCATTGGATGTAAATGTATCTTATATATTGTTTGTTAATATTAATGAATATACAAGAGATCATGTAACCTGTATAGAGTTACAGAGAAGTAATAAACTACATTTTCTTACCAAGGACAAGAGCTTCTTCTACTGAGACGTTTTGATGAGAGCACAGCTCCTGAGACTGGCGTAGGAAAGAGGTGTGGTGGTAGCAGTCTGTCTTAAGCAGAAATGCTTGGCACCCAGGCAAGTCCAAAGATGTTCAGTTTAGGTGGATTTGGGTAGGAGGCTGGGTCTGGATGGGATGCCTCTTGAGGGTCGGTGCATTCTCTATGGACTGTACTGTACTGTCCTCTCTATACTGTAGGCATTCTAAGTATTATTCTAAGTCTCACAACACGGCTGTAACACCATGCACATGGGAATATTCCCTTCTTCACAATGAGCATTCAGTAAAAACATCGTGACAATGAGTTAAAAATATTTTCAATGTGATAAACGTTTCCCTTTTGCTATCAGTGATGATGTTTGTAAGAGCCTTAAGGAGAAAATGAATGGCTCCAAATGGGAACCCACGCAGACAAGGGGAGAATGTGTAAACTCCAAACAGTCACTCGAGGTGGAATATAACCCAGGTTTCTGGCACTAGGAGGCAGCAGTGCTAATTGCTGGGCCACCATGCTGCCCCTGTTAAACACCATTTGCAAAATTTTGGCCCATTTACCTCACCTGGCCATATTCACCCGTAAACTTATTACTTTCCCACCTTTGTAGTATCATCTGCAAATGTGGCTATAGTACATTCCATCCCTGTATCCAAGTCATTAATATAGATTGTAAATAATTGGGGCCTGATGACTGAACCCTCTGGCACACTACTATCTCCAGCTTGCAAGCCAGAAAATGACCCATTTATCCTAATTCTATGCTTTCCTAATGTTGTGGCCTATGGCAGATTCAATCCTTCACCCACACTCCCTCAATCACTTGTTGATCATCACTTGCCAAGTTTGAAACAACGTCTAAACTCTACAATTTTTGTATTTAGCTTTCCACCAGCTCCTTTCCTGACAATTAATGCACTTTAACTTGAAGTCAGCTGCAGACAATTTTCCAATTAATTGCTGTTGACTTCGCTTCATAGACTGATATTATATGTTGAATTAGGTAGCAAAACATTTTGAAGGATTTCCAAGCATTTTATTTTGTCAGTAGTTTAGCACAAACATCAGTTTTCACCTTACCCTTTTGGATCTTTCCCTACCCAGAAGCCAACTCCATGGTAAGGGAGAACTCTAGCTCTTAGGTAAAGTTCAATGATCATCACTCACACTCATTCAACTTTGGAGCTGTTCTGGTTGATAGTTGAAAGGACTTGCATGTTCTCTCTCACGCTCTTTGAAACTGTTTTTGTTGCCAACAGTAGATCACCTCTCCCCTCTCATTATGTGCCTCAGAGTCAAACTTCATTCGATAACTTCCTCTGTGAATTTTCTTGGGATCTTTTTACTTATTTACAGGTACTGTACAAAGGCAAGTTTTTGTTGTGAATGAACACGTGCAAGGCATATTAACATTAACGAATAATTTCAAGAGAGAGGAAGAAGTATGCAAAGCAGCAGCACAAAACTGCTGAATGGTGGTGCTCATTTCCACTGTTCTCCATCCTATGTCAAAGGAAGCTACGGACGAATTGAATAACATTGTCTCTAGGATGAGCAGGCAGCATTGTATAATTAATCAATTGTAGACTGAGCTGCCTTTTGTTGCTTCGTTGTTTCTTCCTGTTCTTGGCCAGACTTTGGATTTCCTTGAACGTGATCAAGCTAATGTCTTCCTCACCCCAATTAACATAGATCTCCTCCATAAGGTAACAATAGAGGAAGAAATGCATTTCTGATGAAGGGTCTAGGCCCGAAACGTCAGCTTTTCTGATCCTAAGATGCTGCTTGGCCTGCTGTGTTCATCCAGCTCTACATCCTGTTATCTCGGATTTTCAAGCATGTGCAGTTCCTATTTTCTCTGCTTTATACCTTCAGTTTAATCTGACACTGAACTAGTTCTGATGCTACCCTGTTAGCCACCTCAGCCAACACCCAGCCTGTCTGCTCATCCATCTGCCTAAACCCTTACCTACGTAGTACACCACCCCTACCCACCTGGCACTCTATACACTTACCTGCTTACCCATTTACCTGTCAGTGCATGCTCTCTTTTACCCAGCACTAGTGGTGGAGGCTGGTACAGTTACATTTAAGAGGCATCAGAATGGATACATGAATAGGAAGAGTCTGGAGGGATATGGGCCAAATGCTGGCAAATGGGACAGGTTTAGTTTAGGATATCTTGGTCGGCATGGACACATTGGACCAAAGAGTCTACTTCCATGCTGTACATCTCTATGAGAATCTATTCCCTGACTTTACTGGAACCCGAGCCGTCACTCACCTGCCCCACTTCTCCCTCACTTGCTATACACCCACCTTCAAACTCACACACCCAACTTCTCCCTCTAGCTGTCCCTGTGATTTTGTGTTTATGTACCTGTATATAGTAGGTACTGCCACCAAGAAAATGTAGCTGCTACAATCCACTCCAGAGTTGCCTAGAGGTTCCTTGGGTTGTATCTGTTGGAATGGATTCTTCAGTGGAAGTCCTCCTGCGACAGTAAATAGGCAATATTTAGTCTGAACTTGGTGCTTTGCCTTAGATTTGAAGGTTCAGGCCTAGGAATATATTTTGGTGATTGCCATAGCCAAGTGCAGAATTACTGATGACACAGAAAAGCTAATAATGGATATAATGATGCATATAATTAAACATTAACAAGAAAGCTCAGAAATCACCATGGAGGCAGGGTGGCTCAGTGGTTAACATTCCTGCCTCATGGCGCTGGGGGCCTGAGTTTGATTCCACCCTCAGGTTTGTGTGGAGTTTGCACATTCTCCCTGTTTCTGTGTGTATTTCCTCCCACAGTCCAGAGATGTGCAGGTTAGGTGGATTGGCCATGCTAAGTTTCTAATAGTTTCCAGGGATGTGCAAGCTGGGTGCATTAGCCGTGGGAAATGGGGGGTGGGTCTGGGTCTGGGACAGGTGCTCTTTGGAGGGTTGATGTGGATCTAATGGGCTGAATAGCCTGCTATCATACTTTGGGGATTCTATATGGATTTGTGTTCTGACTGGATAATTACATTGACAAACAACTTCAAATAATGTGTTGTTTTACTGCATTATTTTAATTGTGGGTTATTCCTGACTGCACATCAACTGCTTATTTCTTGTGTATTTGCAAACCATCAGGCACTTCCCATCTCAGATACGAAACATTTGCTATCCTAGATGCTGCCACAGAAAAACCAGAATAACTACTAGAAGCATCTAAAGTTGTGTGAATTTTTCAACAGTTTCAGTTATAAGTTATAATCTATTGGAGATGGGAATTAAACAGTGTTTGTCTGAGCCAAATGTTTAGCAATTCATTCAACCAGAGCTAACCACAACTTAATGCCCTGCTCGCAGCATGGATGTAGATTGAACTGGTGTCCTCCTTTGCCATTTCGATAAGACGATCAGCTTCCAGCTACGAGGCCCTACGCTGTCTCAAATAAAGTAGGCAAATAAGAAGCAGGTGCAGGTCATTCAGCCTCGGGGGAGAGATCGAGCCCAGTGCTGGGGGAGAAATCAATTCCTCATAGGAAATGCGAATCCTCATGGGGAGTGCGTGCCCTTGTGGGGAAGCCCAGCATGGAACGACTGCAGACTCATGGTGAGAGAAGGACTGTAATTTTGAACTTAACTTTATTTCTTTATTTGCTGCTTTATATTGAGAAGATCTGTAGTGGTACATTTTTAACTTTTCTGTACCTAAGATTTTGTGTCCAGATACTTTGTACTTGTGATGGCATCGGGAGTAACAATGTTGTACAATGTGCATTGTATCCTCTATCCCTGTACTTGAGGACACATGATAATAAAACTTAATTCCTAATCTTGAGCTTGTTCTGCCATTTAGCAATATCATGGCTGATCTGATTGTAATCTCCATATTCCCAACTAATACTGATAAATTTTCAGTCCCTTTGATTTGATTTTGATTTTGATTTTACTGTTATTTGTACTGAAGTACGGGAGTAACATGAAAAGCGTATAATGTCGCCACAAACAGCACCATCTCAGCTACAAGTACCTTGTTACAGAATTGTAAAAACAGCATAGAAGGAAAGATTACAGTTAAAAATAGTAAAACATACAAAATAAGATTAAAAAATACATATTGCAGACCTTCTTTTAAGTGGAAAATAAAGAATAAAGCAGAAAGTTTGAACATTACAAGCTTTAAATGTTTAGCCACGGAGGGAATGCACTTTGAGAAATCACCACAAGACCGGAGGTCCACGCTGAGACCACAATGGGCCAAGAGAGCCCCCCACACCAGGCCGAGAGAGACGCCCCACACCAGGCCAAGAGAGACTCCCACCCCAGGCCGAGAGAGCATCACACCGGATTGAGAAAACCCCACACTGGGCCAAGAGACCCCCACACTAGGCTGAGAGAGACCCCCATGCTGGGCCAAGAGGCCCTCACACTGGGCCGTGAGAGGCCCCCCCCCCCCCAACACGGGGATGATAGAGTCCACCACACCAGACCCAGAGATCCCCACACCGGGCTGAGAGGCCCCAACACGGATCAGGAGAACCCCACACCGGGCCGAGAGATCCCCACACCGGGCCGAGAGATCGCCACACCGGGCCGAGAGATCCCCACACCTGGCCGAGAGACCACCAGGCCAGGCTGAAGGTCCACCTCAATGGACTGGGAGGCCACACCCCAGGTCAGCTAATGTAGAATCCAACCAGCCTGTCTTCAAAATATTTAAAAGCATTGATTCCACCTCCTTTTGAGGGACAGAGTGCCAAAGACTCACCAGTCTCTAAGGGAGAAAAAATAATCAGCTCTGTTTAAAATGGGGAAGCCTTTATTATTGCCAGATCATTGAAACCCTTTTTGCAGCCTACCTACGTCCTGTTCACAAGTTACTTTCTGACTTATCTTTGTGCCATCAGCTTCTGTGGAGTTTTATCGAATGGTTTGTCACTATTAGGGCAAATGTCTAAAAGGTTTGATCATAGCAGTTGATTTTGAGAATAATTTTATGTAAGGAGTCGAAGGTGAAGGGAGGTAGAATTAACTAGCAGATAAAAACACGCTGCATGGCAGAGTTAGCACTGGTTACTTGATGGACTGGTTAATACTGACTCCTGACATTAGCCCATACTGCCGATGGTATCTCTGAGAACTCCAATCAGTTTGAATTTGAGGAATTGAGTTCACTTGCTAATCCAATGGGAAATGATTGTGAGAGTCAAACAAAGAGTGACCTATTTTGAAAGTAGGCCAGTTATCCTGTGCTGACATTTTCATCTCCCAAGACAGCCCGCTGTGCTATGATCTTTCCTGCTCCATTTGACATTGAACTACGCAAAATCAATGTCGAGCCTGTCACTCTTTCAAACGTGGGCGGAAAATGTTATGGGGAAAGTCACTCATTTGCAACATCATCTTTTGATATTTCTTTCTTTGAAGGATATACAATTAGTGCTGAAAAGCGGGGCTTGTTGCTGCAATCGTGCATTTAAATCCTACCTGTAAAGAAGCTTGTCAGGTCATGGGAGAACTCAGCTGATTAATATAAAGCGACTGCTCCTTTTGAGACAACAGCAAACAGCAAGACCTATTTGCCTTCATATGGTACCTATACTGTATTAAAATACCTCCAGCTGTTTCCCTGCAGCTCCAGCGAATCAAATACTAGGACACATAGCCAAATGTCTGTCCAAAGAGATAGCCTCTATGAAATGTTTCAAAGGAGAGAAATGTAAGGAAATGGAGGGAAATCCAGAGATTAGAGGTTGAACAGTCACAGCAATGGAGTGATTAATACAGGGGGTTACACAAGAGTTAGGAACTGGCTGAATACAGAGAGAGCCGCAGGAGTTGTGGGGTGTGAAGTGACAAAGTTGGAGGCAGAGACTTCTAGGCATGCCTGGTGTGTTTAGAAAGGTAGGTGGGGAAACTTAATTGGTCTGGAGGCCAAAATTCTGATTCCTAATGTAAAAGGGGTTAAGGTTTTGGTATTAAATCCTTCAAAACATTCAGGCAGATCAGACGTCCCTGATTATAGAGGTCAGCACTCCCTTTTGTATTAATCAGAGTGCCATACTGGAATTGTGTTCGGGGGAAACAACCTTATCAGGCTAAACTGAGAGAGTGCTCACAAACTTGACCAGGTATAGAAGGTGTATTCCTGGGGTGGTGGCCAACTTCCTGTAAATGCTGATGAACATCTATTTCTTCAGTAACTGTGGTCCTTCACAACAAAGGCGTTTCTCAGTGTGAGGGAGGCAGATTGCCCAGTCTACCAATCTCCTGCGAAATCTCACTCATTATTCATTGTCTCATTGCCTACTGTTGACGATGCAAGGGGTTGTACAACGCTTTAGGCTCTGAAAGCACTGTCTATTATCATATCAAATCAATTTGGGCAGTAAGAGAGCTCTGGATCTTGAAAGAGAAAAGTGTATCTTTTAGATTATCTCATAGCCTTAATAACAATATCTATCCATATCAATGTCACTTTCACTAAAAATTTATTAAGTTTACTTCAACACTTCCCCCAGCTGGTCCATTTCTGATTCCTCTCTCCTCGACATCTGTTTCCATTTCTGTAGATAGGCCAACAATTTTTGCATTACAAACTCAACAACTCTCACGGTTAACTGTATATCTTCACTCCCTGCTTCCCAAAAAGGACTCCATCCCATTCTCACCATCTCTCCGTCTCTGTCGCATCTGTTCTGATGATACTACATTCTGCAGGGAGACCTCAGAAATGTCCACCATTATCTTCAACTAAGGATTCCCCGCTGCTGGGGTCAACAGGGCCCTTCAGCCATGTCCGACCCATTTCCTGCACTCCTGCCCTCGCAGCTTCTCTTCCCTCCAGCAACCATGTCAGTCTCCCCCTGCTCCTCACTTACCATCCCACCAGCCTTTGTATCCACAGGATCATAAGCTGCCTTTTCTGTCATCTCCAGCAGAATCCCACAACGAGACACCTCCCCTCCCTTGTTAGCATTCTGCAGGGACTGTTCCCCCCAGGACATCCTGGACTGTTCCCCCCAGGACATCCTGGCCCGTTCCTCCTCCACTCCCAACAACTACCCGCAAACCCACCCCGCACCCCACACCCCCTACAGCCCAACAGCCCCTTCCCCTGCAATTACAGAAGGTGTAACACCTGCCCATTTACCTCCTCCCTCCTCACTATCCAAGCCCCGGGCACATCTGCAGTTCCTACTGTCAGCCTTCCTGCTCCTCTGATGCTGCTGGGCCTGCCGTGTTCATCCAGCTTGTTATCCCAGGCACACCTTCCAGGTTAAGCAGTGATTTACCAGCACTTCACTCAATTTAGTCTATTGCATTTCCTGTTCACTATGTGGTCTCCTCTACAGTCGGGAGATGAAATGCAGGTCAGGTGATTGCTTTGCAGAACTCCTGTGTTCTGTCTGCAAGATTGACCCCGAGCTTCCAGTTGCCTGCCACTTCAACACACCGCTGTGTTCTGACAGTTACATTTTGGTCTCAGTCTTGCTGCTCTGTTCCAGCCAGCTTCAGCACAAGCTGGAGGAGCAACTGTTCTGAGAAAGGGTCACTGGATCTGAAATGTCAACTCTGATTTCTTTCCACAGATGCTGCCAGACGTGCTGAGTTTCTCCAGCTACTTCCTGTTTCTGTTGGTTTCAATGTAACTAGTACCTGATTACCATCACACATGGAGCTAGGTGCAACATGGTGAGCAAAGATGAAGGCTCAACATATAACATAACAATTGCAGGCTGCCCAGTGAATTCAGCCTCATACACAACAGCTCTTACAAGGTGCTGTTGTAGTTAACCATTAACTGTATTGAGTTTGCAGAGTGGGACCCTGCCTAAGTGAGGCAGTGACACTGACTGACACCGACCAACCTGACTGAGCAGGTTTGAGGTTTTCAAAACTAAAGGGCTTCAAAACAAAAGATACCTCAACTGAAAAGTTACATATTAAGGCAGGAATGTACTCATGGAATCATTGCATCCCTACAGTGTAGAAAGAGGCCACTTGGCTTGTTGAATCTGCACTGAAGCACATCCTAACCCGACCCACCGCCTCTCCGTAACCCCACACCGGGTTTTCACCACGGCCGATCTACCTAACCCATTGGAATTTGCTGAGAGAATCAGGCCATGGTGTTAAAGAAGTGCCAGTGTGACACTAGAGAATCAAAGTATGCATTGGAAGGCAGAGGAGAGATTGCCAGTAAGAGGGGCAAGTGGTTAAGGTAGAGGAGGAGCTGCATATTGAGAATGGGGTACATATTGGAGTCGGGAAGTGAACTGTTGGTAAGAGTAAAGGAGCAGATGAACTGAGTAGTGGCTATGACAAGACTAAGCATAGGGAGCTGTTAGGTGTGGAATTAGAGGGAGCTCAGGAAAGTCAAAGGAAATCTTGGGCCTAAAGTTAGAGAGGGATTCTGAATGTCGACAGAGGGGTCTCCAGAGGAGAGCCGAAAACTGTCTTTAATGATGGAGTGAAGAGTGTTGGTTAGAGCGGGAAGTTTAAGGGTGAAGTATTTGGAAGAAAACTTCACACAATCCACTACGCTCTCTAGACCGGTCAGAAAAGATAAAGTACAGCACAAATGGCAAAATCTCTAAATTTGCAGATGATACCAAGCTAGGGAGAATATTGTAATGTGAGGATGATGCTGAATGACTTTGGACGGCGATTGACAAGTTGACCAAGTGGGCAGACACCTGGCAGATGAATTTCACTGAAAGGAAATGTAAGGAAATACATTTTGGTAGATGAAACATGTAGAGACAATACAGGCTCTGAAATAACTGCACAGCGGCCAGGTGCCAACACAATGTGACCCTTTATTTACTAGTGCACAGTATGCTAGCTGTGGCCAACCAGCTCAGAGTCAGTTCTCAACTGAGGAGATTCTAATCTCCTGGATCTATTCTTTTTCCCTACTTATACTCTTTTTATTAAACTATACAAATATGCAAAACAAACCAAGGTAACAGTCAACAAAGAAAACAACAATTTACAGGAAAATGGGGATGGTAAAATGAATTCCAAATACCACTCGCCAAAAGAGAAAACTTCAGACAGAAGTACATACGAGATAAATCCATTCAAATAAACTGCTAAAAAGCAATACAAGCAACACAGACACCCCTGGTAAGGCAACAGTCAGCCTGCCCCTCCTCTCCTTCCAGCCACCTCTAGGACAGCCTGTCCCTATGCTTTCTAGGGACAACAGTTTTCAGGGTCACCTGCCTGCTTTCCAACTCTTAGGGTAATAGCTTTTGGGACAACCTGGATACCATCAGGCTTTTGGAAAAACCTACACACCTTTCGGCTCCCGGTGAGGCCTGCCAGACCCAGGGACATGCAAAACACAGTACGTACAAAACAATCCAAACATAAAGGGGCTTAGCCTATGCCCAAAGGCCAAGACCAACACCACACCCAAAGGTAGCAAGCACACACCTCAATGCATATATACAGGTACTCAGTCCACCCTTGAGGCCTGGTCTGCTTACAGAAATGCAGCAGGCTCCCAGAAGCCCGCCCTACACTCGGGGATATGGCCTTGACCAATAGTCCAGTACACGGTACCTGTGTCAGAGTCTAAATTAGAGGAACTGGGCCTCGCGTGAAAGTGGTGCAGGAAAAGCTACAAGGGAAAGACGATAGAGAGTGTGTCCACCGCAGAGGCCTGATCCGCCCACAGACGCTTGATCCGTCCACAGACACCTAGTCCACTACAAAGGCCTGGCCCACCCACAGAGGCCTGGCCCACTCATGGAAACACAGTCCCCTTGCAAAGGCATAGCTGGCTCATGGGGGCACAGTCAAGACACAAAAAGGTGGCAACACATGCAAAAGTATAGTACACATATTTAAAACTGCGGTGCAAGGAGCAGGCCTTGCTACCAAGTCATTTTTGCTTCGGTTCCAAAAACAAAAGAACAAGACACTGGCTGTGAACCAGCCAGCCTGGAAATCAGTTCTCAAAATGTGAAAAGGAATCCACAGTATGGCCAGCCAGCTCAGAGACAGTCTACAACTGATTCTGATCTCCTGGATCTGTTGGTCAGCTTAGGCTTTCCTGTTGGCCTAGGTTAACAATCCCAGTCAAAAACCTTGTAGTCAATGAGATCCACCTGATCCCAATCACTTTATCCCTCCCCACTAAGCCTGGAGATGTAGGCCTGGTCTTTTGCTTGCAGTTTTTCCTGTGCCGTTTACACCCCAGGCCCAGTTCCTCTAATTTGGACTCCGACACAGATAGCATGTACCTGATTGTGGCCCATCCCTTGTGCCTGGAGTGTCTCGGAAGAGTTTCCTCCTCTTCTTCTGGCAGCAACAGTATTGAGGCCACGCCCATTTCAGACTCTGAGGTTTCCTCGACACGAGATGGAGTGGGAGAAGCTATAGTTTCTGTCAGGCCTCCAGCCTGGTCTGAGGGGTGTGCTGGTTCTCAATGATCTGAGGCTCACCCCTGGTGTGAAAACCATGATGTTGGTTGGCTCTGTCTGTAGTCACTTGCTGTAGCTGGGGCTCTGCGAAGACCCGCAGGTACCAATAATAGTCAGTCGGGTGGTGTCTGTCGATGCAGTTGGACCCATGGGACCGGCCTGGTGAGTTCCCTGGTTTTTCTCCTGCTCCTGGTGGGTTTTGTGAGCAGGTTGTTGTTGCAGCTGGTGGAGAATGTTGCTGGTGTCGCCCCAGTTGGCATGTCATATCTTGGGATGCCTTCAGCCGCTTCTGGACATCAAGTGAAGGGTTCGTAGTTAGTTTTCAGTAGTTGGCCTCGCTGTGCTGGTTTCCTGGACCCCGCTCTCACAGTGCAGGATTCTCTCTCTCTTTACTTGCTTTTCTCTCCTTTTCTTTCATTTTTTTGTTTCGCCTTCCACTTCACTCCTGCGCCGGTCTCAGGATCTCCAGTCACACCCCACTGCTGGCCCCCAGGAGTTTTGTTCCTGCTTTTCAGGGCAGAAAGAATTTCCTGAGCACTGCAGTGAGTGAGAATCATTTTTCGATTGAAATTAATGATATTGATGGGTTTGAAATGTCTGACATTTCTTTTGGACAGGGAAATGACCGTAAGACCATAAGCCATAAGAGCAGAAACTAGGCCATTTGGCCCATCGAGTCTGCTCCAATCATGGCTGATATGTTCCTCAATCCCATTCTCCTACTTTCTCCCCGTAACCCTTGATCCTCTTGATACCAAGAACCTACCTATCTCAGTCTTAAATGTATTCAATGTCCTGGCCTCCACAGCCTTCTGTGGCCGTGAATTCCATAGATTCACCACTCTCTGGCTGAAGAAGCTTCTCCTTATCTCCATTCTAAAATGTCTTCCCTTTACTCTGCGGCTGTGCCCTCGGGTCCTAGTCTCAAATATTACGTATCTTGAGTCCTAGTATCTGTTCAGTTTGCATAATAGTGTGGGGGTTCCAGGGTGAAACAGGTTTGCATAAAACGCAATGGTGAAGAATGTTCAGTAACTGTGTGTCTGGGCACTGATTTGGAAGTGAATGGGTTGATACCAGTGTATCTGAAATTGTTGAGGTTGTTTATTTCCTGCAGACAGGCTTGCATTGTTTTAGCTGAGGCATGAATGGGAGTTTTCCTTTAGTTTCAGTTAGCTATTCCCCTGTCCGAGACATCTGCCCCAGGGTTTGTATATTTCTCTGTCTGTCCCAGCCAGCCTCTTCCTGGCTCGGTTGCAGCCCATGGTTTCTGGAGTCCCAGTGACTCTAATCTGATATAGTATAATTCCCACAACTTCAGCATTCAGAAGGTTTTTTGTGTCCAGGGTATGTCTAAAAGATGGTAATTTCTGCCCCGCATTACTGGCTCAATGGTATTATAGCTGCACTGTTAACCCACAGACTCAGCAAATGCTCTGGGAACCCAGGTCTGAATCCCACCATGGCAGATGGAATTTGAATTCAACAATCTTAAGAATCCACTGACCATGAAACCATTGTTCATTTTCGGTGAAAAACCCATCTGGCTCACAAATGTCCTTCTGCTGTCCTTACCTGGTCTGGCCTACCTGTGACTTCAGATCCACAGCAGTGTAGTTACCCCCTAACTGCTCTCAGAAATGGCCAAGCAAGCCATTCAGTTGTATCAATCATGATGAAGTCTCAATGAAAATATGAAACCGGACAGACCACATGGCATTGACCAAGCACCAGAAAAGACAACAGCAGACGCAACCCTGTCAGCACTCCTCACAAACATCTGGGAGCTAGTGCCAAAATTGGGAGAGCTGTCTCACAGACTAATTATCGCAGACATAGTCATACTCACAGAATCATACCTTACAGACAATGTCCCAGACACCACCTTCACCATCCCTGGGTATGTCCTGTCCCACTGGCAGGCCAGACACAACAGAGGTAGTGGCACAGTGGTAAACAGTCAGGAGGGCGGTACCTTGGGAGTCCTCAGCATTGACTCCAGATTCTAGTAAGCCTCATGGCTTCGGATTAAAGTTAATGGCACCATAATACTGCACTCTCTCATTAGAGAGACGATTGGCGGTGGATTAGCCTGAGGGTCACTAAGCCTCTGGTGAGGGGAAAGGTTGAGAAGGATGTTCCTTCATAGCAACCTCATCCAGTGCAAGAATTGAACGCGTGCTGTCAGCATCATACTGTAGTAGAAACCAGGTGCCTGGCTAACTGAGCTGACCAACCTGAGTGTTGCAATTAATGATTATTTGGATAGGAATAATATGTTAAGGCATGGGGAGAAAGCAGGAGATTGGTTCTAGGTAATAATGATCATTTAATGAACCGGTGCCAGTATGATGGGCCAAGTGGCCTCCTCCTGGGCTGTAACACCATTGTGACTCACTGAGGCTGTGATTTAGACACCTCACAATCTTTATGGCTGAACACTGAGTTCAACAACTTCAGATCATGGACTCTGTCTTCGTCCCTGTTTCTGTTTTTGTTGGTTTTGTTTCCAGCAGAGCTGATTTATATTCTTATTGGCAATTACTCTCAACCCATCTCCTTTCTCTACAACCATGACCACTCCTTTTGCTGTTTGCTCTGTGACACCTTTGATCTTCCTTGCCCTCTAACCTACTCTTGACTTTCCCTTCCGTTCTGTTGTCTCTCCCCACCCCTTCCTACAACATAAATCCTACTACTTTTCCATAACAATATATAGCAAAGAACTGCAGATGCAAGAGATCGGAGACATAAACTGAAATTGGCGGAGAAACTCAGCAGGCCTGGCAGCATCTGGGGAGAGACAAACTGAGTGAACATTTTGTGTCCAGTGACAGTTTGCCAGGACCAGCCACTGGACGCAAAAGTATTGATTGCTCTCTCTCCAGATGCTGCCAGAGCTTTCGTTTGTCTTTCAGATTTCCAGCATCCACAGTACTTCATTTATATTGTTGTAGTAATTCAGTGCAGTTTAGGTATGAACTTTGTCAAGGGCTGATTAACAAGGTGGTAATGTCTAGGCAACGAGCTTTTCATAAATGGAAGTGTTAATAACAAATTATCGGTTGGCCATTAATGAGGGAGAAGCTTCAAGATGGAACACAAATGTTCCTCTCCAGCATCTGATGACATGTATTGCCCTGATCTCCACTAGGGATCATGCAGAATGCAAACTATTCACTGACTTCCAGTAAGTGCTTCTGCTGTGGGCAATGACATTCAATCAGCATGGATCACCTCCTGCTACAACTCAGTGTCAGCACGTCTGAGCAGTCCTCAGGTCTCGTCAGCCTTTGTGAATAGAAACTCATCAATGTCAGGCCAACGGCCCTCACAGGAAATGAATCAGACTGGCTTTGACATATGTTCACACAGAGATGCCATCAACATGTAACAGAGGCTCCCAGTTCTCACTTCAATGCTGCTCCTCCCTGCCCGTGCACTGGATAGGGTCAGTTTATAATTTGTGAACAGATTAAGTTGCAAAGACTATGAGAAATACTGAAGCAGTTCTCAATGAGATCAAAACCGAAAGAACTGTGGGTGCTGTAAATCAGGAACAAGAACAAAAGTTGCTGGAAAAGCTCAGCAGGAAAAAAATTAGAGTTAATGTTTTGGGTCTGGTGACCCTCCCTCAGATCTGGACAAATTATTATTGGTAGTTCAACAGTTAATGTGACGCAGGACCCAAAACGTTAACAATGATTCTTTTTCTTCACAGATGCTGCCTGCTGAGCTTCTCCTGCAACTTCTGCTTTTGTTCTCAATGAGATCACGTGTGACTTTTGAATGAAAAATAGCATCCTAAACCAGTTACAGAATGAGCTGGACAGACTATAACAGATGCTCTGCTTATATCTGTCACACGCAAAACTATTGCGAAGACACAGTTAAAAAATGATCATCAGCCTCAACTTGAATCATTTCCCTAAAACTTCTGGGATTGATTTATGAAGTGCAACATTCAATGATATTTCTAGCGGCCGCTGGAATTCTGTAAATGCTGCTGGTAGCCAGACTTTCACAATGTGTAGTCTTCATGTGTTAGTGTTTGGAGATCAGTGACACATAAAAATGCAACTTAATTCCTAATATCCTTATGCAAAAGGTATCTGATTTATGAAGTGATTGAGCTTCAAGCTTATTATGTGCTAAATTTGTTCAAATTATTGAGTGGGTAGAATTTGTACAACCATCACCAACTGGATAGTGGAACCCTGAGCAAGTAGTCCGGGTTGGTATTCGATACGGTATCTCATGTTAACTTAATGTCCGGCAGTTTTGCAAAGGGACCATTTCGGGGGGAGGTGGGACCTCTACAACCTGGACAGGTTACACCCGGCCAGGGCCGGGACTGATGTCCTTTTGTGGCCGGGGTTTGGGGAATATTGGTAAAGTGGTTTGGAAGGGTTTAAACTAAGGTGGCATGGGTGTGGGAACCAGAAAAGTAGGGCAATAGATGCAGAAAATGAGGGAGAGGTAGAAACCAAAGCGATGCGACTAAGAACAAGAACAGGGAAACACTGCTGAAAAGAGCAGGGGAGATGGTCTGAAATGCAAGTGTTTTAATGCAAGATGTATAATAGGCAAAGAAGCTGAACTTAGAGCTTTGGAACAATGACATTATTGCAATTACAGAGACTTGGCTGAAAGAGGGTCAGGATTGGCAGCTGAATGTCCCACAGCTTAGATGTTTCAGGTGTGATAGAAAGGAATGGGGGGAGATGCATTACTGGTAAAGGAATATCTCACAGCTGTACTGAGGGAGGGTACATCAGAGGATTCGTGTCGCGAGGCAGTATGGGTAGAAGTCAGGAATGTGAAATCACAATGCTGGGGATATACTACAGACCTGCCAGCAGCCAGCGGGAGATAGAGGAGAGAATGCATAGACAAATATTAAAAAGATGTATAAGCAGCAGGGTTTTTGCGGTGGGTGATTTTAACTTCCCCTATATTAATTGGGACTCACTACGTGCTAGGGGCTTGGATGGGGCAGAATTTGTAAGGACCATTCAGGAGGGGTTCTTGACATAATATGTAACCAGTACAACCAGGGAAGGGGTTATACTGGGCATGTTTTTTTGGAAATGAACCCAGCCAAACAAGTGAAGTTTCGGTTGGGGATCATTTCTAGAGTCGTGAGATAGTAGGAACTGCAGGTGCTGGATAATCTGAGATAACAAGGTGTAGAGCTGGATGAACACGGCAGGTCAAGCAGCATCTGAGGAGCAGGAAAGCTGACATTTCGGGCCTAGACCCTTCTTCAGAAATGGGGGAGGGATAAAGGTATTCTGAATTAAATAAGGAGAGAGGGGTAGGCTGATAGAAGATGCCAGAGGAGAAGATAGGTGGAGAGGAGACAGACAGGTCAAAGGAGTGGGGGCAGAGCCAGTAAATGTGAGTGTAAGTGAGGAGATAGGCAAGAGATGGGTCAGTCCAGGGAGGACGGACAGGTCAAGGGGGCAGGATGAGGCTGGTAGGTAGGAGATGGTGATGGGACTTAAGGTGGGAGGAGGGAGTAGGTGGGAAAAAGAACAGGTTAGGGAGGTGGGGACAAGCTGGGCTGATTTTCGGATGAGGTCGGGGGTGGGGAGATTTTGAAGCTTGTGAAGTCCACCTTAATACCACTGGGCTGCATGGTTCCCAAGAGGAATATGAGTTGCTGATCCTGCAACCTTTGGGTGGCATCGTTGTGGCACTGCAGGAGGCCCATGATGGACATGTTGTCTAAGGAATGGGAGGCGGAGTTGAAATGATTCACGAATGGGAGGTGCAGTTGTTTGTCGCGAACTGAGTGTAGGTGCTCTGCAAAGCGGCCCCCAAGCCTCCACTTGGTTTTCCCGATGTAGAGGAGGCCACATCAGGAGCAGCGGATACAGTATACCATATTGGCAGATGTGCAGGTGAACATCTGTTTGATGTGGAAGGTCTCCTTGGGGCCTGGGATGAGGGTGAAGGGGGAGGTATGGGGGCAGGTGTAGCACTTCCTGCAGTTGCAGGGAAAAGTGCCGGGTGTGGTGGACTGAGGGAGGGGTGGGGGCGGGGCTTGTGTAGAGTGGACGAGGGAGTCACAGAGAGAGTGGTCCCTCCAGAAAGCAGACAAGTGTGGGGAGGGAAAGATGTCTTTGGTAGTGGGGTCAGATTGCAGATGGCAGAAGTGTCGGGGGATGATGTGTTGGATCCGGAGGTTGGTGTGGGGTGCGATGTGAGGTTTCTGCTTTGGTTGTTATTGCAGGGAGGGGGTGTGCAGAATGAGTTGTGGGAAATGCGGGGGACGCGGTCAAGGGATGTGGTGAGGAGGTTGTGGTCCTTGAAAAACGAGGATATCTCAGATGTGTGGGAGTGGAATGCCTCATCTTGGGAGCAGATGAGATGGAGGTGCATGAATTGGAAATAGGAGATGGCGTTTTTGCAGGAAAGTGGGTGGGAGGATGTGCATTCTAGGTAGCTGTGGGAGTCGGTGGGCTTTAAATGGACATTAGTTTCTAGATGGTTGCCTGAGATGGAAACAGAGAGGTACAGGAAGGAGAGGGATGTGTTGGAGATGGTCCAGGGGAACTTAAGGTTGGGGTGGAAGGTGTTGGTGAAGTGGATGAACTGTCCAAGCTCCTCGTGGGAGCACGAGGCGGCGCCGATACCACCATCAATGTAACGGAGGAAGAGGTGGGGTTTGGGGCCTGTGTAGGTACGGAAGTGGGATTGTTCCACGTATCCTACAAAGAGGCAGGCACAGCAAGGATGGCAACCTCCCCCCACCCCCCTCACAATGGTCGAAAACACCCTCGACTGTGTCTCCTGCATTTTCCACAACTCATCCATCACACCCCCTCCCCACAATAACAACCAAAACAGAATCCCCCCTCCATCCTCGCATACTGCCCCACCAACCTCTGGATCCAACACATCATCCTCCGACACTTCTGCCATCTACAATCCGACCCCAACACCAAAGACATTTTTCCATCCCCACCCTTATCTGCTTTCTGGAGAAACCACTCTCTCTGTGACTCCCTTGTCCGCTCCACACTCCCCTTCAACCCCACCACACCTGACACTTTTCCCTGCAACCGCACGAGGTGCCACATCTGCCCCTACACCTCCCCCTTCACCCCCATCCCAGGCCCCAAGAAGACCTTCCACATCAAACAGATGTTTCCCTGCACATCTGCTAATATGGTATACTGTATCCGCTGTACCCGATGTGGCCTCCTCTACATCGGGGAAACCAAGTGGAGGCTTGGGGGCCACTTTGCAGAACACCTACCCTCAGTTCACGACAAACGACTGCACCTCCCAGCCGTGAACCATTTCAACTCCTCCTGCCCCTTCCACTCCTTAGATGACATGCCCATCCTGGACCTCCTACAGTGCCACAATGATGTCTCCCAAAGGTGGCAGGAACAGCACCTCATAGCCCAATGGTATCAATGTGGGCTTCACAAGCTTCAAAATCTCCCCTTCTCCCACTGCATCCCAAAACCAGCCCAGCTTGTCCCCACCTCCCTAACCTGTCCCTCCCACCTGTCCCTTCCTCCCACCTCAAGCCCCACTCCTATCTCCTACCTACCAGCCTCATCCCACCTCATTGACCTATCTATCCTCCCTGGGCTGACCTATTCCCTCCCTAACTCCCCACCTACACTCACCTTTACTGGCTCCATCCCCGCCCCTTTGACCTGTCTGCCTCCTCTCCACCTATTTGCTCCTTTACCCACCTTCCATCATCGCATCCTCCTCTCTTTATTTATATTGGAATCCCCTTCCCCTCCCCCATTTCTGAAGAAAGGTCTAGATCTGAAATGTCAGCTTTCCTGCTCCTCTGATGTTGCTTGGTCTGTTGTCTTCATCCAGCTCTACACCTTGTTATTTCTAGAGTCGTGACCATAATACAGTGAGTTTTAAGATACTCATGGATAAGGATAATAGCAATCCTCGGGTAAAGATGTTAAATTGAGGGAAGGTGAACTACAACAATGTTAGGCGGGAACTGAAGAATTTGAGGGTAAATTCACATTGGACATGTGGGAGTCTTTCAAATGGCAGTTGCTAATGGTTCAGGAGCAACACATTCCTGTGAGATCGAAGGATAGATATGGACAAGTTACGTGAACCTTGGATAGGCAGGGATGTTATGACCTTGATCAAAAAGGAAAAGAAGGGATACATAAAGTATAGGTGGATGGGAACTGATGAAGTCCTTGAAGTATTTAAGGAAAGCAGGAAGCGACTGAGCAAGGATTTGGAAGGGCTAAAAGGGGTCATGAAAAACCGTTAGCAAAGAGGATTAAGAGGAACCCCAATGCTTTTCATTCCTAATTAGAAAGCAAGGGGGTAGCAAGGAAAGGGTTGGCCCACTCAAAGACAAAGGAGGGAATCTGTGTGTGGAGCCAGAAGAGGCAGGTAAGGTCCTAAATGAATACTTTGCGTCGATATTTGCCAAAGAGGAGGAATTGGTGGAAGATGATCTCGGGGAAGGGAGTGTCGAATTTCTAAGCCAAGTTGCTATTAAAAAGGAAGAGGTGCTGTGCACATTAAAAAGTATTAAGGTAGATAAGTCCTTGGGTCGTGATGAGATCTATCTCAGAATATTGAGGGATATAAGAGAACAAATCACCGGAGCATTGACAGACATGGTTGTATCCTTTTTGGACACAGGTGAATTTCCAGAGGTCTGGAGAATAACCAATACTGTCCCATTGTTAAAGAAGGGTAACAAGGATAATCCAGGAAATTACAGGCCTGTGAGCCTCATGTCAGTGGTAAGGAAATTATTGGAAAAGATTCTCAGGGACAAGGTCTATACGCATTTGGAAGCAAGTGGACTTATGAGCAATAGGCAACATGGTTTTGTGCAAGGGATGTTGTACCTCACTAACTTGATTGACTTTTTTCAGGAGGCGATAATAATAATTGATGAGGTTAAAACAATTAATGTTGTAGATATGGACTTCAGTAAAGCCTTTGACAAGGTCCTTCCTGGCAGACTGGTGCAAAAGGTGAAGTCACATGGTATCGGAGTGAGCTGGTAAGATGGATATAGAACTGGCTTAGATATAGGAAACAGAGGGTAGCGGTGGAAGGAAGCTTTTCGGAATTTAGAATTAGAATCCCGACAGTGTGGAAACAGGCCCTTCGGCCCAACAAGTCTACACCAAACCTCAGAATATCCCACCCAGACACAACCTATAACACACCTAATCTGCACCTTCCTGAACACCATGGGCAATTTAGCATGGCCAATCCACCCAACCTGCTCATCTTTGGACTGTGGGAGGAAACTGGAGCACCCGGAGGAAACCCACACAGACACGGGGAGAACGTACAAACTCCGCACAGACAGTCACCTGAGGCTGGAATTGAACCCGGGTCCCTGGTGCTGTGAGGCTGCAGTGTTAACCACTGTGCCACCATGCTGGAATGGAGGGTTGTGGCTAGTGGTGTTCCACAGGGATCGTTGCTGGAACACCGTGATCTACATAAATGATCTGGAGTAAAATGTAATTGGTAAGTTTGTAGACAATACAAAGTATGGTGGAGTTGCAGATAGTTAGGAGGATTGTCAGAGGTTATAGCAGGATATTGATCAGTTGGAGGCATGGGGAGAAAAATGGCACATGGAATTTAATCTGAATAATCTTTGGGTGGCATGGTGTTTCAGTGGTTAACACTGCTGCCTCACAGAGCCAGGGGCCTGGGTTCAAATCCACCCTCAGGCAACTGTCTGTGTGGAGTTTACACATTCTCCCCGTGTGTGTGTGTGTATGTGTGTGTATGTGTGTGTATGTGTGTGTGTGTGTCCGTGTCCTCGGGTGCTCCGGTCTCTCCCACAGTCCAAAGATGTGCAGGTTAGGTGAATTGGTTGTGCTAAATTGCCAGTCGTGTTCTGAGATGGGTGGCTTAGATGGGGTATAGGGTGATGGGTCTAGGTCTGATGCTCCAAGAGTTGATGCGGGCTTGTTGGCCAAAGGGCCTGTTTCCACACTGTAGGGATTCTATTCTTAATGTCAGGTGATCCATTTTGGAAAGTCATGTACACGTGGAAATTATACAACGAATGGCAGAACCCCCTAGGAGCATTGCTGTGCAGAGGGATCTGGGTGTGTAGGTCCATGGATCACTGAAGGTGCTGCACAGGTAAGTAAGGTCGTGCAAAAGACCTATGGCATGCTTACCTTCATAGGAAGGGACATGGAATACAGGGATAGGCTAGTTATGCTGCAGCTTTATAGAACTTTAGTTAGGCTTCTCTTGGAATATTGCTTACAGTTCTGGTCACTGCACTACCAGAAGAGTGTGGATACTTTGGGGAGGGTACAGAAGAAGTTAACCTGGGCATTGCCTGGTGTGGAGGATTATAGCCAGGCAGAAAGGTTGGATAGACTGGGTTTGTTTTCATTGGAATGCAGGAGGGTTAGGGGTGATAGAAGTTTAAAAGACTGAGAATAGCACAGACAGAGTGGAAAGTCTCCAAGGGTCAAGGGGTCAATTGTTAAGGGACACAGGTTCAAAGTGCAAGGGGGCGTGATGTTTAAAAGAGATGTGTGAGGCACGTTTTTCTCACAAAGGGTGGTGAGTGCCTGGAACATGCTGCCAAAGGAGATGGTAAAAGCAGACACAGTAATAGCATTCAACAAGCACCTGGATGAATACATGAACAGGAAGGGAATAGAGGGATATGGATCCTGTAAGTGAGGACAGTTTAGTTTGGAAGGGCAAAAATGTGTCGGTGCAGGCTTGGAGGGCCAAAGGGCCTGTTCCTGTGCTGTACTGTTATTTGTATGAGCTGTGGCTACCAGCTGTGGTCCTTGAGCAGCTGATGGTGAAGAAATCATCATCTTTAGGCAGTGATCCTCATCAAGCTTCAATCGCCAGAGGGAGTGGGAGCGAAAGGCTTGTGAAGATAGTGAGGGGTTACTCTGACTCCTCCTGGCTTCCCTGGCAGGTTTTGGAAGGGCTTTACTTGTTGCTTGTGTTTACCAGCTGCTGATAAATGCAAATCGGGGCAGCTGCTTGAGTTACATGTAGCTGTTTTCAGCATTCACATCGGACGTGTAACAAAAAAGGGGCAAATGGTTTTAATACCGGGGCTAAGGCCTGTGCAGATCGGGCATGGGGCTGCCCACTATTAGATTGGAAACTAAAGTAAAGAACAAAAAACTGTGAATGCTGGGAGTCTATAACAGAGTTAATGTTTTGTTTCTGACAAAGAGTCACAGCTCCGTTTTTCTCTCTACCATGCTGCCAGGCCTGCTGAATTTCTCCAGCAATTGCTGTTTTTTGTTAACTGCATGCTTCATCCAATTAGGCTGCCCTCTCATTGGAAAGAGACAAACGTTGGTGGTTTAATCTGTGGGTAGCCATGTCACTGGTGAGGAGAAAGGATGAGAAGACAGCATTTTCATGGCAACATTAGCTGATGCAGGAATTGAACCCATTCTGTTGGCATTACTCTGCATCATGAACCAGCCTTTCAGCCAATTAAACTCTTTAACAACTATTATTGAAAGCGTGGAAACAATAGACACCACTCTCAGTACCAAATCGCCAAGATTTATAGGCCAGGAGGGCAGCTCCAAATAGGGACAATGAATAATCCTGGACCAACTGTCTCATTGACCATGGCTTTACGAGGACTAGAATGACTGACGCAGTTTGAGCCAGCGAAGACTTGACTGACCCCATTATTGTGCTTCTCTCCTTCAATTCAGCCCAAAGATGTACAGGTTAGGTGGATTGGCAATGCAGAATTGCTCATAGTGTCTAGATATGTGCAGACTAGGTTGGTTAGCAATGGGAGATACAGGGTTACAGGGATATGGTGGGGTGGGTGGGTCTAGGTAGGATGCATTTAGGAAGGGAGGCATGGACTCAATGGGCCAAATGGCCTGCTTCTACTCTGTAGGGATTCAATGATTCTATGATTCTAATTCTTCCTGATTGCAATGGAACAGGAATGGGATTCACAATCATTCCCACCACATCCTGTCCTAGCTGTAGGAATTGTGTCAAAGAGTACATTTTGTAACATTACAAGAGTGGGAAAATTAGCACCAGCTATGTTGCTGTATGTGATGCTGTAACTCCAGATCGTGGTAACAGAGGACATGGGCAAGTCATATCCTAGAGTGAAACCGGGCTTGATGGAGCCTAACCTCTTCCTTTACCACAATCTTCTCTTTGGGCAACTAGGAATTGGCAATAATATTGGCTAGTCAACCACAACCCATCAGCCATTATTTCCGAGGAGGCAACAGTCGAGTGGTATTATGGCCAGATTGCTAATCCAGAGACCCAGGCAATGTTCTGAGGACCTGGGTTCAAATCCTTCCATGGCAGGGGACAGAATTTGAATTCAATAAAAATCTGGAATTAAAAGTGAAACTATTGTCAAAAAAACCTGTCTGGCCTACATGTGACTTCAGACCCACAGCAATGTGATTGGCCCTTACCTGCCCCCTGGGCAATTAGGGATGAACAATAAATGCTGCCTAGCCAGCAAGACTGTCATCATGTGAATGAATTTTTAAAAAGTAAAAACACACCCTGGTTGACTAACTCACATTTGGGTTTTCTGCCTTTTGTTGTGTAGCCATGGAATACTGAGCACAGATGGCATGGGCCTGCTTTTTCTTGTGTGCACTAAACTATCAAGGCCCATCTTTTCATTTCAAGCATCGTACGAACAATACATCAAAGACAAGTCTAAAAATGAAAGTGAAACCATGTTTCCCCCATTCCTCCACCCAAAGAAAGCATGAACTAAACTAAATGTAATGTGTTGCTCCTAATGGAGCTCAAGAAATCACCATGGGAATTTCTCAGCAGTACAATGGTGGGGGGGGTGGTGGAGGTAATTTTTAATATCAACATCAGCTTCTTTGGAAATCACAAATGATAAGCTGACATCACTGAGAGGTCTTGCTCACTCATTGGTGTGGAAAAGGTAAAAACAAAGCAAGAGAAGATCAGGATCTCAGGTTTTGATGGACAGTCTAAATGTTGCATAACACCTGCAAGGCTACAGTGACATTGGGAAGCACAGGCTGCACTGTCCATGCCCTGGTGTGAGGCTGAGGTGTGGCTGTGGAAAAGAAAGTGGCATTTTTGCTTCTCAGAGATTTTCATTTCCGAGCAGTAGCCCCTGAACACCCTCTGTAGCTCTGGATTCCTGTACTGTGCCATCCTCCTTCTTTCTCCCTCTTCATCCATTAGCTCCCACCGCAACCCCCATCCCCCCCGCCCCGCCGCCCTTCCTTGTTGCAACGCACATAGCAGCCCTCTCAGGCAATCCATATCAACAGACTGGAGGCCACACCAGCAGAATTCTCTCCTCATCAATCAGATACTTACTGCTGGGAAGTTATACAGGGACAATATACTGAATTAATTTAATTTTTGTATGTAATAACTGGTTGCAACACAAGGTTTAGTTTCTACGTCAGTATTTTAGATGGTTTTGCTGTCCAGATGCAATCAAATGGAAACAGTTTGAAACACGACCTTGAGATGCCTTAAAAAAGAAAGAATATTGATTGATTGATTTTATTGTCATGTGACTGAAATACAGTGAAAAGCTTTGTTTACGAGCAGATCGCAGCAAGCAAAGGATGTACAGATCGAAAAGACTTAGAGGTATACAGGTTATATTGCAGGTTATATTATTTGAGATTACAGTCCATTCAACAGTCTGATAAAGGCCAGGAAGAAGCTGTTCCTGAAACTTCTGGTTCATGTGCTCAGGCTTCTGTACCTTCTGCCTGATGGAAGAGGTTGTAGGAGAGCATTATCAGGTGCAAGGGGTCTTTGATAACGTTGGCCGCCCTTCCACAGTGAGCAAGCTGTGTAAATAGACTCCGTGGATGGAATATAAAAAGGTGTAGAGCTGCACGAACACAGCTGGCCAAGCAGCATCGGAGGAGCAGGAAAGCTGACATTTCGGGTCTAGGCCCTTCTTTAGAAAAAAAATATCTTTTACACCTTGTTATCTCAGATTCTCCTACTATCCATGGATGGAAGATTGGCTTCTGTGACAGTCTGGGCTGTGCACACCACCTCCTGTAGTTTCTTATGGTCCTGGGCAGAGCAGTGACCACACTGGGCCGTTATGCACACAGACGGTATGCTTTCAATGGTGTATCTGTAGAAGCTGGTGAGGGACCTTATGGACACGTCAAATTTCCTGAGCCGCCTGAGGAAGAAGAGGCGTTGTTGTGCCCTCTAGACTATTGCATTTAGTATTGGATAACAGGAAAGGTCATATCCTTTGGAGATGTGCATCATCAAATATCTTCCCCTTACATTTGCATATACATTATTCATGCCACCATTTGACCCCTGACGACCTCGAATCTGACCTATTTCCATTCAATAAAATGTCATCAGATTGAGGGATGTATGCAATTTAACATTTATTTGTTGTGATTTATATATCACTTCGTTGATAACAACTTGAACATTCCTTTTTGTTGTCTTTGACAGGTGATGTCTTATTTACTGTGGTTTTTGAGGCTCATTTGATGGATCTCCCATTCTCAGGGCATGGGCATCACTGCTTTGGCTGGTATTTACTGCTCATCTTTACATTGCCCATCTTGCCCTGTGAAGATGCTGGCAGATTTTCCTCTTGAGTTTCTGCAAACAGTAAGAGTCGAACATGATGGGGTCTGGAGTCATATCAGGCCAGTAGGGGTCTGGGATTCCTTTAGAATGAAGATCTAACTTTCAAATAATTCTGCAAATTAAAAATTAAATTCAATATTTTGGACGGATGGGGTGTCAGTCTAGCCAGTTACCTCTATGGTATTAGCTTCTTGAGCATTGTTAGAATTGCATTCATCCAGGCAAGCAGAAAATATTCTATCACCCTCCTGACTTGTGCTTTGGGGAGTCAGCAAGATGAGTTACTCACTGCAAATTTCTTAGCCTCTGACCAGTTCTTGAGCCCATATAATAATACAAAACATAATGCTTTTATATTATAACAACAAGTGTGGGAATTCAGAATCACACACCAACAAATCTATAACAACTTGTAGCTGTTAATCAAACTGTAAAATGGCAAGCAATGTAAAATACAGTGATAATGGATAATGATGAAACCACAAATTCATAAATTGTAATCCTTAGGTTTCTATCAATAGATGGGGTAAAGTAGCAAGCAATCAGTTTTCTTCTAACATCCTACACTTTTAACAAATATTTATAGGGCAGGATGTTGATTGACACTTCTGACACGCCCTCTAACAGGTCCTTTTGACCTATTTTATAGTTTCCTTTGATGGGTGCTTATGGCTATTTTAATAGCTGGTTTTGATGGGTCTGCTGACAGTTTCAGTGAGCATGACAGTAAGAAGTTTATGCATGTCCTGCTTACGTACTTTGGCAATTCCAAAGTTTACATTACTTCTCCGTAATATGTCTCAAGACCATATGCAAGTGGATACCTTACCTTTCCAAAGGGCCATCCTGGCTATTCAAAGAAACGCATCAAGTTCTGTGATAACAAGGTGTAGAGCTAGATGAACACAGCAGGCCAAGCAGCATCAAAGGAGCAGGAAAGCTGATGTTTCGGGCCTTGACCCTTCTAGGCCCAAAACGTCAGCCTTCCTGCTCCTAAGATGCTTGGCCTGCTGTGTTCATCCAGCTCTACACCTTATTATCTCAGATTCGCCAGCATCTGCAGTTCCTATTATCTCTGCACCAAGTTCTGATTTGTTGTTACCAAATTTATTCCTTGTGCATCCGATTTCACACACATCGGGTTATCAAAATCTAACCTGAGGGGAGGCAGCTGATGATTTATAAGCCTCCATGATCTGCATATGGGAAAATCCCAAACCAACACCTTGTCAAAGTGGGGAATGCACTGTTTGAGGGTGGGGCCTCCTGTTTCTGGTCTCGCCTGCAATCTTTGCCACACTTAGAAGGCTCTGTGTCATGGCAAAATCTAGGCCCATATATTTGTGTTGGTTTGTACACAGTGCACTGATACAAAAACACTTGAATAAAAGTCAAGTTTATTTGGCCTCTTCGTGGTATCCAAACATGTGTCAGACACATCTTACCATGACTTTGCGTTGGCAGAAAAAGACTTATCCTGCATTTCTTTACAGCATTTCACAAGGGTTTAGAGGATAAGATCTTGTTCTGGAAAAGGTTAAAAGAAGTTTCCAGTATTCCAATCACAAACCACGTCTTCCCTAAGGACCTGCGCAGCAGGTAAATTATTCTGATGAACCATGTGAAAGGGCGAGAATGTAAAATATTATCCAGTTAGATCGTAGAACTGTGACCTACAATGCCACTGATTTCTCGGTAAAATGGTGTCTCTGAACATTGCAATTCTTGCTTTATAGCTTTAATTGTCTGCACAGAACAAAGTCAAACATCAAAGTTTCTTTTTCACTCACCTTGTAAGTTGTTTTATTTATCAGAACAGCGGCTCACAATAACATAGTGTCTGCAGTTCTCTGCAGAAGAGAATGGATTTATGTAATGTGAAGGATTGAATACAACCAAAATAATGTGTAACCTTTGAAGAGTCGTTATCATATTGGACTCATAACACAGAGGTCACTGAGCTCAAATCAAATCAGATTCAGCTATCAATCCATATTCAATGCCCTTTGCAATGTCCAAGTGGGTGACGTAAAAAGCTTTTGAATGTGAACAACTATAAAATGTTACAAGAGAAAGGAAGCTGTTTCCCTTAACTCATTCATTTTACATATGAAGCATGGTCTCTGAAGTGATCTGGCAAAGCCAGCAATTGTAAAAATGAAAACATAGTTGTGGCATTGTGACCACACGAATCCCTGTATCCCTATGGAAGACCAGGGATAAGGAATGCTACCTGAAAGGCACCATACGTTTAGTTGAAGAACCTGTGGCACTCCAGAGAAACAGCATGAGGGTGTATACGCCATTCTTAGAACAAGCTGGGGAATCTCCCCTAAGCTGCACAGAGACTTGAACTCATTCCCTATGTGTTCACTTTACCTACTAACAGAGTGGGTCACTATGACTTTGACTCTGACAACTGCCAGCTCAAGCCACGTGCCAAGGCTTGAGTCTAAGGAATAAGACACTACTACAATGCTCTGATGTTGGGGGATGCCAATGAAACATTAAGACAAAACTCTGTTTGTTTGTTCAGGTGAATTTTAAAAGCTGCCTGCACAAAGAGGAAAAGGAGAGGATTTTCTAGCATCCTAATTATCACTTTAACAAGAGCTGCAGCACACACACAAGATAGTAATCATTCATTTTGCTGTTGCTGATGGGAACTTGGTATCTATGAAAAGTGTCAATAAAACATGTTCCTGCACGATATTGGTTCCTCAGCACCTGTTATTTCAACAGAACTAGACAGGTCCACACTGTGGTCCATGTATTTGTGTTTCACTCCCTTCAGTTTCCCAAGTGTTCCAATTAAAAAGACAAAAAAAATACAACTAGCCTTGAAACTTTAGTCTTAAACGAAGTAAAGATTTGGCAAAATTTACTACAGCTATTCCTGAAAGTAGACTGCGCTAAACAACTCCACAGTGGAAGGATCAGATTTCTCTGCTTATCCGAGTCCCTTGCTCTCCACTGGCTCTCCCACTCAATCCCTCCCTCTCATCAGGATCAAGAAATAAACTTATATGTAATGAACATAAGTTGCACAATAGCCCGTCAGTTTCATGTCATTGGCAGGAAGAAAATGGAGTTACTATTAACGGAGAAAATAGAAATCAAGTAATCTGAAAAAAAATGAGGAGACAAACATGAATAGGAATAGGAAAAATCTTGCTTGCTTATCTTGACTTCTCATTTGCTCCAAAGAAGTCATGTTTGACTCAGAACATTAACATTTCCTGCAGATGCTGCCAGACAAGAAGTCATACAATGATGGAGATGTACAGCACACAAACAGAGCCTTTGGTTCAATTCATCCATGCTGATCAGATACCCTAAATTAATCTAGTCCCATTTGCCAGCATTTGGCCCAGATCCCTCTAAACCCCTCCTATTCATGTACTCATCCAGATGCCTTTTAAATGTTGTAATTGTACCAGCCTCCACCACTTCCGTTAGGAGCTCCATACACTCCTAACTGTCCTCGCTCACCTTAAATTTATGCCCTCTAGTTTTGGACTCCCCTATCCTGGGAAAAAGACATTGACTATTCACCCTATCCATGCTCCTAAAGATTTTATATACTTCCATAATCTCGTCCCTCAGCCTCTGATGCTCCATGAAAAATAGCACCAGCCTATTCAGCCTCTCCCTGTACCTCAAACCTTGGAACCTTGGCAACATCCTTGTAAATCTTTTCTGATCCTTTTCAAATTTGACAGTATCTTCCTTATAGCAGGGACACCAGAATTGAACAAATTGGCCTAAGCAATGTCTTTTACAGCCACAACATAAGTTCCCAACTCCAAAACTCAGTGCCTTGACCAGTGAAGGCAAACATACCAAATGCCTTCTTCACTATCCTATCTCCACTTTCAAGGAATTATGACCATGCATTCCAAGGTCTCTTCATTTGGCTAGGATATTCCTGAAATTTTAGTTTTTATTTCAGATCTCCAGCATCTGTAACACTTAACTGTCATTCCATTGAGGGCTTTGATAAGGGAATAGAGGGTAGATAAGGGTAATATAGTAGATGTAATACAACCAGGCTTCTAAAATGCACAGCGCCTTAGTGGTTGCCACTGCTGACTCATAGCACCAGGTTCCTGGGCTCAATCCCAATCTGCGCCAACTGTCTGTGTGGAATTTCCATGTTCTCCCTGTGTCTGTGCTCTGGTTTCCTCCCACAGTCTAAAGCTAGGTGGGTTGGACATGCTAAACTGTCCATAGTGTAGGATATATGAATTATGTGCCTTAGCCATGGGAAATGCAAGGATTGGGTAGGACAGTGGGTCTGGGTGGGATGTTCTTCAGAAGGTCTGTGTGGATGTGTTGGGCCTAAAGATCTTTTCTTGCATGAATTCTATGAAAGTATTGTATCACGGACCAATGAATAAGGCTGGATTCGCACAGGTTTTTGTTAATTTGCAAATGACGCGAAACAGGAATAGTCAATATTCTAGAGCACTACAACACTTGCAAGAAGACATTAATAACTTGCACAATGGGAAAATAATTGACAAATGAAATACAGTATCAAAAATGTGTGAGGTATTACAACTTGGGAAAAAGTAAAGATCACATATAATTTGAAAAAGAAAAAACCAAATAGGATCAAGGACCAACAAAATAGAGAAATACAAATGCACCGATTATACAAAATTGCAGCACGGGTTAATGGGTTATAGAGAAAGCAAGCAAAGAAATAAAGATTATTTCCACAAAATAGAACTGAAAGATTGAGAAGTTAGATTAAACTTTTCTTCAAGCATATTATGAGCACTGTAAACAGTTCTGATTGACTATAACAAGGACTCAAAACAAGGTGTAAAAATGGTTTGTGGGGATAATGCAAGAACTGTGAGTTTAAACCAGAATCACAGAAATATTATTGCACGAAAAGAAACCCATTGTTCCTGCATCAGCTCATTGCGTCAACATTGCCACCTTGTACAAATCTTCTGCTTTGCCCCCATACCCTTGTGCACAGTTTTTATCCAAACAATCATCCCTTGAATGACAATCAGGAGGAAGTGGCCAACGTCCATTTTCTAATGCAAAGGCTGAAGGATGATCTAGTAGAGGTCTTTAAAACTAAGATATGGTTTGATGGAGCAAACATGGTGGGGCTGAAAACTAAGGGAACAACGACTGATCACCCAAACCCTTGAAGACTCTGAATTAATGGACCAGACAGAAGCCCACCCTACAACCATAGCACAGTACGGGAGGGCTGATCAGCCAAATGGTGGGACATCCACTCCTCTCTGAGTAGGAAGAATCAGCCATCAAGAGCCGCTGGCCAATCATCAGACTCAACAGCACCACAAGGTCAGGGTGGACACTGCCGGCACTACAGGCAGGCCCACAAAGAGGGGCATGGACCTGGAGGGGTCCAGGGTACTGAGTTTGGAGCAGTTTCGGGAAACGTAGCTAGGGTGGAGAGTGGGTGGTTTCAGGCACAGGAGTTTCAGATCAGGCAGATGGAAGTAAAGGCAAGGTACAAACTTCAGTGAGGGTTCTTCAGGTGGGCAAAGGGGAGTCCCTGAAAATTGTATACCCCGTTGTTCCCTACTGTTATAGACCCTTATTTTAAAGCAATGGCCTATTCTATCCTGTTCAGCTGCCAAACAAAATCAATTCACAATTTATTATAGATTTATATATGCTGGGTGGGCTGCTGATTTTGGCGCCTGCTTACGTGCTGTACAATGGCGGGGCGGGGGGGGGGGGGGGAGTGTGGTGGTGAACGCAGGGGTCTGTTCAGCAAAGGTACTGGGCTGGGCACTGGACATAGACTCATAGAATCACACAATACCAGAGAGGTCCTTCAGACCATCAAGTTGATCCTAACTAAAAAATACTGCTCCCTTTATGAGTCCTGCTTTTCCACTGAATGTTATGACACTTTAGTTGTTCGTCCAAGTTCTTTATTTTATTCATTCGAGGGATGTGGGCATCATTGGCTTGGCCAGCATTTGTTGCCCAGAGGACAGTTGAGGGTCAGTCACATTTCGGTGGGACTGGAGTTACATGTAGGCTAGGCCAGGTGAGCACAGCAGCTTCCTTCCCTAAAGGACATTAATGAACCAGGTAGATTTTTCTGACAATGGATACATGATCATCATTAGACTTAATTTCGGATATTTTGGCTTCAAATTTCACTATCTGCCATGGCAGGATTTGAACCCATGTCCCCAGAACAATGGAGATAATGGGAACTGCAAATGCTGGAGAATCCGAGATAACAAAGTGTGGGGGTGGATGAACACAGCAGGCCAAGCAGCATCTTAGGAGCACAAAGCTGACATTTCAGGCCTAGGCTCTTCATTAGAAAAACAGTTTTCCTCAAAACCCCTCTAAACCTCTTGCCTTTCACATTAAAATGGGTTATTCTGTCCTTGACCTTTCAGCTAAGGAGAACAGAGATAACACAGTGTTGAGTTGGAGGAACACAGCAGGCCAGGCAGCATCAGAGGAGCAGCAAAGCTGACGTTTAGGTTCAGGACCCTTCTTCAGAAATGGGGAGAGGGAAGGGAGCTCTGAAATAAATAGAGAGAGGAGGGGTGGGGCTGGGGAAGGTAGGTGGGATGGTGATAGGTGAGTGCAGGTAGGGAGAGGTGGGGATTGGTTAGTCCTCACCTTTCCTCTCTCCATTTATTTCAGAGCTCCCTTCCCCCTACCCATCTCTGAAGAAAGGTCTTGACCCGAAATGTCAGCTTTCCTGCTCCTCTGATGCTGCCTGGCCTGATGTGTTCCTCCAGCTTCACACTGTGTTATCTCAGACTCCAGCATCTACTGTTCTTGCTATCTCTGAGCTGAGGGGATCTGCTGTTTACGTCCAGCCCATCTATGGTCCAGATCAGACCTCCCCTCTCCACTGCCACTATCCCCGTCCCATGCACTCCCTTCACACACACGCTCACACACATGCATACACACACACGCACCACACACACACGTGCACACACAAACTCACACGCACGCACACATGCATATACACACGCACACACACACATACGCGCGCATGCACACACCCACACAGGCATACACACATGCACAAGAAGTAGATATTATAAGGAGATGGCCAAGACCCTAACATTTATTTTTATTTGAAGGCATGTGCGAGGTTCTCTGTTCCAGGTATGATTTGATTGATCTACCACTAAGCTTCAATCAAAACACACTTTCTTCGAACAACACAATCAAAATACAAAACAAAGAAGAATTATGATCACCTTAACTCTATTGAAGTACTTAACAAAATATGATTTAACCACTAATCATCAACTGTTCCAATATGGGGGGCATCCCACAGACACCCGCTTTGGTAAGATAATTCAGCAAAATAGCTATGATTCTTACGTAGATAGTAGGAACTGCCGATGCTGGGGAATCAGAGATAACATGGTGTGAAGCTGGATGAACACCGCAGGCCAAGCAGCATCAGAGGAGCACGAAAGCTTGACATTTCTGAAGAAGGGTCCCGACCCGAAACGTCAAGCTTTCCTGCTCCTCTGATGCTGCTTGGCCTGCTGTGTTCATCCAGCTTCACACTGTGTTACCTCTGATTCTTACGCGTTGTCTCGCCCCAGTCCAGGAGGGAGAATTAATCTGTTCCTTCTTGATTTTTTTTAAGAGGAAGCCTTGCTCTCCAAGATTTTACTCCAGCCACTGGGAACTCAAGCTTTTAGCTCAGCAGCCATCAGAAACCTTCCCAACTGACTGAAAGCAAAATTAAAAACCTTCCTGGATCTGTGTGAGCCCTGACGCTGCCCATTCTGTTGTCTATTTAAGAGAAAACACCCAGGGATACCTCCAAGCTGTTTGTAATCTGCTTTATGGGGAAATGGGAACTAGAGACGACCACATAAGATAATTGGTAAGACATCAATGGAGAATTCAGAGAGACATCTTTACCCAGAGAACGGTGAGGGTGTGAAGCTTCATACCGAGTGAATTACTGAGGCAAATAGTATAGGTACACTAAAAGGTAATTTTAATAAAAATTGAGGAAGGTTGGGCTCAAGGACTATGCTGATAGCATCGGATGGTTGAAGGAAGATAGGATGGAGATTGATTTAAGGCGCAGTCCGATTGGTTCAAATAGCTACTTCTACGTTGTAACTTACCACAAAAGCAAACTGAAAACTTTGTTTGTAGGCCATTTTATAGTTAGCGATAGGGTCCTGGGGAATGTAGCTGATCAGAGACTTAAGGATGTAGGTGCATAGTTCCTTGAAGTGGAGTCGCAGCTAGACAGGGCGGTGAAGAAGACGTTTAGCATGCTTGCCTTTATTGGTCAGTGCATTGAGTATAGGAGGTTGGAGGTCATGTTGCTGCTAAATAGGGTATAGGGCAGTGATTAGGCCACTTTTAATACTGTGTACAATTTTGATCACCCTTCCGTAGGAAGAATGTTGTTAAACTTGAGAGGGTACAGAAAAGATTAAAAAGGATGCTGCTGGGTGGTGGGTTTGACTTATAAGGAGAGGCTGAATAGGCTGGAACTTTTTTCCCTGGAGTAGTGGAGACTGAGGGGTGACATTATAGAGGTTTATAAAATTATGAGGGGCATGAATAAGGTGAATAAGTCGTAGGATGAGAGAATCCAAAACCAGATGGAATAAGATTGGGGTGAGAGGGGAAAGATTTAAAAAGGACCCAAGGGATAACTTTTTCACACAGGGGAATGTGCATGTGCGGAGTGAGTTGCCATTGGAAGTGGTGGAGGTTGGTGCAATAAAATAAACTTAAAAGGCATCTGGAACACAAAAAAATTTGCTTGGAAAGCTCAGCAGGTCTGGTTGCACATTGGCAGAAAAAACAGAGTTAATGTTTTGGGTCCTGTGGCCCTTCCTCAGAAGGCTTAAAAGGCATCTGGATGGGTACGTGAGTAGTAAGGGTTTAGAGGGAAATGGGCCAAATATTGGCAAATAGGACTAGGTGAGATTGGGTTGTCTGGTTAGCATGGACAAGTTGTACTTAAGAGGCTGTTTCTGTGCTATATAACTCTATAAATCATCTTATTTATTTTGTTGTTTGCACATATCTGCCTGGTGTGTTTCACCTTGGTTCTGTTTGTTGTCTGGTGCAATTTTTTAACCTCTCCAGTTTAAGTATCAGTATAAACTAAAATCAAAATGAGGCCCCGCCCACTTAAGGTGTGCTAGCAGCCATTTTCTGACCCATCGGATAGCACTGATCCCCAGCATAATGCAGGGTGATGGTGAATGAGCCTTCCCAGCCTCCACCTGTGTGCCAAAGTCCCAAACATCTAAATCTCTCTCTTAAGTGCTCATCCCCGTGAACTCCAAATACCCCGATAGGCTTCACATCTCCCCAGGTCCCCATCTAACCCATCTACAGGAGCCTGCCCATGCCCACCCTTTCAACCCCCTGCCCCTGGCATATGAGGTGACTGTGCTAACGTGTAGTTGTCCACCCTTTGATGACAGGATTTACCTGACTGTGGATGAACCCCCAGCTCCTGTGCATTACCCTGTTCCTACTCTTATTACTGTATTTTCTATGGCAAGTACAGTTGCCCCCGACCTCCCACAACTGTATTTCCCCTCCCCCTCCCAGCCTGCAGCACCAGTTCCAATGAATAGGTTCCTATGATGATGTCCCACAAAAGGCAGTGGGATGTGGGCCAAATGCAGGCAAGTGGAAATGCATTTGTTTGGGAACATGGCCAGTGCAGACTAATTGGGCTGAAGGGTCCGTTTCCATGCTGCGTGACTCTATATCGCCCTCTACATAAGTACCCGACTCTGGCCACCTCTTTCGCCTTAGTTTCTCTGGACAGAACCGATAGACTGATCATGGGCCATACCCTTGAGGGATCTAACTGGACAGCCCTGGCTGAGAAGCGCCCAGACCCTCATCTGGCAGCTGTATGTCTCCCACATCACTTTAATTCTTCTCCCACCCCCAAGAAAACTGGCACTGCCCACCATGGAGCCACAGGTCTAATTGTGACCTCCCCCCAGACTGGTGGGGCACTAGTGGAGTGCCGAATGAGATTAGCCCAGTCCAACGGCAGATTGTGGCCAATCCCTGGGACTGGTATAGGAGGCTGTCCTTGACTAATTGTGATAGGACCCACCGGACTGATGACTGCCCCCTTTGACTTCCCTAAGGATTATTCCTTAAGACTTTAGGACCTGGCTGCCTGCTTGCTGCTAATGCCATGTGTTTACTGCTGGCACATAAGGCGATGGCCTAGCGGTATTATCGCTGGACCTGTTAATCCAGAGATCCAGATAATGTTCTGGAGACCCGGGTCCGAATCCCGCCACGGCTGATGGTGGAATTTGAATTCAATAAAAGTATCTGGAATTAAAGTCTAGTGATGACCATGAACCCATTGTTGATTGTTGGAAAATGTTCACTAATGTTGTTTAGGGACAAAAATTTCCATCCTTTCTTGGTCTGGTGTACATGTGACTGTAGACCCACAGCAATGTGGTTGACTCTGAACTGCCCTGTGGGCAATTAGGGAAGGGTAGTAAACGTTGTCTGGCCAGCGATGCCACATTCTGTTAATGAATAAAGAAATACACTGCTGCCCAGCAAGAGATATGGCCCCTTGACTGAGCAGCAAGGCAAGCAATGGGTTGTGTAGGTAAATAAAGGCAAGCCTGATGTGCTGTGGATTTTGAGGCTAATTTAGCAATGGTTACGGCATGAAGGGAGCAGCCCTCTGATGCAGCCTGATATAGTCCATCAGCTTGAGACCAGCTCCTAGGTGCAGCGTCCTTACAGCAGTTTTTTAATGTGAGTTTCCAGTGCACCCTCCAATACAGGTCTGTGCTTCCATCCCAAAGTACTGCAAATGGTTGAGAGTGGCGCCATGAGGATCCTGAGGGCCTGGTAACCAGAGAACACCAGTGCCCATGGATGAGGGGTGCAGGAGGCTAGTGCCCATGGATCATGACCCAAGATGCTGTTGTGGATGAGCGACAGAGATGTTCCTGTAATCCCACAGTGAGCTGAAATCATCCTGAGTCACGTTCCCATGTCGAGAATTCTCCGTGTCTAGTTTGTTTGAGGTGGGCAGAGAGACAGGAAGCTGTATATTAATGAGACTAGATGTGCAGCCAGTAAAGTCACTAACTAGCAATAATCCCCACTAACAGGCAACTCCCCACTGCCAAATGGTGACCTGATAGAAGTTTATGAAATAATGAGGGGTATAGATAGAGTTAATGGTAATTGTCTTTACCCTAGGGTGGGGGATTTCAAGATTTGGGGACACACTTTTAAGGTGAGGGGGAGAGATTTAAAAAAGATCTGAGAGGCAAATTTTTTACACAGAAGGTGGTTTGTGTGTGAAATGAACTACTAGAAGAAGTGATGGATACAGATACAGTTACAATGTTAAAAAGAGAGTTGGATAAGTACATGAACAGGAAATGTTTACAGGGATACAGGCCACGAGCAGGCAGGTGGGACTAATTTCATTTGGGAATATGGTCAGCATGGACTGGTTGGACCAAAGGGGCTGCAAGACTCTACGCTTGTAACTTATTAAGAAAATGCAGAGAGTTACTGCTGACATTGAAATGGGTTTCACTGGACTTCTTGTGCAATTCTGCTACATGTCTCACCATGGCCCACATTGTTCAGCATCTCTATAAGATCTGTTTCAAATTCATCTCCTGGATGCAATTGGCACTGGCCAGGCCAGCATTTATCACCCTTCCCTAATTACCCAGAGAACCAGTTAAAAGTCAACCACATTGCAGTGGGCCTGGAGTCACATGTAGTCCAGACCAGATCAGGATAGCAGTTTCCTTCCCTAAAGGACATTAGTGATCCAGATGGGTTTTTCCCTGGCAATGGTTGAAAGCTAATTTCGGATTTTTATTGAATTCAAATTCCACTATTTGCTGTGGTGGGATTCAAATGCAGGGATTTAAGCCCATTGCCTCCCCACACATCCTAAGCTTTACACATGTGGAGAACAAGAGCAAGGAGGCTATGTTGAACTTATACAAGAGTCTCGCTGAGCCTCAGCTGGAATAATGTGTTCAATTTTGGTGCAACACTTTAAGAAAGGAAGAATAATTAATGAGAATGATTTGAAAGATGTGGAACATCAGTTGTGTAGTTGGATTGGAGAAAAGGGGGCTGGTTTCCCTGGATAATAGCAGTCTGAGAAGAGGTATGACAGAGCTATTCAAAATCATGAGATGTCTTGACAGAGTAGATGGGGAGGAATCGTTCATACTTCTGAAAGAAATGACAATTAGAGGATACTGATTTAACATAATTGGCCATGAGGCAAAAGCAATATGAGAGAAATAAAAAAACACACACATTATGTGGTTAGAGTCTGGGCTGTACTGCCAGAGTTTGTGGTGGAAGGAGGTTCAGAAGGCAGTTGGAGTATAACTGGAGAAGGAAGAATGTGCAGAGTTACCAAAAGTAAGCAGGGTACTGGCACTAAGTAGCAATTTTGATTCAGAGAGCCAGACATAATGGGCTGAAGGGCCTTCGTTTGCTCTGTGATCATTCTGAGATGTGTGTATCTGAGCATCCCATTAATTCTGTTGTACATTTTTTCTCACTATTCCAGATATAGAACATAGAACACCACAGCGCAGTACAGGCCCATCGGTGCTCAATGTTGTGCCAACCTGTAATTGCAGGTTTTTTTTCAGATGATTATTTTACACAGATTGAGATAATAGTTCATAGAGCCCAAAATATAAATTATTCACCATTACTGGCACAAAGTATTTAAGATGAGATTAAAATAATGCAAATATGAATTACCCTTGCTTGTAGTTCCTCTGATGCATGGATGGTTGCAGTGATGGTGAAGAATTTAAAAGCTGATGGCTTTCCTGGGTCAGATTCTACGTTGTCAGCTTAGAATTAACTCAGGAAGAGTTGAAGTGGATATTTGAGCCAAATTGATGTGATTGAGTATAAAACCAAACTGACCTGAGCATATTTCACCCAGTTGGCACTAACACCTGCAAACTACGCAGCAAGCTCCTGTTACAAGCTATTTAATCGCTTTGCCCACTCACTTTACAACATAATCCACCAGCCAGGCTTTGATGCCAGTTTGAACTGCCCATTTAGCTTAACAAGCTCAGACAGCCTTTAGTTGGATTTTTTGCAAGGGTACATGAGTGACTATGTTTGATTAACAGTTTTATGATCTTGTCCAAGGTATGTTGTTTTTAATGCAAATCTTGCATGGTTACTTCTTTACCTTAAAAGTTCCATGATTATTTTATAGACTGGCTAACATCATCATATGCCTCATTTTGTATTTGGAGCCCTGACAGTGCAGGAGCAGGCTATTTGGCCCATAAAGCCCATACCAACTCTCTGAAGAACATCTCACCGAGACCAACCCCTGTAATGCTGCATTTCCCGCGGCCAATCCACCTAACTTATACATCTTTGGACTGTGAGAAGAAACCCATGCAGACACAGGTGGAACATTCAAACTCCACACAGAAAGTCACCTGAAGGTAGGATTGAATCTGGGTCCCTAGTGCAGTGAGGCAGCAGTGCTAACCATCGTGCTACCGTGCAACCCTTATCAGAAATATATTGCAAAGACTCAGGATGATACCTGGGCTCTTAATCAATGTAAAAGTTTACATCTGATTCACAGTATTGTCTGTAGAGCAAAGATTTTTCGATTGTAAAATGTACTGTATTGCATTGAGAACATTTCACAATGCAAGTCAATTTCAGGACTCGTTACCTTTTCAATCACTGCATGAGAAACAAAATAGAAAATTTCAGATAAAATCTAATTATGGAAGTTGGTATTGAAACTTACTTGCTGAAGTGTTATCAACCTCACAGCAGCCTCCCCCATATGGCTCACAAGCTCATTTGTTTGACATAATTCACACAACATGAGGAACCTGCTCACCTCAGGGAGAATTTTATTTGACGCATGTTTTAGATACAAATCCAATGTCACTTTACATGGTTGACTGTGCACAACTCACAATATCCCCCCACCCCGGGAAAACAAATTTTGAATAAAAAAGTCTCACTGAATGTCAAGCACATAGCAACTGTTGATTGTTGTAATAATCCATCTGGTTCATTAACGACCTTCAGGGAAAAAAATTTGCCATCCTTACCAGGTCTGGCCTACATGTAACTCCAAACCCAAAGCAATGTTGTTAACTTTTAACCGGGCGATTAAGGATGGGCAATACATGAATCCTATAAATATTTTTTTAAAAACAATCATTCATTGTAAATGTGTCAATGAAACGTAATGGAGTTTTGGAGATGCTTTGGTTTTCCTAATGATTTGAAAGCCATCTAGAAATGTATTTATGTCTTAAAGTTCCACATTTCAGTTATTTTAGATGTTTAATATTGACTTCAGAAGGAGCGCCCAGATGTAGGTGTGAGAGAGAGAAATACGATATGAACACCTGTACACGTTTTTTCAATTTAACATTGAAAACAGTAATTGTAAATGGAACATTTATCCTGTTTTTCTCAAAGGAAAAATTCTCTGTGGTCAAATATGCCTTTATTCGGATCACAACATTTTCAATCTTGTCTTCAAATGCTTGAAAAGCAGATTAGATGATGGATTTAAGAAGCTGTTTGAGCTGAGGTTTTGCAGGGAGGCAATTTACATTTCTTAACTAGAGAAAAAGAGCTGAGATGTATTCAGATCATTAGAACAGCTGTGCTTTCTTGTATTTATACATTAAATTCCAAAACAATCATTCATTCTTTAAGTAAGACTTGTTTATACAGCTGTATTGAATAAGGGAAACACTACTTATGAAATCTTGAAACACTTCTTTCCAAATTTAATCGCTTGGGATGTGCACTTCCCTGTTCCTTTGCACTTTAACACCTCAATAGCTAAATGTAAACAGCATAAAATATGAAGCTCAAATGCCATGAACCACACTTTGCTGTAGTGCGGTATCTCAGAGCATGCGTGCCTAGTTAGACTTGTAATTGTGTGTTTCGACCCTGAATTTTAATTTTTGGTTGGCGTGTATTTGCAAGTGTGAGCTGATGCCCTTGGATAACAGGGTACCTGGGATCTGAGTGAACATTGGCAACTTACGAGGTATCTCTCCAACCAATCAGATTGTGGGATGGGCAAAGCACAGAGGAAGGACTGATGTTTATGAATCAAAATGGGTGAATCAGTGTTGACTGAAAACACCCGATGAAGAGGCATCTAGACTCAAAACATTAGCTTGCTTTCTCTCCATGGATGCTGCCTGACACCTTGTAATCTCGGGAATTTTTGTTTTCAGTTCAGATTCCAGCACCTGCAGTAATTTGCTTCTAATTGAACTCAGTGTTGAATCAGCTACCAAAAGGGCAGTAAAGAGATAGAAAGAGATAATGGGAACAGCAGATGCTGGAGAATCCGAGATAACAAAGTGTGGAGCTGGATGAACACAGCAGGCCAAGCAACATCTTAGGAGCACAAAAGCTGACGTTTCGGGCCTAGACCCGTCATCTCAATTGATGGAAAGACATTGGATTAAAAGAGAAGTCAGAAAGAATTTTTTTTTAAAATGACATTATTTAAAATCACCAATGGTTAAAACACCAGAAGGAATGAGATTCCTCACAAGTTATGATTTTTTTTTGTGTCAAACATGTCACAATGAGAACCAACAGGATAGATGTAGAGATGATGTTTCCGCTTGTGAGTAACTCTAGGGCCAGAGGGTAGCATTTCAGAGGCTTTCATATTTAAGACGAGATGACGAAGACATTTCTCGAGGAGGATTTGTGAATCTATAGAATTATTTAATGCAGGGGGCTGTTGAGGCCGAATCATTAAGTATTCTCAAGAGTAAGATGGACAGATTTTTAATCAGCAAGGGAGTGGAGGATTAGAGGGAAAAGGCAGGAAGGATGATTTGAAGGTTATCAGGCCAGCCACAATCTCATTGTATTGAATTATCTCACCCACCCTGAGATACGCTGCCACAGTAAAAGGTGCAGCAGGCCTGATGGGTCTACCTCTGTTCCCCTGTCTTATAGATCTGTTGGTCTTAATAGAAGTTGGGGGTCACTGATTTCTTTGCTAGTCCTGTTTCTATGTTGGTCATAACAAAATTTTCATTTAAGTAGGACAGTTTTACAGGGCAAAGCAGGATATTCTGTTCCCACCAGTTGGTATGTCAGTAACTAAGGGTCACAATTTCAAGCTGGTCAGCAAGAGAGCGAGGAGTGAGATTAGGCAAAACCTCTTTACTCAGGGAGTGGTTAGGATTTGGAATGCGCTGCCTAGGAGAACAGTGGTGGCAGATTGCATGGGATGCTTCAAAAGAGCTGAATAGGTATTTTAAAGTGATGAATTTAGAGGAATATCGAGATACGGCTGAAGAATCGGACTATCTGGGTAGGTCTTTCGGGGCCGGTACAGACAAGATGGGCCGAATGGCTTCTGTAGTGTACATGCTATGAATCCTCCCAGAATCAATGTAACATAAGTAACAAACTGTCAAACACCACAAGAACAGCATCAAATACTGAATGCGATCACGTTAGATCACTCAGTAACACCCCTTCCCCCACAGGATGCTAGTGATGTGGTGGGTCATCAAATCTCATTAAAATTTTGCAAGAGATTTCAGTTCTTCTCTTTTGAAGAAGACTCCCTTCCAAAGCCACGCTGTTGTGGAATGCCTTACTGACTGCTCACAGTCTGCTCACCCCCACCTCCTGGTGCTGGGCTTGCCTGGGATTCTGCATCCTGGCCTCCAGCAGCTACACACAGGCAGAATGCCAGCTTTTCACACATCGCTAGCATCACAAAACTAGTACTGCTTCTAGATTTCTCCAGACTACAATCTTGTGCAACTGCACAAAGCCATGTGTCAGATTCATGGGTCACATGCTTCTCCTAATGTTTCCATGGCTCCCAACATGTTTTCCTCATCCTAATGCCAACACTTGTTACCACCAACTCGCAGGACTTTATCTGAGTCTTGACTGCACGGAGCTCTCAAGCAGCTCCTGAGACTACTTCCTGATCTCTGACTAGCAAGCAGTGGGGTTTAACCACTTTCTCAGCAGTACATCTTAACAGCACCTTTGTCCGCGGAGTCTGCAGATCTCAACTGGTTCTGTAACTTGAACTACTTTTCAATGAAGCTTGAACTGTCAACAAGTAACCGAGGTAAACAAATCAAAAGGGCCTAGACCCGAAACATCAGCCTTCCTGCTCCTCTGATGCTGCTTGGCCTGCTGTGTTCATCCAGCTCTACGCCTTGTTATCTCAGATTCTCCAGCATCTGCAGTTCCTACTATCCCCAAAAGTAAAATTTGCCTGGGTTTACAATGAGTGCCCAATCTAGACAATTCCCTGCTAAGCAAATTGGTTTAAAGTTAGCCCCTACAATGCACTACATCTCTATGAGCACAGCCACCAGAGGGTCCCCTAATTAATCTTGCATCGATCTCTCTTTAAAACCAGACTTTGAGTTTACAGCAGTGACAATGGAAACTGCAGATGCTGGAGAATCCAAGGTAACAAAGTGTGGAGCTGGATGAACACAGCAGGCCCAGCAGCTTTCGTGCTCCTGAGATGCTGCTTGTCCTGCTGTGCTCATCCAGCTTCACACTTTTTTATTTTGAGTTTACAGCATTTTGCTGACTTCCACTTGACCTCAACTTGGGTCAGCAGTTGTAACACTTACCTGGGATTCCAGAGGTGACAAAAACGCAATTGTAGGCCATTGTGGCAGCTAAATGGCTCAGTGACTGTCTAGATGCCAGACTTGACACTACCCGATTAGAATACCATAGAATGTTCATCAATAACTATATGGCCTTATACACTGCAATGGAACTGAAACAGATCTGTTCAAAATTTATCCCTAAAGTTGGATCTTAACTGGGTTTCTATTTCCTGATTTTCACAAAGTAATTTGAAACATTGCAAGGATATGAAAGGTAGAAATGTAAGTTTTTATTTCAAATGCATCCCTACCATTCCGCCCCTCCAGCCATTTATCAGTGTTTGCTCCCAATGTTGACACCCCATGATAATACACTTGGACCATGTCTAATGCCCCCCACAATGCAGGGAAGGGGCAGAACAAAGTGGAAACCCCTCAGGCATGGACTGATTATCTTCGTAGTCTGTTTCATGATATAATTTATGACACTACTGTGTATTTCCTCTGCAAATCTTGAGCGCTTTGGTTAAAATGGAAAATACTTTCTCACCTTCTTTGTGTCAACTCTTGGATGAGAAAGTTTACCTCTTGATTAGCGAAACTGTTTCCAGTCTTGGTTCTACTTAAATTAAATCATGGATGCTGGAGGTCTAAAACAAACAGGAATGGAAATTGGAAATGGAGGTAATGTTTCAAGTCCAGTGTACCTTCTTCAGAACCTTGAACTGTAAATTTGAAACAGCAACGCTGTTTCTCTCTCTACTGGTGCTGCCAGATGTGCTGAGTTTCTCCACCAGTTTTCATTTTTGTTTGATATAAGGAGGTGTAGAGCGGGATGAACACAGCAGGCCATGCAGCATCAGAGGAGCAGGAAGGGCCTAGACCCTTCTTCTGAAGAAATGGCAATATATTTCCAAGTCAGAATGGTGAATGGCTTGGAAGGGAACTTGCGGGTGGTGCTGTTCCCATCCTATTGCCCTTGTCCTTCGAGATGGAGGTGATGCGGGGTCGCAGGAACAGCACCTCCTATCTCGCTTGGGAACCCTGCAGCCCAATGATATCAAAGTGGACTTCGCAAGCTTCAAAATCTGCACTTTCCCTACCACATCCTAAAACCAGCCTGGCTTGTCCCCACCTCCCTAACCTGTCCTTCTTCCCACCTATCTCCTCCTCCCACCTCAAGCCCTAACCTGATCTCCTACCCACTAACCTCATCCCACCTCCTTGACCGGTATGTCCACCCTGGACTGACCTATCCCCCCTAACTCCCCACCTACGCTCACCTTTACTGGCTCCACCCCGCCTCTTCGACCAGTCTGTCTCCTTTCTACCTATCTTCTCCTTTATCCATCTTCTATCCGCCTCCCCCGCTCTCCCTGTTTATTTCAGAATCTCCTTCCCCTCCCCCGTTTCTGAAGAAGGGTCCAGGTCCAAAACGTCAGCTTTCCTGCTCCTCTGATGCTGCCTGGCCTGCTGTGTTCATCCAGCTCTACACCTTGTTATCTCAGATTCTCCAGCATCTGCAGTTCCTACTATCTCTGAAACACTCTCAACACCTTTCTGGGATTTTGGCGAGGCTACTCATTGTGGACTCAAAGATTGTCTACAACCAATCAAGTCTGACTGAATCATTCTAAAGACATCATCAGGGCCTCCTCTCAATCTTTAATCACTTGTTATTAAACAGATTTCAGAACAGGACACATCTTCTCCCACTGAAGCTTTCATTTCACATTGAAGGCTGTTACAATAGTGATAAAGATTGACCAATGCTTTTTAAATTCATCATCTTATTTTAAAATCTGGGAATTTCATGGACTAAACTGTTTGTAAAATTAAAAAAAAATTTTAAATGGTTATATATTCAACTGACTACAGGTTAGATAATATTCATGAAATGAACTTGAAATAAACAACATTGTCTGAGCTAAAATCAATACTTGTATCAAAATACACTGAAACACAGTCAGATGTGAAGAAACTGACATCGCTTGAATTGATTTATATCTGTCTGATAAGTTCCAGATGTTGGAAATGGAAGTTATTATGTACAGTTACTGATCGTGAAAACAAGGAATTAATACATTGGCGTACACAAACTAGCTGTATTTCAGGGATAACAAGGTGTAGAGCTGGATGAACACAGCCGGCCAAGCAGCATCAGAGGAGCAGGAAAGCTGAAGTTTTGGGCCTAGACCCTGAAGGATCTCCACACTTTGTTATCTTGGATTCTCCTATTTTCTCTGTATTTCAGGAAGCTGCTTTTGGCTTTTTGGATTTTGACTGGAATAAACTGGATGAAGTTTTTTTTTCTCTCGGTCACTCTCAAATTAACAAAGCCCACAGTAACAACATAAACTAAAAGGAAATACCAGGAATTTGAAAGACAGCAGAAGCATGTGTTGCTATTGAGGATACAAGTCATTACTTAAACAACCATGGTATTATGTCAAAATCTTATACCTCAAAGTATATCCTAAGGTCTTTAAACTGTGTATTTTTAACTGTTCCTTTTGTGTTGATACCTATCTGCCTTTACATTTTTATAGGTGCATGCACGGTTGATGTTGTATCATTATTATCACAGGTCTAAAGCAAAGCAGTCATATTAACTTTATGATTCTGCTGCTTCTTCATTTTTATAGAAATTCCACTTGGTTCTGCAGCTTAACAGCCTGCTCACAATCCTGATTTGAATGGTGAACCTGACCTAAGACAATCCATTAGCTAATTCAAGTGCATTATGTGATTTGAACACACATGGATAGCCCAAAGATCATGAAGCAGGGATTCTTTATCCTCTGCCACAAGGTCATTGCAGACATGAATGGAAATTATTCAAGCAACACAGAGTATTTATGTAGAATCAAGCCAGTGATTTTTATTTTGTGAAGGAAATCCTTTATCTGTCCAATACTTCTCCCAATTAAGGTCCTTGTCCTAAATGCTCCCTTACCTCCAGAGAAAGTGCACTCATTGCCACAGCTGCCCTGCTCAATACCCTCCCTCACCATCGCCACCTGCTGCTGCAGCTTCCATTGCACACTCTCCTATTTGAGGCTTGTCACATTGGCAACGATTTCCGTGGATTAGCAGGTTCAGTTCATGAAGGTGAAAATGTTTGTGTCCACATTTGTGGCAGTATTTGCTTTTTGCATCACCATTCTGGGCAAATGATAGAAAGAGTTAGGGTGATATCCATCATTTGATCAATTGGGTTCCATCCAAACGTCTGATGTAGACTGGCACCTGCCCAAGGTTCTGGGCTCTGTGGCAAATCATCTACTATGTGCTCTCAGTCAGTCAGGTCTCCAGTTGTCACATGATCAGCACCATTTGATCTGAAGAAAGTTCTTTGGACCCGAAGCAGTAACTCTGCTCGCTCTCCATAGATGCTGCCAGACCTGCTGAGTTTTCCTCGCAACTTCTGTTTTTGTTTCCGATTTCCAGCATCTGTAGTTGTTATGGTTTTTTTATTTGGCATTTGTTGCTTCAGTTTCCACTTTCTGCCTGCTCATCCCTCAGCTGACTTCCAGGTTGGGAGGAGGCTCACAAAAAAAGCTTGGTAAGTAACAGTTGACCCTTCTACTCCTGTGTCATTAGACCTGACACTTCTCCCTCACTGGGAGCCAAGCCCCTGTCATTCTACAAAAGACGCATCCGCTTCCTGAGGGATCCTGTTTGGCTCTCAGTGGGAAGCCCGATGGGTTTGGTTTCTGGTGAGAAGTACAGGCCACTGCTATAGATGGGGTCTCTGTACCGGACAGCAGTGGTGCCTGCGGTTTTTGTGGCCAACTCCCAACTCCATCACAATTCCAACACCTTACACTAAAGTGACAATGGGAACTGTAGATGCTGGAGAATCCAAGATAACAAAGTGTGGAGCTGGATGAACACAGCAGGCCAAGCAGCATCTCAGGAGCACAAAAGCTGACGTTTCGGGCCTAGACCCTTCATCAGAGAGGATGAAGGGTCTAGGCCCGAAACGTCAGCTTTTGTGCTCCTGAGTTGCTGCTTGGCCTGCTGTGTTCATCCAGCCTCACATTTTATTATCTTGGAATTCTCCAGCATCTGCAGCTCCCATTATCTTAGATCCAAAGCTTGCTGTTTTAGAAGGGTCTAGGCCCAAAACGTCAGCTTTTGTGCTCCTGAGATGCTGCTTGGCCTGCTGTGTTCATCCAGCCTCACATTTTATTATCTTGGAATTCTCCAGCATCTGCAGTTCCCATTATCTTAGATCCAAAGCTTGCTGTTTTAGAAGGGTCTAGGCCCGAAACGTCAGCTTTTGTGCTCCTGAGTTGCTGCTTGGCCTGCTGTGTTCATCCAGCCTCACATTTTATTATCTTGGAATTCTCCAGCATCTGCAGTTCCCATTATCTTAGATCCAAAGCTTGCTGTTTTAGAAGGGTCTAGGCCCAAAACGTCAGCTTTTGTGCTCCTGAGTTGCTGCTTGGCCTGCTGTGTTCATCCAGCCTCACATTTTATTAAGCTTTGGATCTACGCTTGCTATGGCACAGTCTATTCTGACCACCTCTTCAGCCTGAGGTCCAAATCCTGCCCCATGTGAACAGTTATCTGCCTGGCAGTAACCTTTCTCCTGGTCTTAAGAGGCTAATCTTTCCCCATGATCTGGATGATGTGATCCCTACATCCCTGATGACCTCCTACAAAGCACGTGGGAATCTCTGAGCTCGAGTGGGAGATTAATTCATGAATATGAGTTTGGAGCAAGTTACTGCAGATGCTGGGCTTGGTACTGAAAATAAAAGGTGCTGGAGTTCACAGCGGGTCAGGCAGCTTCCATGGAGAGAGAGCAAGCGAACGTTTCATGATTTCATCAGATGTGAAATTTGGATGGTGCAGTGTTTATGCAATAGTGGGGGAAGGGGAGTTGAAATGTGGGAAAAGAAACAATGTTGATAGTTTGGACTGAGTAATCAGAATGGCAGAACAATGGTGTATGTAACTGCGAGATTGGAAAGAACAGACAGTCCCACTGGAGTAGGGGGAGGGGGCAGAAGAGAGACATGGTGACAGAGATATAACACATAACACTAAAAGAAAGGGAAGTAATGCAAGTGGGTTCACAGTTTGAGGGAGTTGAACACAATATTAAGTCCACAAGGTTGTAAGTAATGAGTTCCATTGGTAGTCAGCAATGGCATGCCCAGCTAGAGCTCATCACCTGAGCCCTTTATAAATCAGACTTAATGAGGGCACTTGTACCACTGTGGTAGTGCCAGAAAGCCCAGTTTCAAGCCTCACCTGTTCCAGAGGTATGTAACAACATCGCTGAGCAGGCTGATTAGGAAAATGGGGTAAAACAGACCCAGGGATGGGTCTGCACACTGTCTGCTTAGGTTGCAACCAGCCTGTGTAACCCAGGAAAAGTAGCTCTATTTTGGCGTTCAACAATAAATGATGCTCCGTTCCAGTCAGGATTTCTGAGTTATTACGGAGTTATTATAAAGAAAGACAATTGAGGTTTGTCACAACTAACCTTCATGAACTCCAGAAAATGATCTTTTTCTCCAATTAGATTGAGCATAAATGTTCTTCCATCTCCTTAAAAACTATGTTACCTCATTTTATCCCAAAACTCTCCCAGCTATCACTGACTTCCTCCCCTCATTACAAGGAGTCCCTAGCAGCTCAGCTCCAGTGGAGCCATTGGTTGAGGCCATCTGTTCTAATGGTAGTTAATAATATTTTAATCCTGGGAACCCGCTCCTTTCTCCAATTAAACTTTGGGAAGAGCAAGCCACTGCCTTCAATTCCTTCAATCAACTCAGCTACTTCATTCCTAACTTCATGCTTGGCTGATGCCTGAGGCTGAACTGAACTTCCGACCCCTTACCCACTCCACTGCAAAGACCGGAAGAACTGCAGACTCTGTAAATTAGGAACAAAAACAAAGTTGCTGGAAAAGCTCAGCAGGTCTGGCAGCATCTGTGAAGAAAAAAAGCAGAGTTAATGTTTCGGGCCCGGTGGCCCAAAAAGTTAACGTTGTTTTTCCTTCATTGATGTGTCCACTGCAAAGGCTACTGACTGGAAACTCAATGGCACCAGTTGTCTCCACTACAGCACACTACAGCTACTGTCAAAAACCTAAGATGATTCCAGCTGCTGGTAACACTGGGCAGCTCTGATCCCAGAAAGAAACCTGGCTTGATAGATCAAATAGATCACCTTTCTGTGGTGGTTAGTCCTTGAATCATTTTCACAGGATGCCGCAGATATTTCTTAATGACAGAACATACATTTATTAAACAAATAAAGAAAACTATATCTATTTGAGACAGTTAGAAAGATCTTAACTTGAATAGCAGAACAAAGTGTTAATCTGGTCCCAACACCAACGTTTTACAGATAGTCAATTCCAGAGACATTTCATTCCAACCTCAATGTTTGAGTTGTTTACTTAACTGACTTAACTGACTTTTCCCAGTTTCTCTCTCCTTTGGCTGCCTAAACAGTTTAAGATTCCTTTCTGACTTTCCACTGATATGAAACTTTCACAGTTCTGATGGCCTAAGCTGTCTACATTTTTAGAAACCTGAAGATCTGTACCTAAGCTCTCCTGGCTGTAAAATTCCATGTCACCGAAACATTTCAGTGAGCATGACTGGTTCCATTGAATTAAAACTTGATTCTTCTGTGGTGGAAAATGTTTGTCCCTTCTGAACTGAACAAGTGATTATGAGACCATAAAACATGTTTGTTGAACCCCAACCATATTCAGCAATATAAACTTCCTATTCTTTAACACACCAGACATTTTCTCAGGTTGACACATTTTGTTGGTGTCCTTCAGGTATACCTGAATACTTTCTGACCTGCTTAAAACAAAAGTAATCATCTCAGAAGTATCCTCATCTATCTGCTTCTATTTTAAATCCAAATCCAAAAGTAAAATGCATTCAGTATAAATTTTATTCATGAAAATTGAGTCGATGTCCCTTTAGTGAGAGCATTCAACTCAAACTCACCAGCTACAACCAGTCCTTTTTGTAGCTTAGTCATGGAATGAAGCTATCACTGGCTTGGCCAATATTTATTGCCCTCTCTAATTGCCCAGACGGCAGTTAAGAGACAACAACATTGCTGTGGGACTGGAGTCATATGTAGGCCAGACCAGGTGAGGATGGCATTTTCCTTCCCTAAAGGGCATGAGTGAACCAGATGGGTTTTTATGACAATTGACAATGGTTATATGGTTGCCATTATACTCGCGTTTTATTCCAGATTTTTATTGGAGTCGTATCCCACCATGGCATATGGTGACATTCAAACTTGTGTCCTCAGCACATTAGCATGGGGTTCTGCACTACCAGCCCAATGACATTACCATTACTCCATCCCCTCCCCGTGCCAATGCCCATTCAATTTTGAGATCACTTCCTTTCACTTCAGGAACAATACACAAGGCTAAATTACAAAATTTGAGAAGAACATTTCAGTAGCCACATGGAGCAGAACTATAAAATCATACATTTCCAAAATATCAAATCAATGAGGACCATTCTTTGTGAGAAGCTTATTTTCTCTCCAAATGTCTAGAAGAACATGGCTTGATTAAATGCAGTCAACACGGCTTTGTGAGGGGCAGGTCATGCCTCACAAACCTTATCGAGTTCTTTAAGGATGTGACTAGAAAAGTTGATGAGGGTCGAGCTGTGGATGTGGTGTGTATGGACTTCAGCAAGGCATTTGATAAGGTTCCCCATGGTAGGCTCATTCAGAAGGCCAGGAGGAATGGGATACAGGGGAACTTAGCTGTCTGGATACAGAATTGGCTGGCCAACAGAAGACAGTGAGTGGTAGTAGAAGGAAAATATTCTGCCTGGAAGTCAGTTGTGAGTGGTGTTCCACAGGGCTCTGTCCTTGGGCCTCTACTGTTTGTAATTTTTATTAATGACTTGGATGAGGGGATTGAAGGATGGGTCAGCAAGTTTGCAGACGACACGAAGGCTGGAGGTGTCGTTGACAGTATAGAGGGCTGTTGTAGGCTGCAGCGGGACATTGGCAGGATGCAGAGATGGGCTGAGAGGTGGCAGATGGAGTTCAACCTGGATAAATGCGAGGTGATGCATTTTGGAAGGTCGAATTTGAAAGCTGAGTACAGGATTAAGGATAGGATTCTTGGCAGTGTGGAGGAACAGAGGGATCTTGGTGTGCAGATACATAGATTCCTTAAAATGGCCACCCAAGTGGACAGGGTTGTCAAGAAAGCATATGGTGTTCTGGCTTTCATTAACAGGGGGATTGAGTTTAAGAGTCGTGAGATCTTGTTGCAGCTCTATAAAACTTTGGTTAGACCGCACTTGGAATACTGCATCCAGTTCTGGTCGCCCTATTGTAGGAAAGATGTGGATGCTTTGGAGAGGGTTCAGAGGAGGTTTACCAGGATGCTGCCTGGACTGGAGGGCTTATCTTATGAAGAGAGGTTAGCTGAGCTCGTACTTTTTTTTCGTTGGAGAAATGGAGGAGGAGAGGGTAACTAATTGAGGTATACAAGATAATGAGAGGCATAGATAGAGTTGATAGCCAGAGACTATTTCCCAGGGCAGAAAAGGCTAACACGAGGGGTCATAGTTTTAAGCTGGTTGGAGGAAAGTATAGAGGGGATGTCAGAGGCGGATTCTTTACACAGAGAGTTGTGAGAGCATGGAATGCGTTGCCAGCAGCAGTTGTGGAAGCAAGGTCATTGGGGTCATTTAAGAGACTGCTGGACATGTATATGGTCACAGAAATTTGAGGGTGCATACATGAGGATCAATGGTCAGCACAACATCGTGGGCTGAAGGGCCTGTTCTGTGCTGTACTGTTCTATGTTCTATGTTCTATTAATCTCTACAGTGTGGAAGCAGGCCATTCAGCCCATCAAGAATGACACTGACCCCTCCCTCCCAAACAGCATCTCACCCCCTAGCTTATTCCAGTAACCCTGTATCTCCCACTGATTACCCACCTAGCCTGTGCATTGCTGGATACTGTGAGCAGTTTAGCATGGCCAATCCACCTCAACTGCACATCTGTGGACTGTAGGAGCAAACTCACACAGACAGAGGGAGAATGTGCAAACTGCACACAGGCAATCATCTGAGCGTTGGATTGAACCCAGGTCCCTGGTGCTGTGAGGCAGCAGTGCTAACACTGAGTTGCCTCTATAAGATTGATTTGAAAGTAAGTTTTATTGAAAGTTCAGCACATTATAGTGTATATTTTGCCTGATTCATAGAATCCTGACAGTGTGAAAACAGGCCATTCAGTCCAACAAGTCCATACTGCCCCTCTGAAGAGCATCCTACCCAGACCCATCCCCCTAGTCCTGCATTTCCCCATGTCTAACCCTACTTACCTGAACATCCCTGGACACTATGGGCAATTTAGCACGGCCAATCCAGCTACCTTACACATCTTTGGACTGTGGGAGGAAACCAGAGCACCCGGAGGACACCCACACAGACATGGGGAGAATGTGCAAACTCCACACAGACAGTCGCCCGAGGCTGGAATCGAACCCAGGTCCCTGGCGCTGTGAGACATCAGTGCTAACCACTGAGCCACCATGCCACGTACTAGAAACATTTTTAGCTTAATTGTGAAAGAATGGGAAAGAATATGAGAAATTAATGTTAGCCTGAACAAAAACTCATATGTAATGAATCTGCAGCATGGCCTTCTCTGAATGTTGAAGAATTCAATCTGTATTTCTAAACTACCCTGTCTCGACACTGTGAATCCAACCACATCAGGAAAGCCTTTGATTAGTTACATTTTATGCAAATTAAAGTATGGATACACATCACAGGAAACCCTAGGAACTTAGTATCATTTAACTCAGATCAAATTAGGTTTTTCACTGAAAGTGGGTTTATTTTATACATACAAAAGCAGATTTAAATCTTGCACCACCTTTGCCATTGAGACTGACATCAGTTAGTCGTCAGGATTCCCTCGGATTCTCTCCCACTAGGAAATGGGCACATTTCAGAACAACTATCTCCACCTTTTCTTTGTTAGGAACACTTCTATCATCTCATCCCCTAATCAGCATTATTACAATGAAGGAAGTACCCGGACTGCACTCCTTGAGAAGAACCTGAGCTGATAAAATCCTGTTGCACTGAGATACATTAATGAACAAGGAAGCCAAAGGAAGCAATTGGGGTATTAAGGGCGGGGGTGGGGGGGTGGGGGTGGGTGGTGGTTGGTGGTGGAGGGATTTGGAAGAAACACACCGGAGTATTTTTATTGTGTCAGTCTGCACAATTTCTGACATTTCAGTTTTCCAAAATAAGTACAAAAAAAATCAAAAACCAAAGATTTTACTCAGCAGTTTTGGAGTTGTATAACTCATTCGTTTTTATTCCCAAATTCTTTGAATCTCTTGCAACAGACCAACATATTTTATGTGGTCATAATGTTGTTGGCGGTGGGGGGAGGGGGTGAGCGTGGGGGCGAAATGTTTTACACTCTGTGTCTTGTGACAAGACAGCTTGTGTGCCCTCAGAGCAGGGAGCCACAGTTTGTCAAACATATCTTGTTAAGGGCTCACACAAAGGGCTCATAAAATGTAGTGGCGATTTTGATCGACAGGTTCTTCCTGGTGTACCCTTGCACAAACAGAAAGTTCATATCGCACTGGATTATTCATTTGTGATGAGAATGTTAATCCAGACAAGCTTAGATAGTTGTTGATTGATAAAGAAAAGAGGCATAGAGCAATTTTCTTAGTTGATGCTTTGGGCAGAGGGCTGCTGCAATAATTAGCTATTGCAAAAGCTCGCAGGTCAAAATTCTGTAAAATCACACACGACAACAGGACTGAGCTATAAAATCACAAGTCTGTAAAATCACTTGGGACCATATTGCAAAATCGTATGTGGTTTTACAATGAAATCACAATAAAGCCAATTTAGGAAAGGGTAGAAAGTGTTTCAGAAAAGGAGCGACATAAATGATGTGTGTTTGGAGTCAAAAGAGGTTTACCAGCATTAACACTTGCTCTGGGACACAGACAACCTCCTTCCTGTGCTATAATTTCCATCACTCCCTGAAAATGAAGAATGTGCCATGTACGAGCTCAGGAGGTGGTTTAGAAATGTCAAGCAGAGACTAAAACAACAGGCCATGTGGAGAAGTGGCCTTATTACTGAACCCACTGCCTGTTTTGCAGTCTCTTGGGTTGGTTTAGGTTTGCCTGCACTCGATGTGTTCAAACTCCAAGTGCAGATCACTACTGGATGTGTTTCCCCATTTACACCTACTGGGGAGGCGGGTGGTGAGGGGGGTGTGGAGGTGCAGGGACCAAGGAGACTTTAATGGAAAGGTGCATGAACTGGGGGCAGCCAAAGTCGGACAGGGTGATCTGGAGTGTATGCAGCTGGTGTAAGAGTATAGCCACTTACTAGGAGGGTATCAAAGGCATTAAATGTCTCTCAACAACTTACATATAGGTTGTCAGTGAATTATTGCCATGGCATTGTTCAGGAAAAGCGTATTCGAGGGCAACAACTTCAGGTCTGACACCCAAATCATTGTTTACAGAGCTGTGGTAATTCCTGCCCTCCTATATGGCTCTGAGACATGGACTGTTTACAAAAGACACTACAAGGACACTACTACACGCTGTCTGCGCAACATCCTGTGAATCCACTGCGAAGACAGACAGACCAACACCACTATCCTCGACCAGGCCCAACATCCCCAGCATTGAGGCACTGACCCCTCCTCCTTGATCATCAGTGACGGGCTGGGCATGTCATCCACATCACCCACTTGACACTCCCCAAGCACGTGCTCTACGCCCAACTCCAAAACAGCAGGTAGATAACGCTTCAGGCATACCCACAAGGCCTCAGTGGGGAAGTGCGGCGTTCCCACAGGCGCCTGGGAATCACCGTCCCCAAGATGATCCAAAATGGGGGAGGACCTTCCAGAAAGGCATTGAGCACCTTGAGGCTGACTGTGGGGAGAAAGTGGAAACGCACACTGCCTCAGCAATTCCCTACCCATCCCTTCCCATGACCACCTTCTGCCCCAAGAGCAACAAAGCCTGTGGTAGCCACATCAAACTGTAAAGCCACCTGTGGGCTAACCTTGACAATGGAAGAGAGTCATCCTCAACTGTGAGGGTCTGCCAATGATGTTGAAAATGATTGATCAGGAGGGCAATCTGGGAATTACCAATGCAACTACCAATAAAATTTCAATAACTATCAGTTACTGGTGAAATCAATGCCATCCCTGCTTTCTCCATTGAGAATCCTTTATCTCTGTTCTCCCCTTTCCCTAATCTCCCTTTCAACCCCTCCATCACCTTTCCTGCCATCACCTTGCCTTCAAGAACTGTCTCAGAATGTCAGCTGCCAACACAAAACCTTGAGAGTTCAGGACAGCTGACCTTTGAAAGGTGTTACATGACCATATGAGGTGGGAAGGCAGCACATTATGGGATATTCCATAATGAGTCTCCTACAAGACCCTAACTGTAACCAGGGCCTAGATCAGCGGTAGACCAGGACCCAAAAACTGGGGGCCATGTACCCATGTACACAACACATCTAGGTGGTGACGTTGCTTATGTTTGCTGCCCTCGTCCTTCTAGGTGGAGAGGTTGCAAATTTGGGAGCTGATGTTGAAGGATTTATAATGAGGATTGGCTGAGAGCCAAGGAATCTATTAAAACACAAATGGAACTAATCCAGTTTAGGAAACTTGTTCAACATGGACGAGTTGGGTCAAAGGGTCTGTTTCTGTGCTGTGTGACTCTCTGACCTGTTTGACAACTCTGGCCCTCTGTAATTGGGCATCAATCATACAATGTTTACTGGCATAACATTACTATGTTTCAATTATTTGCAGTTTCTGCTGTTTGTACTTTAAAGAATCTGGATGATTGATACTTTTATCGTGTTAATCTTCAGCTGATTTTTGATCATAGAATCCCTACAATGTGAAAACAGCACCTTTGGTCCAACAAGTCCACAGTGACCCTCACAGCATCCCACCCAGACCCATCCCCCCAATAACCCACCTAATCTACACACCCCTGAACACTATGGGTAATTCAGCATGGCCAATCCACCTAACCTGCACATCTTTGGACTGTGGGAAGAGACCGGAGCACCTGGAGGGAACCCACACTGACCCGGGGAGAATGTGCAAACTCCACACAGACAGCTGCCTGAGGGCGGAATTGAACCCGGGTCCCTGGCGCTGTGAGGGAGCAGTGCTAACCACTGGGCCACTGTGCCACCGTGCCATGCCATTGTCCCATGGTAAAAGGCCTTTCTTGAATACAGTGAAGCATTATGAATGAATGACTATTTTAAAATTGTTTTGTCACATTCTACTTTCACTTTAAGGTTCATTAACTCTATAAACATACTGTGGGTCAGTAGGGCAGGCACTGTGCCGAGTTTGCAAGGAGGCACATTTTCCAAGGCAGGTGCACAAACCTAGGAATTCTCCTGACTCCTGCTGCCCACCACAAGGAGGAACAACAAGGCCATAAAATCTCACAGAGGTTTTAATATGTGCTAAAGCAAGTTATGGTCTTAGATGGTACTAATGCTGCAGCAGTCAGATCTCAGCATGAAATCTGTCCTGATGAATTATAAATTTAATCTCTGGAATTGTTTTCCTAGTAGTTAATAACATAGGCTGCTGACATTCTTTGATGAAAGTACATAGGTTTTTGCACAAAAGAAATAAATATTTGTGTGTCAATTTGAAAAACTCTTAACATAAACAGCAAAAACATAGAACTTCTTTGTTCCCAGCAATGTCCTTTCCAGCTACTCAATCTCAGAGATAGCATCCACCTCTTTACTCTTTATTTTTCTTTTAATAGCATCCAGTTTTCCATCTTGGTCTGCTGAAACAGTCTTAAGGCTCCTTTCAAAGTCTGAGGGCCTAAATCTCTTATCAAAAGGCCAGTCTTTGTTAGTTTATTTATTAGACTGTACCTTGTGCCAGTACAGATACTGTATGTTTAAATATAGTTCCCATTGTGGAGTGATGCTGCAGAAACAATCATAATGAGCCTGCAAGTGAGGAAAGCTGAAACAAAAATTCATTCACAGAACTGTAGCGTTATTATGGTGCAAATGGAGGCTATTTGACCCATTGCACTGTGCAAGCCCCATTATCTAGTAGCAATCTTTGGCCTCTTCCCCTCAGCCTTGAACTTTATTTCTAACCAAATGATTGAATGTTTCAGTTAAATCTGCCTCCTTCAGATTTCCAAACAGCGCATTCCAAACCCAAACTATTCACCTTCTCACATCCCCCAAGCTTTGTTTGCATATCACTTTAAATCAATGCCCTCTCATTCTTAATAAAAACCAAAAGAACTGCAGATGCTGTAAATCAGGGAGAAAAACAGAAGTTGCTGGGAAAGCTCAGCAGGTCCGGCAGCATCTGTGAAGAAACAAAATCAGAGCTAACATTTCGGGTCCAGTAACCCTCCCTCAGAACTGTTCAGAACAGACCCAAAACGTTAACTCTGATTTTTTTCTTCACAGGTCCTGCCAGACCTGCTGAGCTTTTCCAGCAACTTCTGTTTCTGTTCGCTTTCATTCTTGTTTTCTTTTACAACCAAAAACAACTTCTCCCTATCAACAGAGAGATAGTAGGAACTGCAGATGCTGAAGAATCTGAGATAACAAGGTGTAGAGCTGGAGGAACACAGCAGGCCAAGCAGCATCAGAGGAGCAGGAAGGCTGACTTTTTGGGTCTGGTCCCTTCTTCAGAATTTTAAGGTGTTGTGCAATGTGTTGTGACAGTGATATAAAAGACACTGCTCAATGCTGTGGGACTCAGGAGGGCACAGTGGTTCTGTGGTTAGCACTGATGCCTCACAGCTCCATGGACCCAGGTTTAACCCCACCCTCAGGTGACTGCCTGCATGGAGTTTGCACGTTCTCCTTGTATCTATGTAGGCTTCTTCCAGGTGCTCCAGTTTCCTCCCAGAGATGAGAGGTTGGGTGGTTGGGCCATTGGAAATATAGAGTTATAGGGCAGCAGTGGTAGGCCGGGGAAGGGGGGTGGGCATGCCCTTTGAAGGGTCAGTGTGGGCTTGGTGGCTGAATGGCCTATCTCCACACTTCAGGGATTCTATGAAAAGACTGCATCTCTTTGAAGTGCATCAATATATCTGAAAGAACAGACCAATTCTGTTTCACAACAATGTCTATCATAGAGCACACTGCTGTGGTACATGGACTGAATGACACAGTTAATGAGGAATTGACTGCGCTCAGGTCAGTAAATTACTTTTAATCAGGCTTTGCATTGATATTTTGATGAGTTTTATGTTGATGGTGAACTGCAAATTCTGAGAAGGCACCAGATTCTTTTTGAAAATGCAGCGCCACAGTTAGCAGATGTTGTTAATTATCACACAAGGAGGTAAATAAGGACACATCAAATGCATTTTGTGGATTTACCTCTGACAGGCTGCTCTCTGGAACATTAAATGGACCCACAGACTTTTCTGCAGATAAAGTCTGTGCCCTTGAGGCGAGATCATTTGTAGTGCAGAGAGCTGAGTTGGGGGAGGGGTGACTGTTCTACAGGAGCTCAGCAAAGTGCGTCATTGTTCAAAGTCTAACAGCGATACTGGGTTTGTCATGAACTGAATCTTTCAGACCTCATGCGATTTGCTGCGTGCATTTGAACATTTTTTCCATCGAATATAGAGGCATGAGCTGATGGGTTGAGGTCCATGAGGAGTGTATGGGGGATGATGGGGTGTGAACAGGGCTACTGGGCCTTACATTTTTTTAAAAACTAAAGCTGGGGCTAGAATTATAGAATCCCTACTGTGTGGAAGCAAGCCATTCAGCGCATCATGTCCATACCAACCTTCTGAACAGCATCCCACCCAGACCTATCCCATCCCTGTAACCCTACATTTCGCATGGCTAACCCACCTAGTCTGCAGCTCCCTGGACACTATGGGAAAATTAGTGTGGACAATCCACCCTAACCTGCACATCGACTGTGGGAGGAAAGCAGAGCAGCCAGAGGAACCCTGCACAGACACAGGGACAGCACACAAACTGTATACAGTTGCCCAAGGATGGAACCAAACCAGGATCCCTGGCACTGTGAGGTAGCAGTGCTAACCACTGAGCCTTTGTTTCAGAGATAGTAGGAACTGCAGATGCTGGAGCACTGAGACAACAAGGTGTAGAGCTGGATGAACACAGCAGGCCAAGCAGCATCAGCGGGAGCAGGAAGGCTGACGTTTCTGGACTAGACCCTTCTTCAGAAATGGGGGAAGGGAAGGGGGCTCTGAAATAAATAGGGAGAGAGGGGGAGGCGGATAGAAGATGGATAGAGGAGAAGATGGATGGCGAGGAGACAGACAGGTCAAAGAGATGGGGATGGAGCCAGTAAAGGTGAGTGTAGGTGGGGAGGTAGTCCTGTCTGTCCTCCCTGGAAAAACCTCATATTCCACTTGGGAACGCTGCAGCCCAATGGAATCAATGTGGACTTCACAAGCTTCAAAATCTCCCCTCCCCCTACCGCATCCCAAAACCAGCCCAGCTTGTACCTTGCTTGTACCCACTTCCCTAACCTGTCCTTTCTCCCACCTATCCCCTCCTCCCACCTCAAGCCCCACCCCCATCTCTTACCTACTAACCTCATCCCGCCCCCTTGACCTGTCCATCCTCCCTGGGACTGACCTATCCCCTCCCCATCTCCCCACCTACACTCACCTTTACTGGCTCCATCCCGCCTCCTTGATCTGTCCGTCTCCTCTCCACCTATCTTTTCCTTTATCCATCTTCTATCCACATCCCCCTCTCTCCCTATTTATTTCAGAGCCCCTTTCCCCTCCCCCATTTCTGGAGAAGGGTCTAGGCCTGAAAAATCAGTTTTCCTGCTTCTCTGATGCTGCTTGGCTTGCTGCGTTCATCCAGCTCTACACCTTGTTGTCACTGAGCCACTGTGCTGCCCACTGGCTTGTGTCAATAATCACCATAATAAGGTTTTTTTTGTCTGAGACCAGCAGGGCTCAACATTAAATGTTATCGTGGAAGCAGCTGTAAATGTCAAGGAAGCGTTCCATGATTGATGCCCTGTTTTATAGGCACAGGCAGTCCCCGGGTTACAAATGGGCTCTGCTCTTGAGTAGGTTCATATGTTGATTTGTCCATAAATCAGAACACAAGACAGAGTAATATAAAATAGTTTCAGAGATAGTAGGAACTGCAGATGCTGGAGAATCTGAGATAGCAAGATGACCCTTCTTCAGGGGGTCTAGGACCAAAACGTCAGCCTTCCTGCTCCTCTGATGCTGCTTGGCCTGCTGTGTTCATCCTGCTCTACACCTTGTTATCTGTAGTATAAAATAGTTGTTTGTTAGTACAAGCTAATGTATGTATGTCAGACCTTTGACATTAATAAGAGTATACCCCTGAATGGGATCTGATGCATTAGCATGACTGCTTCTAAATCGGAAATTTGTAAATTTGTAAATCACAGTTTTCTGCTCTTTGGACTTCTCCTGGACTCTCACTCTCACTGAGGGCTATTGGATGTGAGGAGCAGCTGGTCAGTGCTGGATAAACCTGAACGTGCTGAAAACTAACTGTCAAAGAAGTCATCACTTAATTTAAAATTTAAATCCCATCAAAACACTGAGTACAAAAATCGATTGCTTAGCATCACTGCTGACGCTACTCTGAAAGCGTACTGTTCCTGTCCTCCCAGGGAGGAGCATATTGTGCCATGTCATGCCACCTGCACAGGCCTTGCAGCATGCTCCAGAGATATGGACCCACATTGTGGGTATCCTTTGTATGCCTGAGTATGTAGAATTGGCACAATGCTGGCAGTCATAGAGCGTAGTTGACTGATGCGATGCCAGGAGATCACACTCGGAAAAAAACAGGATTCTTCAAGGGCTACGTGCCTGGCTCTGGGTAAGTGTATCTTTTTTTGATAAACTCTTCCTATTACAAAGTGGTATGCTCAGTGTTTGTAGAGGTGTTGTAGTGAGTTCCTGGCTTTGACAGTGATCATTTCATTTCCCTTTCGGCTGCAGATCATCTCTTCACACCAAGGCTACCACTAGCACCAATACCCCTGGATCTGACCACTGCCAGGGAGATGGAGCAAATACCATAGAGAGGGTAGGGTCCTTGTGGTGCCCCTTGCCCTGTTGCCCTCCTTTGTGCTCTTTGACAGTGACAAGAGGAAGTCTGGCCACCCACTAACTGCCCAGGAGAGATCCAGGGGGGACATTAGCCCAAGGATTAGAGACCCAAAGTTACAGACTCCAATGGAGGAGCGATTAATTGGGGATTTGCAGCAGGCCTAAATTAGCAGGGGGGTTGGTTAAAAATACCTTGGAGCTTTATGGATGTCGAGATTGTAGAGTTAGTTGGGTGTGTGAGGGGAAATGGAGGGTGCCTATGGTGGGAAAGATGCAGGAGAGAAATTTGTGTACAGGAGCGAACAGCACTTGGTATAAATTGGGATTAAGCAGCAGGGTTTAATATGAGCAAAGAGTGGAAAGTGGGAAGTTGGCCAGGAGCATGACAAAGTAACCAATCTTAAGGTAGTAACGTATGAATGACGGTCTTAGCATCAGGCAAGGACTGAATTCAGGCAATGCTATCAACATGGAATTTAGACAGTCTTGGAGCTGGTCAGGAACTGATCATTTCAGTGACCATTCCAATTAACTGCAGCTCTGGCAGAGCAGGGCTCCCTCCATATCGCTCAACTGTCACTTGGATTTTGGACTGGAGTTACAATGTTCATGCTGCATGAGATATTTCTCCTGGATCTGTCAGTGACTAGAGCAACTGAGAACCGATAGTCTTTCAATAGCTATTCTCAGAACATTTGTTTGAATAAAGGAAGATATGTTAATTACCCTGTCGATGAACTTCAGATCCTTCTGTTCCAGTAGGCACAGTTTGCTCTTTCATCTATTGAGTCTGTAAAGAACTGTTGCTCTTCCATGCCTCCAAGTGGATGATTATAGAATAACAGCCACTTACGTTCATGAATGGGCATCTGGGGAATAGGCTGCTGGTGGACCTACAAGATGAATGGTTCAAGGCAAATGAACCAAGAGGGACCCTAGGAGGAAAGTTTACGATGATAAAACTTTCTGATTTAAAAAAAAAGATGCTGAAAGCTTGCTGATGCAAATTCTTAAGCATGTGCATGCCTTCAAAGAGGACACAAGAGAGCAGCTTTTAAACATGTTGTAAATCAGCCGCGAAGCAGGAGGTTGCTGGAAACACTAAATGATTGTTGGCTCCATGCCCAGCAGTGACTTCCAATTAGGATCAAGCATTACACAAGGTCCTGTTTACAATTGTTGGATGATAGATGATGTGCAAATGAGGAATAATATCTGCAAAGAAGATTCCTAAGGTTAAAAAGAACGTGCATGTATATGTGTGTATATGTGTGTATGTCTGTGTGTGTTTCTGTGCCTGCGTGCATGTGTCTGTGTGTCTGCTGTTCAGGTCTATGTTTGTGTCAACATCTGTGTTGCATTTGTGTGCGTGTCTGTATTTATGAGCTGTACACATATGTTTATGTGCATGTCTGTGTGTGTGTGCCTATGTATATGCATGTATGTATACATATGTGTGTATGTGTGTCTGTGTATGTGCATCCAAGTGCATGTGTGTGTCTGTATCAGTGCATCTGTGTGCATGCCTGTGTGTCTGTATGTGTCTCTGTGTTTGTGGATAAGTCGTCTTAAGTTCCTATTTTCCTGAGATGACTTCCTTGATCTTGCTCTGAGGTTATGGCTGCTCCCTTTCTGGTTGCTGGCTCCCAGATTCCCACTTTCATGTTGGTACTGGATCCCTGGAGCTAATGGATGGTTGGCAGTAGGTGTTGTGTCTGTAATTGATTCTGGACCAGCCCTGCAGGCGTTTCTGACTTGAGATGGGTGTCCCAGGCCACTCATTCTAAGTCATTGAGCAGTTTCTGATTGACCATTTCCAAAATAAAATTCTGAAAATAAGGTGATAAACAGTACATTTGTACTCTCCTCAGAAATAACCTTTATTTCTACAGTACCTCAGGCTATTTTAGCTTTAAGGAGGAACTTGACCTTTCACAAATATAAAATTATCTTTTCAGGGTCAGTGAGGCTGTCCACAAGTAATTATAGATTTATTATGCTGAGGTAAACCTAGTTACCCCTTAATACAAGAATTTCAAAGACTGTTTTTTGAACAGAGAGATGAATCAAGCAGGAGTGAAAGTTCTTATTCATTCAACTGATGCTCCATTGAATGCAGCCTGCATGCCACAGAAGTTATGTGAGGTACAGATAATTGAATACTTTTGGTACGTAGTCCTTGTTATAATGTAGGAACAATTGAAGCCAAATTGTATACAGCAAGCCTCCACAAACAGCAAGGTGATAACCAGCCTTGATTTTGCTGGGGTGTCATTTCGGCACAAATTGACAGCAACATCTGGAGTCTGCACTTGCCCAGAATAATGTGGGCATGCAGACATTCCTGCCTGTGATTCGGAGGATGTGCTGTTGTGCTAACCATCGCCTCCAACCATCTCTGGTTGCAATTAACGGAAATCAGCCGAATTGCCGAGAATTTTAGCTCCTGCTCTCTTAGCCTCGCTGTTAAAAAGACACTTCAAAGTTTAGTAGGATTTTTTTTTCACTGTAGAGAATTATGTGGCTTTGGAACTCCCTGCCTCAGAAAGTAGTAGAGTTCATAGAAGACCTACTGTGCAGAAAGAGGCCATTCAGCCCATCAGGACTAGACCAACACTACAAAGATCATCCCATCCCTGGAACCCTCCATGGGGATTTTGCTATGGTTAACCCAACCAGCCTGCATATCCCTGGACATTAGAGAGAAAATTACCATTGCCAATCCACCTAACCTGCACACCTTCATGGCTGTCAAAGGAAGCACACACAGTTCTGGGGACCTGTGTTCGAATCCTGCCACAGCAGATGATGGAATTTGAAATGAATTTTTTAAAAAACCTAGAATTAAGAGTCTACGAATGACCATGAATCCATTGTCAATTGTCCGGAAAAAAGATCCAATCTGGTTCACTAATGTCCTATAGGGAAGGAAACTGCCATCCTTACCTGGCCTGGCCTATATGTGACTCCAAAATCACAGCAATGTGGGTGACTCTTAACTGCCCTTTGGGCAATTAGCAATAGGCAATAAATGCTGTCCTGCGACTGAATAAAAAGAATGAGACAGGGAGAATGTGTCGACTATACAGACAGTTACCCGAGGCTGGAATCAAACCCGGGTCCCTGGTGCTGTGTGGCAGCAGTGCTAACCACTAAGCCATCTATAACTGAATAGCTTCAGCATGCTAGCAGAGATATTCTTGTTAGACAGAGGTATTAAAGGTATTAAGGATAGGTGGGAATGTGGAATCTGAAATGCAGTCAGATCATCCACGATCTTATTGAGGAGTAAAAGAGAATTGAAGAGCTGCACAGCCAACTACCTGTTGCTAATCTGGAAGTTCATATGTCACTGAGGTTAGAACTGCATTCTTTACAATATACTATAACTACTGTCAAACACCCTCACTGGTCCTCACCACATATTCCCAAATCTGAAGATTCTCAAATGTCTCCATAATGATGAATGCACAAACTTTTTAAAACAATACTTATCTTCAAAAGGTAGGAGGGTAGGTCAGAGCATTAAACAGGGGGAGGGAGAAACAATGGTTGGTGCATGCAATGTCTGGGGTACAGCAATAGACAGACAATTGGACTGAAATGTAAGGTTGACAGCCCTCTAGGTTAAATCACTTTAGAGGTCTTCAGGAGTTGACCGCATTGCTGTGGGCCTGCACCCTGATGTAGACCAGACTGAGAAACCAGTGTAAAGAGTTGATTCCAACTGACTACTGCAGACTTGCACATTCCAAAGTCCAGGACTACATGCTTAGGGACAAACTAAAGCTTGGGGCAGCTGCCGCCAAGGCTCAGTAGGGAAAGGCCAACATCTAAGGTCTTTCTGCTAAAGTTAAATGGGGGTGCATTCAATTATCGGACCCTCCCAGCGCCTCAAATATATGTAAACATGATGTGGAGATTGGATTGGTGTGGGCAAAATCCGAAATCACACGACATCAAGTTATAGTCCAACGGGTTTATTTGAAAACTCAAACTTTTGGAGCTCTACTCCTTCCTAGGGTGAAGTATATATGTAAATAAAGTCTTATAGAGTCACAGAGCTGTATGGCATGGAAACAGACCTTTCGGTCCAACTCGTCCATGCTAACCAGATATCTTAAATTAGCCCAGCAGCATTTGCTAACATTTGGCCCGTATTCCTCTAAACCGTTCCTCTTTATATATCCAGTTTACCTGTACTTCATTGAATTTCTTCACTTTGACATTCAGAGCACTGGGCAGAAATCATACCACATCGACATCCACCTGCAGCCTTTGCAATGCTCTGTTTTAATTAAACAGTCAGATTCCCCTGGTCCACACCAGTTCTAAGTCAGCTGCTAGGCACTAGGCGAAGGGTGATGGGCATTACAGCTGGGGCAATCCATGCTTTAAAAAGGATATGGGATGCTGCAGAAGAGGCATTAAATATTTATGAAGGTGACATCGAAGCTGAGACATACTAATTATTAGGAATAATTGAAAAGGCCAAGGAATTTGATGCTATCATGTTATGTTTCAGTTAGTCTGTCCTCAGAACATCATCACTGTATCTTAGCATTGGACTGGAGGGTAGATAGGCCCCAGGCTCCATCTTAACTTGGGTCACTTAAAGCATGATAAATTGCAAAAAGCATGCTGCACTGAGTAACTCAATAACTTGATATCAGCCCAGGCACCTATATTGCTGTAAATGTAATGTTACCAGTAGTTAATGTCTGTTGGATTAGGCCATAAGACATAGGAGTGGAAGTAAGGCCATTTGGCCCATCAAGTCCACTCCGCCATTTAAATCATGGCTGATGGGCATTTCAACTCCACTTCCCTGCACTCTCCCCATAGCCCTTGATTCCTTGGGAGATCAAGAATTTTTCGATCTCTGCCTTGAAGGCATCTAACGTCCCGGCCTCCACTGTACTCCATGGCAATGAATTCCACAAGCCCACCATTCTCTGGCTGAAGAAACGTCATCTCATTTCCGTTTTAAATTTACCCCCTCTAATTTTAAGGCTGTGCCCATGGGTCCTAGTCTCCCCGCCTAACGGAAACAACTTCCTAGTGTCCACCCCTTCTAAACCATACATTATCTTGTAAGTTTCTATTAGATCTCCCCTCAACCTTCTAAACTCTAATGAGTACAATCCCAGGATCCTTAGCCGTTCATCATACGTTAAACCTACCTTTCCAGGGATCATCCATGTGAATCTCCGCTGGATTCTTCAACACCATAATAACCCTACCTAGTTTCTCATGTTATGGGGAATACCATAGGCATCTCTACATCAGTTACAAATATTCTAATGGATGGAGAACACATAATTCACTAGAAAAAAGGCTGAGGGTGACTTGATTGATATCTTTAAGATTATGCAAGTGTTTAATAGTGCAGACGTAGCCATAAAGTCTCCACTTTTGGAGGAATCTAAAACTGGGAATTAGAATTAAATGATTTTTAAAACACTAACTTTTTGATCCAGCAAGTAGTTACAATATGAAGCTTGCTATCATTTTGAATAGCTGAGGTGGTATACTTTAAAGGAAGTTATATAGGTGCTGAGTGCACTGTACGTATATTGGCAGATAACGCAAAGATAGATGGATGGGCAGGTAGTGTTGGGGAAGCACAGAGGCTGCCAAACAGACTGGGAGAGCAGGCAAAGGAATACAATGTGAGAAAATGTGAGATTATGTACTTTGGGAGGAAGAATAGAGCATTGGACTATTTTCTAAATGGGAATGGCTTCGGAAATCTAAAACACAAAGGAACTAATTTAGGTTTGTTTTAAGATTAACATGTAGGTTCAATTGGCAGTTAGGAAGGCAAATGCAAAGTTCGCGTTCATTTCAAGTGGGCTAGAATGCAAGAGCAGGGATGTACTTCTGAAGTTGTATAAGGCTATGGTCAGACTGCATTTGGAATATTGTGAGCAGTTTTGAACTCCTCATCTAGGGAATTTGTGCTGGCAGTGGAGGGCGATCCAAAGGATGTTTACAAGAATGATTCTGGGAGTAAAGAGCTTGTCATATGAGGAACGATTGAGAACTCTGGGTCTGTACTCGATGGAATTTAGAGGGGTGAGGTGGGAGCTCATTGAAATTTACAAAATACTGAGATGCCTGGAAATGAAGACTTTTTTGGCGATTATTCATTCATGAGATGCAGGCACCGCTGGGCAGGCCAGGCAGCATTTATTGCCCATAAACAGTCAATCACATTGTTTTGGATCAGGAGTCACATGTAAACCATACCAGGTAAGGATGGCAGCTTCCTTCCCTGAAGGACATTAGTGAACAAGATGGTTTTTTTTCCCAGGGCAATCTGCAATGGATTCATGATGATCATTAGATTCTTAATTGCAGACATTCATTGAATTCAAATTCCACCATCTGCCATGGCAGGATTTGAACTCAGGCCCCCAGCACATTATCTGGGTCTCTGGGTTAACAGTCAAGTGATAATACCACTAGGCCATCACCTCCCCACTTTACTCTTGTAGGAGAGGCCAGGAGCTGAGGCCACAACCTCAGAGCAAGGGGATGATCCTTTAGAACTATGATGAGGAAGAATTTATTTTCTGCCAGAGGGTGGTGACTCTGAGGGACCCATTCCCACAGGAAGCTCACCTGATGTGAAAATGTGCACAAAATCAAAAGCCGAAATTCCTACATTCTAGGAGAAGTAACCTCACTTAATTTCATCCCTGTCTCAGCACTTTTATTGCTCAAACTCTCATCCACATCTTCATCACTGTTATATTATGGCATAAATTCCAGACCAAACAGAGCTGTGCCTTTAAGACTGTTACATAACTTCATAACATGTGATCTTCAGTATAACAGTACTCATCTCACCTTCAGTGCCGATGGAGTCCGTGAGGTATGGTCAGCCAGTCGGGTCTGTAAATATAATGTACAGGAACATTAGTAAGCACAGGACCCAGACTGTGCGTGTAGGTCTGTGATATAATAACAAATACTTAGTGTTGTAAATAAACTCAAGGACATCTGTCTCAGAAGAACCCAATTCCTTGTGGTAATTATCAGGTGGCTATCACAAACTGAATCAGTTGCTTCAAAACCTAACTCCTGAGTGGCCACTATAGATTTGAGGACATCCAAAACTCTACTGTCCGTCTCTTAACTCCCAGTAAGTCCCATTCTGTGATTGTCCCTGTGCACACTGATAAACACCGTCCACTAGTGCCTCGTTTTTCAAATTCTCATCCTTGTTTTGAAATTCTTCAGTGACCTCATTTCTCCTTATTTCTCTTATCTCCCCCAACAGCTCTCAAGAATATTTGTGCCCCCCCTAATTCTGGCCTCTTGTGCTTTTCCAAACAGACTTAGTAACCAAACAAAGCCTAAGGCCCAAGCTCTAAACTTTCCTCCCTTCTGCCCTGCTGCCTCACTTTGCCCCTTTGAGATCCCTTAAAGCGCACAGCTTTAACCAAGGCTTTGAAAATCTGACTGAGAGTCCCTGTTGTGACTTAGTTTCACAATGCTTGTTTCACAATGCTCCTGTGACATTAAATTCTTTGAAAAAATGTCATTTACGATTATTGTTGGCATCATTGAGGGGTGGAATGCTGGGAATTAAACTAATATTTCTGTCTTTACTCAAGGAAGAAGATGCTGCTTAGATCATCGTGAAAGAGAACATAACACAGACATTAGGAACATTAGAAAAGGAGAAAGAGATGGTGTTGGCTAAGCTATCGATGGTTACTGAAGAAAGTGAGGGTAGAAATTACAAAGGGCAATGACCATAACCTCTTGGTCCTTTCTGGTCTTGGAGGTGCCAGATGACGTCAGAATTGCAAAAGTTACACTCTTCTTCAAAAAATGAATGGAAGCAACTTCAGACCAGTCAATGGGGAAGGTTTCAGGGGAAAAAAAATTAACAGTCATTTGGACAAGTGTGGGTTAATTCAGGAAATGGGCCAAAGGTTCAGTTTCTGAGTTGCAGATTCATACATTGATGCAGTGCACAAAAAAGCCTTTTGGCCCATCAAGCTTGCACTGACGTAACTACCACTAAAAGCGTGCTGATCCCAATTTTCTGCACTTGTCACAGCCCCTTGAATGTTGTGATATTTGAAGACTCATCCAAATATTTTTTCAAAGTTTTCAGGTTTCAACCCTCCACTACCTTCCCAGGCAGCGCATTCCAGATCTCTACTACCCGCTAAGTGAAAAAGTGTTTTCTCAAATCCCCTCTCAATCTCTTGCCCCCTACCCTAAAACTATTCCCTCTTATGATTGACCCCTCAACAAAAGGGAACAGTTGTTCTCTATTTACCATATCCATACCCCTCAAAATCTTGTACATTTCAATCATGTCCCTTCCTCGGGTCTTCTCTGCTCTAAAGAAAACAATCCAATCCTCTCTAGTCTTTTCTTTTGGCTCAATTTCTCTATCCCAGGCAACATCATGTTGAACCTGCGATAACAAGGTGTAGAGCTGGATGAACACAGCAGGCCAAGCTGCATCAGAGGAGCAGGAAAGCTGACGTTTTGGAGGCCTAGGCCCGAAACGTCAGCCTTCCTGCTCCTCCGATACTGCTGGGCCTGCTGTGTTCATCCAGCTCCACACCTTGTTATCTCAGATTCTCCAGCATCTGCAGTTCCTACTATCTCATCCTGTTGAACTTCCTCTGTACCCCCTCCAGTGCAAACGCATCCTTCCTGTACTGAGGTGACCAGAACTGCAAACAAGTCTCTATCCCTTTATGACTATGAAAGCCAACACGAATTTCTAAAGAGCAAATTATGTTTAACTAACTTCCCTGAATGTTTCAATATGGTCAGCTATAAAGAGCAGATACTGGGCTTTATCAATAGAGGCACAGGGCAGAATCTTATTGTGAGCAATGTGAGTTATAGTGACATTTGTTTTGAAATTGTCTAACAGCAGTCTCAGATACCAGTCGGGGTGGTCTGATTCAGGATGCTCCCCATATAAGGGGTGAAGAGCCAATTGTCAAGCAGCCCAGACCTGTCTTGGCTCTTTCTGCCCTGCTGCAACCTAATTTCCTACTGGAATGAGAGAGAGAGAGAGAGACAGATATTAAGGGAGGTGAAAGTGGCTGGCGCAGCCGTTTACTGTTGGTGCGGGCGGAGAGGTGACCTGAGTGAGTGAGTTGGCAGCACAGACGGCGCGCAGGGTCAGTGGTGTCAGGGACTGGGGTGGGTAGGTGTGACTGAGGGAAGATGTGGGAATGGTAGGGCATTGGTCTTAGTGGGACTTGGGCCCTGTAGCAAAGTTAGAGTGAGTGTGAGATAATGGAGAGAAGACGGTGGCACTTACCCTTCTTTCTACATTGTTGGGCATTTCTCCCATTGGATGAAACTGGTGCCAACATCAGAGCAGTCTGAGTATGGCCTGGTGTCACGTCCTCCACTGCCGGTGCTGCAGGGAGTTCTGAATCAACAGCACTCCATCCGGCAGCATCTCCAGACAGGGCAACAAATTCCTTTGGCCTGCCATGCCCAGGTGTAGGGCACAGTCAGGAACTGTATAGGGCAGCTCGAAACTGGCAGTGCTCGTAGTTAAATAATAAGGCATGTTCAGTAAGCTACAGTGAGAAATTTTATTGGGCAAAATCCATCTATAAAATCCAACGCACTCACACTGACAAAATTAAAGGGAAGATTCAGCCCAAAGAGTTTAAAAACAAGGAGGTTTTGTTAAACATGTATAAACCTCAACTGAGTTCAGTTCTGGGAAGGACATTGTGGGGAGGATGGAAAGGCATTAGAGAGAGTTCAGAAAGTGATTCACATGAATAAATGAGGAAGTTTAGTTACAGGGAGTAATGGGAGAAATTGAGCAATTTTCCTTTCAGAAGAGAAGGTTGAGAGGACATTTGATGGAGTATTCCAAATCATGAGGGGTTTGGGCAGTCGGAACGAGGAACCAGTTCCTGGAAGAGGAAAGATTCAGAAGTGGGTGGGGTAGAGGGCACAGATTTAAGGCATTTACCAAAAGCAGCAGAAGGGACATGAGAAAGAACTTTTCCTACCCAGTTAATTGTTAGGATTTGGAATATTGCTATCTGGGAGAGTGTGAGGGAATCTGGGGTTAACAGACCTTCAAAGTGGGATTATTATCTGAAAAGGACATGTATGTAGGGGGCCTGGGGAGCGGCACTAGATGAATTTCTCCTTCAGAGAGCCAGCAGACACGATGGGCTGAGTGGACTTCTTGAGTTGTAACCGTTCTATTATTCTATTAAATGTTGCCCTTCTGTCTCTGGGCAAAGTGAAGTGAGGCAAATTGGATGGAGGGAATGACCTCTACCAAATCTCACAATGTCTGCTTTTGAGATATTCCTTCTTTTGAAATAAAGTGAGGGAACATTCTCAGGGCTCTGTGAGGAACCCAGAATCGTCCCCGTCAGTCATTCCTCTCAGCTCAGTACCTGAATGATATTAATGCTCAGGTAGCAGAGAGGAAAACCTGCTCCTGATTTCCTGACAAGCTTTATCCAGATCTAATCACATCATGGAAACACGTTGTTTGCATTCATTCAGGGAGTCACTGGATGGTAGCTGGGGTACCTTGTAGGTGTCAGAGTAGGATCCCTGGATCTTTGGCAGTGTGCTGTCTACAGGGTATTATCGAGGGGCCAGTAATAGGATCCAGGGGGAATAGTTGACATGACATTGCCATCGGCTAGGCTCATGAAGGGTCTAACTGAGAAAAGTCAAAGGAGGCCAACTGAAATTTGAGGTGAGGCCACACAGTGGCAGGCTAAGGTCTCCCAGGTAGGCCTTGAGGCCCTCTCTCCCCAGCCAGGCAGAGCAATAGCTACAGACCTCTTTGTAGTGACATTTGCCAGTCCCACTCTCCAACCCCAACGTGGGCTTAGTGGCCTTCCTGTTCAACGTATTGTTAATTTAAGATTATTTAACAACAGGGAGGTGATGACCTTGAGGTATTATCACTGAAATGTTAATCCACAGACCCAGGTAATGTGCTAGGGACCTGGGTTTGAATCCTGACATGGCAGACTGGAATTTGAATTCAATAAAAAAAAAGCCTGGAATTAAGAATCTAATGATGATCATAAATCCATTGATTGCCTGGAAAAATCCCATCTGGTTCACTAACACACTTTAGGGAAGGAAACTGCCACCCTTACCTGGCCTGACCTATATGTGACTCCAAACCAATGTGGTTGACTCTTAAACGCCCTCTGGATAGTTAGGAAAGGGTAATGAACGCTGGAGTAACCAGAGACAACATCATCGCATGAATGAATAAAATAAAGCAAGTTAAAGAGAAGGCCCTCCATTTGGAAACACACTGTCTCTAATTTAGCTTCCTCTATGCTGCTCCCGAAGGCCTCTGACCAGGCTAAGAGAGTCCACTCTCTGCTTTTACTTGGATGAAAATCTGACCTTTGTGCCAGTTAAAGAGATAACCCTATGGAAATCTCAAACAGAGACTGCTTCTCCTTGGGCTGGTTTCATGGACCCAGAAACAAACTCCACCTCTCCTTTTGATCTCATAAAATGCAGATCGGCATTTCTGATCAGGCTGCAGCTTAAGTGCGATGTTTACTTGTCTTCTCACTAGAGATGGTGTGGGGAAGAGCCACTCCATAATTGAATTCTATGCAATGGTTGGCAAGACTTTGCCTTGAAAGGTAATGGCTAAGATGGGACACGAAATAAGGTTTCATGGTAAGCTGAATAGAAATGCAGGCTATTTCTTTGGGCCAAACCTTATTTGTGGTTGAAAAGGGACAATTGGAATTCAAGATTTATTTTTAATGGGGCGGTGGCTCAGTGGTTAATGCTGCTGCCTCACAGCGCCAGGGACCCGCGTCCGATTCCACCCTCGGGCAACTGTCTGTGAGGGTTTACACATTCTCTCTGTGTCTGCGTGGCTTTCCTCCGGGTGCTCCGGTTTCCTCCCACAGGTTGAAGGTGCTGGTTAGGTGGATTGGCCGTGCTAAAGTGCCCACAGTGTTCAGTGATATGTTGGTTTGATGCATTAGCCACAGGAAATGCAGGGTTTCATGGATGGGAGAATGGGGATAGTTCTGGTTGGGATGCTCTTTGGGCGGTTAGTATGGATTTTTCAGCCAAATGGACTGTTGCCAGAGTGTAGGGATTCTATGAATAAGAATGATCAATAACCTTAAGTCAGGAGTGCCAAGTGGATGACACATTTAGGTCTCCCCCAAAGGCTCTCATCATAGATGCCAATCATCAGCCAATTCAATTGACTCCACTTGTTACCAAAACAAGGCTCTGGGTACCACATCGACTTAAAGCCAAGACAATAGTCCAGCAACTGTATCTAAGGTGTGCTCCCAAACAAAGTTGCATCCCTTGCCAAGCTGTTCCATTTTAGCTGCAACGCTGGCATCCACCCAGCATTGTGGAAAATGGCCCAGGTATGTCTCATAGGACAAATCCAACCGGCCAATTACCATTTCCATCATTCTACTCTCAATCATCAGTGAGGAGGTAATGGGGTGACATCAAGCAGCACTTTGAATAAGTGTTCACTACTCTCACTTTAGGTTCCACCAGGAACACTCAGCTATTGACCTCCTACCACCTTGATTCAAAATAGACAAAAGACATAAACACCAGAGGGAATATGAGAGTGACTACCCTTAACATCAAGGCCACACCAGACTGAGTGTGGCATCAAAGAGCTCTAGCAAAATTAGAGACACTGGGAATCCATTGGTTAGAGCCACACCTGGCACATAAGAAGATGGTCATGGTTATTGGAGGGCAATCATCTCAGCTCAAGGACATCTCTGCAGGAGTTCCTCAGGGTAGTGTCCTAGGCTCAACCATCTTCAGCTGCTTCATCAATGACCTTCCCTCCATCATAAGGTCAGAAGTGGGGATGTTCGCTGATGATTGCACAACGTTCAGCACCATTAGTACCATTTCCGACACTGAAACACTCCGTGTTCAAATACAACAAGATCTGGACAATATCCAGGCTTGAGTTGACAAGTGACAGTTAACATTTATACTACGCAAATACCAGGCAAAGACCATTTCTAATAAAAGAGAATCTAGCCATTGTCCTTTGACATTCAATGATTCAATTCAATTACCATAGCTGAGTACCCAACTGTCAACACCCTGGGGAATTACGATGGACCAGAAACCTAACTGGATTAGTTGTAAGAGTATTGTGGCTACAAGAGTGGGTCAGAAACTAGGAATACTGCAGCTGATTCCTCAAAGCCTGTCCACCATCTACAAGGCACAAGTTGGGAGTGTGATGGAATACTCCCCACTTGCCTGGATGGGTGCAGCTCCAATGACATTCAAGAAGCTTGACATCATCCAGGACAAAGCAGCCTGCTTGATTGGCACGACATCCACAAACACTCACTCGCTCCACCACCGAGAGGCCATAGAACAGTGTGTACTATCTACAAGATCCTCTGCAGAAATTTACAGAGGGTCCTTTAACTCTTTCCAAACCCACGACCGTTATTATCTTGAAGGGTTAGGGCATCAGATACATGAGAGTATCCAATTTTTTACAATTTCCATTGACACACAGTCAAATATATTGCCAATAATGCAGTGTTGCTGGGTCAAAATGTTGGAACTTCCTAAAGGAATTAATGTCTCTGATGATGCAAGTGAATTTGTCAGGGGTGAATTGTTTCATAGAATAAGACAGCGCCTGTCAAGATTCTGTCTGGATCAGTGAGCTAAAATGAGACAAATAATTTTGCTCCTCCTTCATTATTGCAGTTAATTCTGATCATTTCGGTAACTTTGCTGTCACAGTCAATCACTGAACAGAAATAGTCGTTAAGGAAAGGGCTTCAGCAATTACATATAAGCAGCTGGAGTGTGAAGCCTGGCAATAAAGTACAGTGTTTGAAGTTTGGATTACATTTTTATGGCCCTCTGCACAACCATTCATAGTTTGGTGATTTAAAGCAACAAAAAGTCTTGCCAACTATTTTGAATTATTAAAAGTTACAGTGTCTGTGGGAGGCCGCTGTGGACGATGTTTCATCTGCCTTTCAGTCGAATACGTTGAGTTTGATCTCCTTCCACTTCAAAGAGTTTGCAACTCAATATTGATGCGTTTCCAGTTTGTTTCAGAACCTGTAGAGCATTCTCCAGCTTGTGCAATATTGCCCTTCATATGTTCTCAGTCCTTTATCTCTGCAGCCCTTACTTTCCCTTCTGTCGCTATGGCTCAGGGACCAGTGAGCTTCTCGTCCACTCATGACAAGGTATAGCAAACATTGTTTTAACTGGCACTCCCCATAAACCAGCAAAAGTTATATCCCTGAAATATCACAATGTCTGAATATTTATGCTGCAAATAAATTACAACAGAGATTTGTAGCCCCTGCAATATGTTTTTATTACTCACTGTGTGTTTTACGTTGATTTGAAGAGAAGTGTTGATGTTTTAACATAGATTTTTTTGAGGGACGTTGATGGTTCAAGGCTTCACTTTCAGCATTATAGAATCCCTACAGTGTGGAAACAGGCCCTTCGGCCCAACAAGACCATACTGTCCCTCAGAGCTTCCCACCCAGACCCATCCCCTTCGTCTACACATCCCTGAACACTGCAGGCAATTTAACCATGGCCAATTCACCTAGCCTGCTGCACATCTTTGGGCTGTGGGAGGAAAACCACGCGGACACAGAAAGAATGTGCAAACTCTACTCAGGCAATTGCCCAAGAGTGAAATTGAACCCAGGTCCCCAGCACTGTGAGGCAGCAGTGCTAACCACTGAGCCACCATCTTCTAACCCCGGTTACATTTACCAAGATGGTGGTACTTCCAAGAGTAGGACTCCTAAGCTGGAGTTCGTCCACTACATTTGTTTCTTTTCTGTTTTGCCTCTGTCTTCTTGAGTCTTTTTTCTCTTTCTAATTTCCTCTCTCAGGCAGCATGAGCGATGTCTGCGATGAAAGCCAAAATGAGTTCTCGGCCTCAGCGCAGGCTCGAACTCCCGGCCTCAGCGCGGGCTCGAACTCCTGGCCTCAGCGCGGGCTCCAACTCCCGGCCTCAGCCCGGACTCGAACTCCCGGCCTCAGCGTGGACTCGAACTCCCGGCCTCAGCGCGGGCTCGAACTCCCAGCCTTGAAGTGAAGCCCAGTGCAGCCTGGGTTGGAAGGATTGTTAGTTCAAACTCTGATTTCTCTATTTTGCAAACTTATTTCTGGACTTCATATTTCTTTATTTTTCTGTTTGTTTTTTTGTAAAATTGTGTACTTAAGCATCTGTACCTAGGCACCTTGGTAGCCAAGATAGTGCCGTAAGTGGCGGTGTAAATTTTTCATTGTACACATGCAAGTACAAGTGACAATAAAGCTAATTCCAATTCTAATTCTAACCCCTTGATTATCCAGAATATTTAATCAGCCAGCACATTCCTGGTTCCCTCAGTGCTGGATAATAAAAAGTGTGCTGTGGAATGCTAGACCATATTTGGGGAGATGTGCTGATAATTGGTTTCTCTTAAAACAATAGGCGAACTTTAATATGAGCTTTCTTTATGGAAATGGCTGCAGGGATAAACCTTGTCTTTATTAGGTTTTCTTGTGGAAAAGGAAGTTACAATTTACAAACACACACATAAAAGCATAATGCTGAGAAGGCAAGAAATTTAAAATAAAAAGGGAAAACACTGGAGATCTTTTTTCAGGTCCAGCAACATTTTGAAGAGAGGGTGAAAAAAAACAGCCAGTTTTGGTTTCCAATGTGAATGTTCTGCAGTGAAACAAGTTATAAACACGATACATCTCCTTCTATGGTAGAGAGAGAGAATATACAAAAGGGCTTGGTCTGATAAGGGATTACAAAGGAAAAAATTACAAAGATGTCATGGAATGAAAGGCAAATAGAGTTAGTTGTTGCAAATAAACAAAGCCACTGGACCCAGACTGAATGCAAACAGCAGGACAGCAAATGCCTCTCTGCCTGAAAACAAAACCATGAGAAGCACAATTCAGGGCAACACATGGCACAACAACCCAATGAAAACGGGGACACAGTTCATGGTCTGAAATTCTTGAACACAGTCTTGAGCCCAAGAGGCTGTAAGCTTCCTAACTGGAGCTACACATCGAGCTTGCTTCAACGTTCACTGGAATGTTGCTGAAGGCTGACGACAGAATTGTGAGTGTGTGACTAGGGAGATGAAGAGCGAGTGACCAGAAAGTGACAGCCATGTTTGTGAACTGAATGGTGATGTTCTACAGGTCTGTCACCCAATCGTTGTTTGGTTTTCCTAATGTAGAGGAGACAACATTATGCGCAGTGAATGTACTAAATTGAAAGACGTACAGGAGACTCCCTGTTTCACCTGGAAGGAATGCTTTGGACCTTGACTGCTGAAGAGAGAGACTAGGTAAAAGGCAGGGTGTTTTCCTCTTGTGACTGTATGCATAGGTGCTGTGGGCAGGGGTCAATTTGTCTGAAATGTCTCCTTTTTCCTTATCCAAGGGTACTCACCATTGTGGTTGATATGACCATCCTATTCCCAGCACATCTGCTCTGACTTCTTCTTCCTCACTCCCATAATCATGACAGAGTTCCCCTTGTCCTCCCTTTCCACTCCAGTGACCTGCATATTCTAAAGCTGGTTCTCCAAAGAATATACCTCTTCAAATGCGATGCCTCCATCAAATTGATTGATTGATTGATTTTTACATGTACCTAAGTACAGTGAAAAACTTTGTTTGCAAGCTGTACAGGCAGATCATAGTAAAAGTCATACAGATCAAAGGGTGCTCAGGCAGAGCAGGCATACAGTTTATACTGCACAGGAGGTGTGCGAAGCAAGAGCAACATTAATTGAAGTTAGAAAGCCTATTCATCAGCCTAATAATGATCAGGAAGAAGCTGTTCCTGAACCTGCTGTAGTGTGTGTTCAGGCTTCTGTACCATCTACCTGACAGAAGAGGTTGTAGGAGAGCATTACTGGGGTGGGATGGGGCTTTGATGACATTGGCAGCCTTTCCGCGGCAGCGAGCTGTATAAATGGAGTCCATGGATGGAAGGTTGGCTTCCATGAAGGTCTGAGCTGTGAACACTCCCCTCTGTAGTTTCCTACGGTCCTGGGCAGAGCAGTTGCTGTACCAAGCCGTCAGTCGCCCGGACAATATGGTCTCTATGGAATATTTGTAAAAATTGGCAAGGGTCCTTGTGGACACATTGAATTTCCTGAACCTTTTGAGGAAGAAGAGGATTTGTTGTGCCTTCTTGACCATTGCATCTACTTGGATGGTTCAGAACACGATTTTGGTTATCATCGCTCATCAGAACTTGAAGCTCTGACTCCGCTCAACCTCCATTCCATTGATGTAGATGGAGGCATGTTCTCCTCCTTTCTTTCTGAAGTCAATGATCAGTTGTTTTGTTTTGCCGACATTGAGCGAAGAATGCAACTGCTCTTCCCCCGTCAGCATTAAAAGGGACTACCGCCTCTGCAACATCCTGGCCCACTCTTCAAGCATCCCAGCCCTCTTGTCCCCATCTCACAACCTCTCCTATGGAATAGGAGAACAGCTAGAACTTTGAAGGAAAAAGGCTGCCAGAGAATCCTTTGGGAAGATGACTTATGATTCCTACAACTCATAAGAGGCACATAATGGGAAACCCCCTCAAGCATTCCCTTCCCAAATCATATTACCCATTGCACATTGAAGAGGAAAATAAGAGGCTGTTAAGAGAAACTGAAGAAAAAAGTGCAGGGCCATGAGGAGTGAGGAGTGAGCAGAACCTGTCCTTGTGCAGATCATCATTGCCATGACCATGAATTAGAATTGAGTCTTGTGCATTGATTACTGCTCAGGCCATCTTCCATCCCATCAGTCATTTAATCGACACTTAGTGCTAATTGAAATTAAATCAACCACCTCAGGACTCAGGTCTCTTCGCCCTTTCTAACCCCCAGGCCTCTTAATGCTTTAAAGTCCGGGTCTCTGACCCTCCGTTTCCCTCTTTAACATTTCCCTCTGAAGCTCCTCTCTAAAATGTTCAATGGTTCAGTTCAGTTAATGAATCTAATTTGGCAGCTCATCTCAGTAATGGTGACTAGTGTGATTAACGTTTTTTAAAAATAATTCTGTGTCTTTTTTTTAGGGAAAGTTAAATTCCACCATGACCTTGTCTGGCCTACGCGTGAATCCAAACCTGATTCTTAACTGCCCTCTGAAATGGCCAAGTAATTAAAGATAAACATCAAATGTTGGCCTAAAGGTGATACCCACACCTCATGAAAATATCATACTGATAAGTGTTCTCACAAACTGAGGGCCAGGCAATTATAGACTGTCAAAAAAATCAGCCGTTCCTGAAACATTTGGATAGATGTCATGAATCAATCTGTTCTGAGATGCTAAGACACACCTTTGGATCATGTGGGACTTAAACCTTGAATCTAGCCTTGTTATTGTTAATCTCTAATTGCCCTGGAGAAGGTGGTGATGAGCTGCCTTCCTGAACCTCTGCAGTTCCTTTGGTGTAAGGTCACACAAAGCGGCAATGGAGAGACAGTTCCAGGAGTTTGACCCAGGGACACTGAAGGAACAGCCAACATCATTCCAAGTCAGGATGGTGAGTATCTTGGAGAGGAACTTGAAGGTGGTGGTGTTCCCATGTATCTGCTGCCCTTGTCCTTCTACATGGAAGTCATCATGAGTTTGGAAGGTGCTGTGTGAGGGTCCTTGGCGAATCTCTACAGTGCATCTTGTCAACAGTACACACTGCTGCTACTGAGCATCAGTGGTGGAGGGAATGGATGTTTGTAGATATCAAAAGGCCAAATTTAATTTCATCACCTGGACAGTATTGGAGTGATATGGATTAATAATTGATTTCAATATTGACTTAGTAAAACTGAAGGAAAGTGTGGGTTATTGAATTTATATTTAAAAAATGCCTAAGAACATCAGAAATAGGACCATGAGTAGGCCACCTGGCCCCTCGAGTCTCCTCTGCCATTCAACATGGCTGATCTTTTCATGGACTCAGTTCCACTTAACAATCTGCTCACCATAGCTCTTAAGTTCTTTATTGTTCCAAAATCAAAGAGAAAATATTTGGACAATAGACAATAGGTGCAGGAGTAGGCCATTCGGCCCTTCGAGCCAGCACCACCATTCATTATGATCATGGCTGATCATCCACAATCAGTATCCTGTTCCTGCCTTATCCCCATAACCCTTGACTCTACTATCTTTAAGACCTCTAGCCATCTCTTTCTTGAAACTATCCAGAGACTTGGCCTCCACTGCCTTCTGGGGCAGAGCATTCCATATATCCAACACTCTCTGGGTGAAGAAGTTTCTCCTCAACTCTGTACTGGCCTACCTCTTATTTTTAAACTATGTGTCCTCTGGTTCTGGACTCCCCCATCAACGGAAACATGCTTCCTGCCTCCAGATTGTCCAATCCCTTAATAATCTTATACGTCTAAATCAGATCCCCTCTCATCCTCTTAAACTCAAGTGTATACAAGCCCAGTCGCTCCAATCTTTCGACATATGATAGTCCCGCCATTCCGAAAATTGACCTCCTGAACCTACGCTGCACTCCCTCAATAGCAAGAATGTCCTTTCTCAAATTGGGAGACCAAAACTGCACACAATACTCCAGGTGCGGTCTCACCAGGGTCCTGTACAACTGCAGAAGGACCTCTTTGCTCCTATACTCTCTTCCTCTTGTTATGAAGGCCAGCATGCTATTAGCTTTCTTCACTGTCTGCTGTACCTGCATGCTCGCTTTCATTGACTGATGTACAAGAACACCCAGATCTCTTTGAACTTCCCCTTTACCTAACTTGACTGCATTGAGATAGTAATCTGCCTTCCTGTTCTTGCCACCAAAGTGGATAACCACACATTTATCCACATTAAACTGCATCTGCCATGCATCTGTCCACTCACCTAGCCTGTCCAAGTCACCCTGTATTCTCATAACATCCTCCTCACTCTTCACACTGCCACCCAACTTTGTGTCATCAGCAAATTTGCTAATATTACTTTTAATGCCTTCATCTATATCATTAATGTATATTGTAAGTAGCTGCAGTCCCAGCACCGAACCTTGTAGAACGCCACTGGTCACTGCCTGCCATTCCGAAAGGGCCCCGTTTATCACTACTCCTTGCTTCCTGTCAGCCAGCCAATTTTCAATCCAACTCAGTATTTTGCCCCCAATACCATGTGCCCTAATTTTGCTCACTAATCTCCTATGTGGGACTTCATCAAAGGTTTTCTGAAAGTCCAGGTACACTACATCCACTGGCTCTCTCTTGTCCATCTTCATAGTTACATTCTCAAAAAATTCCAGAAGATTAGTCAAGCACGATTTCCTCTTCGTAAATGCATGCTGACTCTGACCTATCCTGTTACTGCTATCCAAATGATTCATAATTTCATCTTTTATAATTGACTCCAGAATCTTTCCCACCACTGATGTCAGGCTAACCAGTCTACAATTCGCTGTTTTCTCTCTCCCTCCTTTCTTGAAAAGTGGGACAACATTAACCATTGATTTGGAGCCAATTTACCATCCCCTGAGAAAAAGAACAGGAAATGACATCACCAACGCAGGAAATGACATCACCAACGCAAGGAAACCTAACCAGGTAAATAGAAAGTGGGACATAACACCAGCGCTTTGTCGGAGGCTCACTGATGATGTTACCTAGTATGGTGACGAAACGGCTGAAAACGAACCTTCCAGCTCAGTGAGCAAACTCACATCCAGAGCCTCAACCTGAGCTACAAATCTTCTCAAAACATTAACCACCCTCCAATCCACAGGAACCGATCCTGAATCTATAGAACATTTGGAAAATAATTACCAATGCGTCCACGATTTCTAGAGTCACCTCCTTAAGTACCCTGGGATGCAGACCATCAGGTCCTGGGGACTTATCAGCCATCAGACCTAACAGTCTATCCAACACCATTTCCTGCCTAATATAAATTCCCTTCAGTTCATCCATTACCCTCGGTCCTTCAGCCACTATTACATCTGGGAGATTGCTTGTGTCTTCCTTAGTGAAGACAGATCCCAAGCACCTATTCAACCCTTCTGCCATTTCCTTGTACCCAATAATAAGTTTCTGTCTTCAAGGGCCCAATTTTAGTCTTAACCATTTTTTTTTTCTTTTCACATACCTAAAAAAGCTTTTACTATCCTCCTTTATATTTTTGGCCAGTGTGCCTTCATACCTCATTTTTTCTCCACGTATTGCCTTTTTAGTTATCGTCTGTTGCTCTTTAAAACTTTCCTAGTCCTCCGGCTTAGTTAATTCAATATCTGTTCAATTAGTGTGTTGAAGAATTAAACAGGTTGCTTATGATGCCATTCTGATCCAAGAGTAAGAGCAATGAAGATAATTACTAATGTTGAGTTCAATTTCCGATCATAAAGAAATTCACTGAATGAAATTTTGTATTCAAGGAACAAAAGCATCTTATAAGCCTGAATACTATCATCCAGGAAGGAAGCCCAGCTTGCTTTTCAAATGCAGCATGTATTTTAGATAACATGAGATGATCACAGAATCCCTACAGTGTGGAAACAGGCCATTTGGCCCAACAAGTCCACACTGACCCACAGAGCAATGTACCAAGGCCCATCCCCCATAACTCACACATCCCTGAACAATATGGGCAATTTAGCATGGCCAATCCACCTTGCCTGCACATCTTTGGACTGTGGGAGGAAACCCACGCAGACACAGACAGAATATACAAATTCCACACAGACAGGTACCCAAGGGTGGAATTGAAGCCAGGTCCCTAGCACGATGAGGCAGTAGTGCTAACCACTGAGCTACCATGTCATCCTAGACTATAAGCTATAAATGGATGTTGTCTTGAGAGGCAGTTGAATAGCATATCACTCCTTCAAAGTGGAGGTCAGAAGGTGTCTTACCTGTTCATTGAACACGAAGTGTCCTCAGGCTATTTATGCCAGCACCCACCCTCCCTCCCTGCCCCAAGCCCCCTTTCCTCCATCGGCTTTCTGTGTTCATCAGTCAATCCACTTGAAAAAACAGTAAAATTCTAACCAACAAGCTCAGCAAAAGGCACAGGAAAGCACCCTGATAATGAGCAAGTCACAAATGTAAATATCAATAAATATGCAAGCAGGAAAAGAAAATTAGAAATTAAGATTCTTCTTTAAAGTGGAAAAGATCAATGAGAGTTGAAATGAAGTTAATGAGCAGCTTCAGTCAAAACAAAACATTTAAACTAAGCAATACTGGGGACAAAGGTAGTGAGCTGAATTTAAAAATGCAGGAAACAGCATGAAGACATATGCATATTTAGTCATAATTAAAATAGCCCCAAGAGTTTATAGAGTGACTGCATGGATAGCAGTATAGCGTTACAAAGGCAGCATAGGAAAAAGAGTAGGCCATCAGCTGTCTGAGGCATTAATTGGACCTTGGCTGATTATCTCAACTTGGTTTTCCTGCCTTTGCTCGATGTCCCTCAATATTCTTGCCAACCAAAATCTCTCTCTCTCTCTCTTAGCTTTGGACATTCCAGTTCTGTTTGTAGCCTCTACAGAGACACTTCCTTCTGTTGAAAAACAACTTCCTGTTCTCACCTAGGAATGAGATAGCTCTCACTTTAATACTGCGCCCCTTTTTTTTGGGATTTCCCCACCAGAGGAAATAGTTTCTCTGTGTCTCTGCTATTGGATTCTTTCATCATTTTAAAAATCTCCAAAAGGTGTTTTTTTTCGCAAAGGAAAAAGAAGCAAAATTTGTGAAGGCTGCCCTCAGTTTTAACTCTTTAAGGCCTGGTATTTCTGAAGAATTGGTGCTTTCCTATATGATCAGTTTATCTTTTCTGATGTACGGTTGCCCAGTGCTGAACACAATGCTTCAGATGGGATCAATTGAACTGAGAAATAATTTCCTCTTCTTTGTATGCCACGCAGCACTCTTTAGAAAATGCTCCATTATTTACTGTTTGTACTGTCCATTAACTTTCATTTGCAATTTGCTGTAAACATTCAATGTTCTGTCTCCAGTTTTCCAAATGAAGAGAAATCGAGGAACACTGATGAACTTAGCATCCCTTAAGTAACAGAGGTCTGGAAGTATCCTGCTGAAATCTATGAGATGCTGTGAAGCATTTATCCTCATGTTAAAACTCAATGCAAGTTTCAAAGAAAAGCAATTACATTACTGTTACTATAGCAACAAAATATTAATGCATAGGTAGTATGGGAGAACTAATTTGCTAAAGAAAAGTTGAGTACAAATTCTCATTGTTCATGTAAACAGAAAAATAAAACCACAGTTCAGTGTTACATCGAGGGATAGACATTTGAGTGGATAGGTCACTACCAAACTATTTTGAGTGACAAATGAGATAATAAGGTGTAGAGTTGGATGAGCACAACGGGCCAAAAAGCATCACAGGAGCAGGAAAGCTGACGTTTTGGGCCTAGGGCCGAAAAGTCAGCTTTCCTGATCCTCTGATGCTGCTTGGCCTGCTGTGTTCATCCAGCTCTACACCTTGTTATCTCAGATTCTCCAGCATCTGCAGTTCCTACTATCTCTTGGGTGGCAAATGATCTTCATTGCACAGTGTAAACAACAACAGTTGTTCATTTGTTTCAACACGCATTCCCAATGGATGGAGCCATTGAAAATGGGAGGATGGGAAATGTGAAGGTTCAGCTCCATGTTTGCTCCTGTTACCTGTCTTCTTCCAAATGTTCCGATCACCTCATCAGGAAGCAAGTATCCCCCTCAGCCAGTCTAAGTCAGATCTTTAGCTGTAGTCACATGATTCATACATGGTTTGAATTGGGTGCGGGGGAGGGGTGTGTACTATCAGGAGATTAATTGCAACCCCAAGACACAGCCATCACACCTCCTCAACTGAGGATGCATTGAAATCATGTCATAGAATTCCTATATTGCGGAAACAGGCCATTCAGCCCATCAAACCCACACTACCCTCTGAAGAGCATCCCAGCCAGGCCCACACCTGCCACCCTATTCAGGTAGCCCTGCATTTCCCATGGTCAATCCACCTCCTTGCACATCTTTGCATGTGGGAGGAAGGCAGAGCATCCAGTGAAAACCCACACAAGCACGGAGAGAATGTACAAACTCCACATAGACAGTTACCTGAGGGTGGAATCGAAACAGGTCCCTGGCACCTTGAGGCAATAGTGCTAACCACTGCGCTGCTGTGCCATCCATTGAAAACACAATAGTTCAGCATCTGGAAAGAAAAATTAAAACTGAACTCCAGCCTTTAACGTTTTGTCACAAGCAGTATTTTTTTTCACAGCACCTGCTGATTATCACAAACCGTCCTCCCTCAGCTGACAAATCAATACTCTTCAATGTAGCACAACATTTAGAGGAAGCACAAAGAATGGTAAGGGCACAACATGTACTCTGGGTGGGGGATTTTCATTGTCCATCACCAAGAGTGACTCAGCAGCAGTATTACTGATCGAGCTGGTCGGGTCCAAAAGGACATAGCTGCTAGACTGGGTCTGCAACAGGTGGAGAGGGAGTCAATAAGTCAATCACCACCCTGGCTTGGAAATATAATGCCGTTCCTTCACTGTCACCGGGTCAAAATCCTGGGATTCCCTCCCTAATAGCTTTGTGGGTCAACCACAGCATGTGGACTGCAGCGGTTCAAGAAGGCAGCTCACCTTCACCTTCTCAAGGGCAACTAGAGGCAAGGAGGAAATGCTGGCCAGCCACTGACACCCACATCCCATAAATGAATAGAAAAAAAAAGCTGCTGTTGTTTCCAGTGCTTTCTGCTTTGCCCAGTGGCTACAGTAAAACGAGAGGAATATAAAAATGTGTTTGCAGAAGCATGGAGATGGGAATAGATCTGAATGAACAGACAGTAGCAAGCAAAGCATAAACTAAGCTGCATATTTTCAGTGGTGTAACTAACTTAAATAGAAAATAATAAAACATAAACTGTGGCAGAAACGGTAAACAAGGCCAACACATCGTAAGTTTCATGCCAACAGAACTCTAGAAAACTTTACACAGACAGGCAAGGAGACAATAAGCATAGAGACAAAGAGGGGAATATTAGGGAGACAACTAATAGGTCAGTAAATGGAAGGTTTTAGAGAGAGTCTTAAAGGAGGAAATGTTTGTTTCAGTTGGGTCAATGTCACTGGCTAATGTCTGGATTTGTGTGTAGCACTGACTGAGGTGGTGGCCCTGATAATTAAACTAAAATAATCCGAAGGTGGATTGTGAAGATTTTAAGAAGATGGGGCTGACCGCTCGCTTTGTCACTCTGTTCCATTGCTGGGTTACCTGTGAGAAGTTAGATTGCTGATAGTGGAAGCAAATGGTCTTTACAGCTAATAAAATGTGAGGCTGGATGAACACAGCAGGCCAAGCAGCATCTCAGGTCTTTACAGCTTATGTGTTTTGTTTTGAGTTGTGTCTTGTTTGTGCAGAATGAAGGGAAGATGGGCTTAAGCAGGGAATTTCAGCATTTGGAATGACAATGTATTTAGAGGGACAGAGAAGTATACAAAGACCAGAGATGGAGGGATGGAGAATTCTCTAGTCAAGGGAATGTTAGGGACATGGACGAGTGAGGCACTGGAAGGATTCAAGTCAGGGGAAGGCATTTCTAAATTTGAGACATTAGATAGGGAGCCAATATAACTCTAAGGATGGTTTAATGAATGAAACAACACTGCTATAACAGAACCTGAACACAAGGTGGGTCAGCATTTGTTTATCTAAAGCTATAGAGATGGCTCCAATCTGGGAGAAAGCAAACTGAGCAAAAAAGGCTTTGGAAATGAAGAATTCTAATCAGGAGGTGTTTAGGGGCAGAAATATGACCTTCCTCTGTTTTCATGGAAATATAGAATCCCTACAGTGCTGAATGAGACCATTTGGTCCATTGAGTCTGCACTAGCCCTCTGAAGAGTATCCCATACAGGCCCCTATCCTATAACTCTGCATTTCCCATGGCTAACTCACCCAGCCTGCACATCACTGAGCAAATTAGCATGGCTAACCCAGCTAACCAGTACATCTTTAGGCTTTGAGAGGGAACCCATGTAGGCATGGGGAGAAGGTGCAAGCTCCTCACAGCCACCCAAAGCTGGATTGAACCTAGGCCTCTGCCACCATGAGGCTGCAGAACCAGCCATGTAACCTCCATACCACCTGATGAAGAAGCAACGCAAACATTTGTTTTAATAAACTATCAAGCCTTAATGCAAAATGCCCCACAACATTTGCAAAGGTTCTTCCTCCACTTCACCCCTGTTTCAACCTTCTGTTGCTGAAAACGTCAGCTAAGGCCTTGGTCACCTCCAGATTTGACCATTCCAATGTTCTACCTTCTTCGTCCATCAACCTGAGCTCACTGAAAGCTCTGCCATCCAGGTCTTATGAGCATTAAAACACATTCACCCCTGTGACCCCTGGCTTGAATTGGCATTTGTCAAGCCATTGTCCTTGATATCAAAATTCTCAGCTTTACTTTCAAATCCTACCACGCCCTCACCTTTCCCATCTGTGCAAGTCCTCCAGCCTGACAATGCTATGTACTTCTGCAGACCAAGACTGTTTTGTATCTCCAACTGTCACCAGTTCCTGGCCCTGGCTTCAGTTGTCATCTGTCAGGAATTAATTATATAAATGATTGCGTCTTTCAACCTCTCATTCCTTCTGTAAGATGCTCCATAATAACAATCTCTTTGACCAAGCATTTTTGTCACTTGCTCTAATATCACCTCTCTGTAGGACTTTCTCTGAATGATAGCCTTGAGAGTGCATCAGAGTTGTTTTTATTCATTTAAAGCTGTGTAAAAATTGCTTGTTTGGGTCTTTGTTTTTATTGATGGCACCCTGTTGTAACTTTTACTGAAGATCAGAGAAATCTACAACAAAATTGGAAAAAAAAGATTATTTAAAAGTGTTCCCTTGTGGGGAGGGAGATTGCATTGCTCTGTCAGAAAGTCAGAAGTCACATGACACCAGGTTATAGTCCAACTGGTTTATTTGAAATCACAAGCTTTCACAGCACTGCTCCTTTATCAGGTGAACCTGATGATTTCAACTAATCCTGTTAGACAATAACCTGATGTTGTGGGTCTTCTGACTTTGTCCACCCCAGTACCACACTGGTTCCTCCATATCATGGCTCCCAGAAATTGTGGAATTTTAGAGCTTAATTCTCTATTGCACATAAAACCTTATGTAATTCAAGGAGACCATTTGTTCCATCTAGTCCTTGGCTGCTCTCAGTCTAAAGGAAGGTCCTAGAACCATGACATAGTCAGTATGATTCATCTGAATAGGTGGAGGAGGTAGATTTTATTTCTCCCTCAGTCAGAAGGAGGATTCTAACTTGGGGTGTTGTGTGATTTTGATCTTGACATTAGCTAACTGAAACAATCAGGCCCCATCTACCACTTTGAAAGTCATAGAGTCATAGAGATCCAGAGCACAGAAAAATGTCCTTCCTCCCAAAAGGCCCTCATCTGTCAACAGCAATGACATAACTATTCTAATCCCATTTTCCAGCTCTGAGCCCCCATAGACTTGATGCCTTGGCATCAAAAGTGTTAGACAATTCGTCCTACTCCCATAACATTTCCCTATATTCTCACAGATTTCCGTGTTTCCCACCCGTCCAATTCTCTTTTTCAAACTTACTCATTGAAACTATCTCCATCATCTTGCCAGATGCTGCATCCCACTTCTGATCAGAAACTGATACAGTTTTTCCTTTTTCACTCTCTAAAAATCCTTCTTGATTTTGAAAAATAATTATTTTATTGCCTCTCAAACTTCTCTTTAACAAGAACAATCCCCAGTTGCCCCATATAACTGAAGCCCCTCAGCCCTGGTATCATCCCTGTAGATCTCCTCATCACCAATTCTAAGGACGTGATATCTTTACAAAAGTGTGATGCCCTAGAATTGGACTCAATAACACAACATGGATCTAACCAAGAGTTCACAAATGTTTTACAGTATTTCTTTGTGCTCTACGCCTCTGTTTACAAAGCCAGAGACATTTATTTTTCTTTAAAACCCAAACTAAGGAAAAGAGAGAATGAAGAATGGAAACAGAGATTTCAGAGAGAGAACAAAGATAGCAAGAGGGCAACTTCTACTAGACAAATATCTTTTATTTGGCTCCTGAGTTTAGTCACAGACAGTTCAACAAGTCAGGTCTGTGACTGTAAATTGTGGACTTTAACTGAACTTAATTAAATTGCATACCTTGTATGAAAGGTTCCATAGTAATAAGATTTAATACTGAAAAGCTATTAACCATCATGTGCAGATTGTGGAACAGATCCAAATGCCTAGACTGGTAGAAGCCATAGGTTGGCCAATGTCAATGGATAAACAATGCACTATTTCACTTTAAGTGTTACGGTCGAAGAATCACAAGGGACTGTGAAATCACTGGGAGAGGGCAGGAGACAGGGCTGAAGAATCATTGCTCAACACAATCCCGGGAGAATTATTTATGGCCATTTCAGTCTCTGGAATTGAGGTATAACCACAAACAAAGTGAATGGTAACCAAAAGTATCCCTTTCAATCAGGAGGTCATTTAGTTCAACAAAATGGAGGAATACTTTTCAATTTTGAACCAGACTGAGAATTTTATGTCTACTGTTCAGACGTAGTGAGACTTTCCTTCATTGTCAGGTAAGAGGTGGGGGAGCCCTGAGGAATAAAAGGAATTGTCATGATCATAAGATGGTCTTTTGCCATTTTAATGCAGAAACTGTGGCAGGGTCAGGGGACGGTCTGAACAGGAGGAGGCCATTCAACTCCTCATGTCTGCTTCAATATGTAGCCAGTGCTAATCATTGTAAAAACTAATTTGGCTCAATGCCCCTGTTAGGGAACAAAATGTGCCACTCCTACCTGGTCGGGCCTACATGTAACTCCACACCCACAGCAACATTATTGACTCTCAAATGCCCTCAGAAATGATGTGGACGTGCCAGTGTTGCTCAGGCAAAGGAGCAGTGCTTGGAAAGCTTGTAATTTTGATCTGTTTGACTATAACCTGGTGTTGTATGACTTCTGACTTCACCATCAGAAATGGCCTCAGTTCAAGGGCAACTAGGGATAAGCAATAAATGCTAGCCCAGCCAACGACACCCACATCCCACAAATGAATAGGAACAAAACTCTTCGAGGTGCGGCCCTAGTACATATCTCATTTGAACAGAAAAGGGTTATAGGTCCTCTTTCATTTTAATGTTTAGTTTCCCCGATTCTAATCTCATTTTAGAAGGATTCATCAAGCTGTCACAGGGCATGAGATAACTTTCAGCTTGTTCCTCTTGACACAAGCAGTGAATCACCAGGCAGCTATCGCACATGTAAACCTCAGGAATATGTCTTTAATTCCTTTGAAAATGACACAGGATTCTGCTCGACCTTTGGAATTTATTGGGTCTTCCATTCGGCCTTTGAAATAAATCCATACAGAGCTTCATAAATTCACGTTCGGTGGTCCTCGCACCTGTTTCCGGGCGTCACAGAGCCAAGTGAAAACAGTCTGTGTACTTTTTAGCTGCTGGTTTCTGCCTCAGCTGTCCACATTTGATCCTTTTTCCCGAACATTTCGCCAGTTATTTAGCAACAGTGCGTGTATTTCCAAAGTAAAAACGAAACCGACAAACTTTCCTCACTTTAACAAATAACACTATTGGTGGAATCTTATGAGGTTCTGAGTGATCCAGTTTACAATGAGATTAGTGGCAGGATCTCGCAAGAAATCCACTGAGGCCCATTTTGATGTTGTAATCAACTCAATGCTATCTTTCATACACTGGCTGGGTACGTAGCTGGCAACTTGCTAGGCAGCACTGAGCTTTCAATTCAGAGAGATAACAGCTTAATAACACCTTATTAATGCCACAGTTCACCTCATTAATTTTCAGCTGTCTGTGTTAAAGCATGTGCCAATTAAAGCAAACTTTGAAATTTCTTGGCGTAGAAGACAGAGCAAGACCCTCAGTTGGTTACTTTCCCCAAAAGCCCACCATGCTGCACACCAATATCAACATTCAGGGTGGCTCAGTGGCTAGCACTGCTGCCTCTCAGCACCAGGAACCTGGGTTTGATTCCACCCTCGGGCAACTGTGTGTGTGGAGTTTTCACATTCTCTCTGTGTCAGCATGGTTTTCCACCACGTGCTCCATTTTCCTCCCACAGTTCAAAGGTGAGCAGGCTAGGTGGATTGTCCATGCTAAATTGCCCCGTAATATCCAGGTATGTGCGAACTATGTGGATTAGCCATGGGAAATGCAGGGTGGTAGGGATAGAGGCTGGGGCTGGATCTGGGTAGGATGCTCTTCAGATGGTCAGTACAGGCTTGATGGGCTAAATAACCTCTTTCTGCACTGTAGGGATTCTATGCCCTGGTGGCATACTCCATTGGCACCACCTGCATGCAGCCTGTCGATGCTGGCATCTGACATGTGCCAGCCTCATGGTACATCCCTGAAACGCTGAGTGGACTTTTCCATAGTTGGGCTTTCCCCGAACCCTCATTGCATCACTACTGCAGGGACACACACCCAGCTCATGGACTGCACCAGGCTGCATCTCCAGAGTCTTGCTAACATGTTGAGAAGTCAAGGAAGACACATTAGCCATTTAGAGCATGTTTACTATTCAGGATAGCCAATTCAGTAAAGGGAGGGAAAAGACTTCTGGTTTAAAGGGCACTTATTTCAACACATGAGGCCTGACTGGTAAAGCAGATGAGCTCAGAGCATGGCTTGGCTCTGGGGGGTGAGGTATTACAGTCATAACAGAAACATGGCTGAAAGAAGGGCAGTACCAGCAGTTCAATGTTCCAGGATATTTTTTTCTATACATTTTTGTGGGATGTGGGCATCGCTGGCTGGCCAGCATTCCTTGCCCATCCCTTGTTGCCCTTGAGAAGGTGGTGCTGAGCTGCCTCCTTGAACTGCTGCATCCTCCTGCTGTGGGTTGACCCACAATGCCATTAGGGAGGGAATTCCAGGATTTTGACCCAGTGACAGTGAAGCGACAGCGATATATTTCCAAGCCAGGATGATGAGTGGCTTGGAGGGAAACTGGAAGCTGGTGGTGTTGCCCTTGCCCTTCTAGATGGAAGAGCTCATGGGTTTGGAAGGTGCTGTCTAAGGACCTTTAGTGAATTTCTGCAGTGCATCTTGCAGACAGTACACACTGCTGCTACTGAATGTGATGGTGGCTGGAATGGGTTGTATATGTGGCATCAATCAAGTGGACTGCTTTATGCTGGGTGGTGCCACACTTCTTGAGTGTTGTTGGGGCTGCACCCATCCAGGCAAGTGGGGGTAATTCCATTACCCTCCTGACTTGTACCTTGTAGACGGTGGGCAGGCTTTGGGGAGTCAGAAGGTGAGTTACTTGCCGCAGTAGTCCTGACTTCTGGCCTGCTCTTGTGGGCACAGTGTTTATGTGGTGAGTCCAGTTGAGTTTCTGGTCAATTGTGACCCCCAGGATGTTGATAGTAGGGGATTCAGTGATGGTAACACCATTGAATGTTTAGGGGTGGTGGTTAGACTGTCTCTTATTGGTGATGGTCATAGCCTGACATTTGTATGGCATGAATATGACTTGTCACTTCTCAGCCCAAGCCTGGATATTGTCCAGATCTTGTTGCATGTGAACATGGATTGCTGCAGTGTCTGAGGAGTCACAAATGGTGCTGAACATTGTGCAATCATTGGAAAACATCCCCACTTCTAACCTTATGATGGAGGGAAGGTCATAGAGGAAGCAGCTGAAGGTGGTTGGGCTTAGGACACTACCCTGAGGGATTCCTGCAGAGATGTCCTGGAGCTGAGATGATTGACGTCCCACAACCACAACCATCTTCCTCTGAGTCAGGTATGTACAGAAGTACAAGTCAGCGAGGAGGAGGATTTGCTGTTTTGATATGGGAGGACATAACGTTAGTGCTTAGAGAGGGTGTTCGTAAGGGTTCATCAAATTATTCCATATGGTTAGAACCTAGAAACAAGAAGGAGATGGTCACTCTGTTCAGACTGTATTATCGACCTCAAAATAGTCAGTGGGTACTAGAGGAACATATGTGTAGAGAGATTGCAGGTACCTGTAGGACAAGTAGAGTTGTATTGGTTGGAGATTTTAATTTCCCATGCATTGACTGGGCCACCCAGAGTGCAAAAGGCCCAGATAGTGGAATTAGTCAAATGTGTCAAGGAAGTTTCCCAAATCAGTATGTAGAGGGCCCTAGTCAGGATGGTGAAACTCTGGACTTCCTCTTAGGAAACAAGGTAGGGCAAGTGACTGAAGTGTTAGCCAGAGACCACTTTGGGTCCAGTGACCATAACTCTCCTAGTTTTAAAGCAGTTATGGGAAAAGGCAGGTCAGGTCCACAGTTAAGGCATTAAACTGGAGCAGGGACAATTTTGGGCTATGAGGCAAGATGTAGCAGAAGACAATCGGATGGGTCTGTTTGAAGGAAAAGGAATGACTGGCAAATGGGAGGCTTTTAAAAGTGTGATGTCAAGAGTCCAGGGACAGTATGACCCTGTGAGGATGAAGGGAAAAGCTGGAAGTTTTAGGGATCCCTGGCTAATGAAGGATATTGAGGCTGTGGCCAGGACAAAGAAGAGGTATATATTGGGTTCCAGCCATTGTGCTTAAGTGAGTCCCGAGATGACTATAAAAAGCGTAGGAGCACGGTCTTGGGGGAAATCAGAAGAGCAAAAAGAGGGAAAGAGATAAATCTGACAGATAAGGTTAAAGATGATCCCAAGAGTTTCTGGAGCTATAGTGAGAGTAAAAGCATGGCTAGGGAGAGAATACATCCCCTTAAAGATCAGCGTGGCTACTGAGGAGAGAATCATGGATGCTAAGGGAATAAAGGAAACAAGTGGTGCTGTTTTCTACTGCATACATATCACCAGAGAGGTGGTGTTTGGAGCCTTAAATCCCCTGGGCCTGATCAAGTCCATCCTTGGGCATTATGGGAGGCTAGGGAAGAAGTTGCAGAGGCCCTTGTGGAGATTTTTGCTTCATCTTTAGCCATTGGTGAAGTTCCAGAAGACTGGAGGGTGGCTCATGTTATTCCACTGTTTAAGAAAGGTAGCAAAGACTAGTCAAGGAACTATGGGCCAGTGAGCCTGATATCAATGATTGGCAAGTTATTGGAGAGGATACTGAGGGACAGAATCACCTAACGTTTGGATGCCTAAGGTCAGATTAGGGATTGTCAGCTTGGATTTGTGCTCAGGAAATCATGTCAATCAGATCTTTTACAGTTTTTTGAAGAGGTGACCGGGAGGATAGATGGAGGATGGAGTAGTGAATGTTGTCCATATGGACTTTAGTAAGGCCTTCAACAAAGTATGACATGCCAGGCTAATCATGAAGGTTAGGTCACATGGGATGCAGGGACAGCGAGCTAATTGGATTCAAAGCTGGCTCAATGGTAGGAAGCAGAGGGTGATGGTTAAAGTTGTTTCTCAGATTGAAGGCTTGTGACTAGTGATGTGTCTCGCGGGTCAGTGCTGGGACCTTTGTTACTTGTTATTTGCATAAATGATGTGGATGTGAATGCACATAAGTTTACAGATGGTACAAAATTAGGGGGTATTGTTGATAGTGAAGAAGGTTATCAAAAATTACAGAGAGATCTTGATCAGATGGGGAAGTGGGCTGAGGATTGACAAATGTAAATCAATACAGATATGTGTGAGGCATTGCAGTTGGAAAGTCAAAGCCAAGGTAGTAAGGCCCTGAGGAGCATTGTGGAACAGAGAGACCTGGGAATACAAGTACATTGTTCATCAAAAGCAGTGTCACAGGTGGATAGGATGGTGAAGGAGGATTTAGCATGCTAGCCTACATCAGTCAAGGCATTGAGTGCAGGAGTTGGGATGTAATGTTCCTGTTGCAAAAGTCACTGGTGAGGCAGCATCCCTGCCTTATCTTGTCTTTCTGTACATTGCACCTCAGCCAGAGATAGCGGGCTCATATTAAATGCTGTCTAGCCTTTGCCATTTAGCGTGGACACAAAATCAGAAAGCCTATCATGGTTCACAGTAGGTCTCAGTCAGGACAACAGGGATAACCTTTAGTCAGGGATCTGCTGAGTAAGTCAAGGACAATCTCTGATAACAACCCAGGGCCTTGGACATGGGCAGTCAGCCCCTAGGGGTAGGGGATTAGAATCAGTATAGCGTCTATATAACGGGTGAGGAGCAGAATAACAGCCAGCCCACCACCCAACTTGATGACTTCTGCCCTGTTATGATATGTTTTCCTCCTGGGATGTGAGAGTTGTGGGTATTAAGAGAGATGAAAGTGGGTGGCACAGCTGTTGTTGCAGGTAGGGGAGGTATGCCAAGAGGGTGAGTTGGCAGTGCAGAGAGCATACAGGGTTAGTACTGTCAAGGGTTCAGGTGAGTGAGAACGAGGGAGGCAAGATGTTGTGGGTGATGGTGAGAGTGGTAGGACATGGGCCTTTGGAGTGAGTGGTATAGTAGCAGAGAGAGAGTGGGTGGGAGGTATCAAAGAGAAGATAGTGGTGTTTATTCCAGCAGACAAGAAAAGGTCATTAACCCTGTACCTACAGCACAGGACATTCCTCTATACAGCTGAGTGTGCTGTAACCCAGCTGGCAATCTCGGACAAACTTGGCAAGATCTAATGTTGTGGACTTGTCTGCTGGGAAGTGGATATCCAACCTGAGCACCGCTCCATTCAGCAATGTCTCCAAAAGGCAGGGTGCCAATTCCCCTTGTCTGCCATGTCTGAGGCAATCATCAGGAACCATCCTGGGCAGCTCTGGGCTGACAGTGTTTGCCCAGGCACAATACAGACTTTTAAACGTGGCACCAATACCAGGGAATCTGGACAATTCTGGAATATGCTGGCAGTTGTTATTCCAGTGAGTTCCAGGAATGGTGCAAAGTAAGATGGGATTCCCATCTAAAAGCTGTAAAACACAAAGTTGATGTTATTCTGAGGTATGGCTATATCTGTATGACTCCAGGCTGTCACTTAAGTTCACACGTTGCTGATAGACAGTAAAAAGGACAGAAATTTCATTTAGAGATAACAAGAACTGCAGATTCTGGAGTCAGTGATAACACAGTGTGGAGCTGGAGGAACACAGCAGGCCAGGAAGGATAGGGACCATTCTTCAGGAATGGGGGAGGGGGGAAGGAAGCTCAGAAATAAACAGAGAGAGGAGGTTTGGGGCCTGGGGAAGGTAGGTGGGATGGTGATAGTTGAGTGCAGGTAGAGAGTGGTGGGGATGGTCAGTGAGGTGGGAGGGGCTGATAGGTGGAGAGAAGATGGACAGGTTGTGTCAGGTCAAGGAGGCGGGGATGAGAGGGAGCGTTAGTCATGGGATGAGGCTGGGGGTGGGGAGATTTTAAAACTGGTGAAATCTGTGTTCAGGCCATCAGGCTGCAGGCTCCTGAGTTGGAATATGGGGTGTTGTTCCTCCAGTTTCCGGTGGGTGATATTGTGACACTGGAGGAGGCCCAGGATGGATATGTCACCCAGGGAGTGGGAGGGAGAGTTAAAATGCTTGGGAACCGGAAACTGTCGTTGTTTGTCGCATACAGAGCGCAGATGTTCTTCAAAACAGTCTGCAAGTCTATGCTTGGTCTCACCAACGTAGGGAAGGCCACGTAGGGAAGGCCACATCAGGAGCAGCGAATACAGTAGATCAAGTTGGCAGATGTACAGATGAACCCCTGTGTAATGTGGAAGGTTTGCTTTTTTTGTATTGGTATGACAACAATGCATTTCATACACAATGCAATACTTCTTGAAGGATGATTATAGTTTGTATGTAGAATGTCAATAAAATATGACCCTGAGCTATGCAAAATGACTGTTGGTCAAAGCTTGCATGTTTGGGAGTATCTGCAAGCAGGAAAGTGAGGTCGAGAGGTGTGGAAGTTGAAGGAGGGACTTTCAGATCATAAATAATGGAAGTGAGTGAGATCCGAGATGCTCAAAGACTAGATTTAGAGGATAATTGATGTCTCAGGGGATTATGTTTTGACTTCTGTTTAGGTTTTTAGAGGGTGTGATTGTCTTTCTCGTGGCCCTGCTCTGTTTATGTTCCTTCGGACAGGAATCATTTAATTACAGCCTTTTGACGTATATTGTGAGAATTCTACATGGGATTGGAGCATGTGCTCTCGACAAAATATCTTCCGGATGCATGACCATACATCATCATGACATCAGAGTCTCTTAGATTGTTAACCCAATTCTCCACAGGTCCCTGGGATGGTGGAAGCCACAGAGATTAAATGGATGAGGCCAATAGAGGGTTTGAAAACAAGGAGAACTTTTAATATTGAGTAGGCATTGGGTAGATCAGTGAGAACAGGGTTCATGAAGTGAATTGCATCTTGTGCAAGGTCAGACACCTATAGCAGAGTTTCAAATGACCTCAAGTCTGCAGAAATCAGCATATGTGAACATGTCAATGTGTCCATTTGGACAGTCAAATCTGGAGATAAAAGAGTAGGGATTAGAGTTTCAGGAGCAGAGGAGCTGAGGCAGAGGTGAAGATGGGCAATATCAAGGTGGAAATAGGTGGTCTTAATGATGACACAGGTATAAGGTTCAAATAAAAATATTACTAAGTTGTAATCAATCTGGTTCAAAATAGGTTGTTTCAGAGATAGTAGGAACTGCAGATGCTGGAGAATCTGAGATAACAAGGTGTAGAGCTGGATGAACAAAGCAGGCCAAGCAGCATCAGAGGAGCAGGAAAGCTGACGTTTCGGAACTAGACCTTTCTTCAGAAATGGGGGAGGGGAAGGGGATTCTGAAATAAATATAGAGAGGGGGGAGGTGGATCGAAGATGGATAGAGGAGGAGATAGGTGGAGAGGAGACAGACAGATCAAAGAGGCGGGGATGGAGCCAGTAAAGGTGAGTTAGGTGGGGAGTTAGGGAGGGATAGGTCAGTCCGGGGAGGGTGGGCAAGTCAAGGGGGTGGGATGAGGTAGGAGATGGAGGTGGGCCTTGAGGTGGGAGGAGGGGATAGGTAGGAGGAAGGACAGGTTAGGAAGGTGGGGACGAGCTGGGCAGACTTTAGGATGTAGTAGGGGGAGGGGCTATTTTGAAGCTTGTGAAGTCCACATTGATACTATTGGGCTGCAGGGTTCCCAAGCAGAATATGAGTTGCTGTTCCTGCAACCTTTGGATGGCATCATTGTGGCACTGCAGGAGGCCCAGGATGGACATGTCGTCTGAGGAATGGGAGGAGAAGTTGGAATGGTTTGTGACTGGGGTGGGGGCGGGAGGTGTAGGGGCAGGTGTAACACTTCCTGTGGTTGCAGGGAGAAGTACCGGGTGTGGCGGGGCTGATGGGGAGTGCTCCAACTCCCTTGTCCTCTCCACACTCCCCTCCAGCCCCACCACACCCGGCACTTTTCCTTGCAACCGCAGGAAGTGCTACACTGGCCTCCACACCTCCTCCCTCACCCCTATCCCAGGCCCCAAGATGGCCTTCCACATCAAACAGAGGTTCACCTGCGCATCTGCTAATGTGGTATACTGTATCTGCTGTACCCATTGTGGCCTCCTCTACATTGGGAAAACCAAGTGGAGGCTCAGGGGCTGCTTTGCAGAACACCTACACTCAGTTCACAGTAAACAACTGCACCTCCCAGTTGTGAACCATTTCAACTCCCCCTCCCATTCTTTAGATGACATGTCCATCATGGGCCTCCTGCAGTGCCACAATGATGCCACCCGAAGGTTGCAGGAACAGCACCTCATATTTCTCTTGGGAACACTGCAGCCCAATGGTATCAATGTAGATTTCACAAGCTTCAAAATCTCTCCTACCCCTATCACACCTCAAAACCCAACTAGTTTGTCTCCGCCTCCCTAACTTGTCCTTCCTCCCACCTATCCCCTCCTCCCACGTCAAGCCCCACCCCAATCTCCTACCTACTAACTTCATCCCGCCCCCTTGACCTGTCTTGTCTTCCCTGGACTGACCTATTACCTCCCTACCTCCCCACCTTTACTGGCTCCATCCCCGCGTCTTTGACCTGTCTGTCTCCTCTCCACCTATTTGCTCCTTTATCCACCTCCCATCATCACCTCCTCCTCTGTCTATTTATATTGGAATCCCCTTCCCCTCCCCCATTTCTGAAAAAGGGTCCAAAACATCAGCCTTCCTGCTCCTCTGATGCTGCTTGACCAGATGTGTTCATCCAGCTCTACGCCTGGTTATCTCTGGTTCAAAATAAGGTTGTTGGCAAGGACAGGGATGGAGTCAATGATAAGGGAGCTGAATTGTGGTAGGGCAAAGGCGATGGCTTTAACCTTTGCAATATTTAATTGGAGGAATAATGTGCTCTCCACTGGATGCCAGTTAAGCAGTCTATTCAATTAGACAGTGGAGTGTTTGAGAGAGTTCCTGGTAAGGTCCAGGTAGATACCATCAATATACACATGGAAATTAATGCTGTTGCAGACAATGTTGCTGACAAGAAGCATGTGGATAAGAAATAGGAGGTGGAGAGAAGGATAGATCCTTGGCATAGTGTAGGTGTGGTAAGAGAACCCACTGGAATTGACTCATTGGTGCATGATTTGCCAGATAGAGTGAAAGATCCAGATGAAAGCATTCATTTGTGTAGAGAGAATGGAGGAAGATTATGCTAAAGATTTAAGGCAGGACTGAGAAGGATGAGGAAAGAAGATTATCTCTGTCAGAGTCAGATATTTAATTTTTCTGTTGATGATATGGAATGCTGTCTTTGAATCCCACGAGCCGATTGAATATCTGGCCCTTCTGCGGATGAAGCAGTTTTAATAAAGCGACTAAAACACTGACATAAACAGGCCACAGGGACCACAACACAAGTTGACCATACTCCATGGAATTGACATGTAATAGACAATCTGAGTTTGACTTTTACGCTGAAGTCAAAATGATCCGATGGGAAAGGTGAAAGAATCTTCATCACAAATTTAGTTTACGCCATGATATTCCACTTAGAAGGACAAGGGCAGCAGGCACATTGGAGACATCACCACCTATAAGTTCAAGCCACTCAGCATCGTGGCTTGGAAACATATCGCCATCCCTTCAATGTCACTGGGTCAAAATCCTCACGCTGTGTTTCTCCAGCACCACACTGTATTCCTCCAGCTCCATGCTGTATTCCTCCAGCTCCACACTGTGTTCCTCCAGCTCAACACTGTGTTCCTCCAGCTCCGCACTGTATTCCTCCAGCTCCACACTGTGTTCCTCAGGCTCCGCGCTGTGTTCCTCCAGCTCCACACTGTGTTCTTCAGGCTCCGCACTGTGTTCCTCCAGCTCCACACTATGTTCCTCCAGCTCTACGCTGTGTTCCTCCAGCTCTACACTGTATTCCTCCAGCTCTACACTGTATTCCTCCAGCTCCACACTGTGTTCCTCAGGCTCCGCGCTGTGTTCTTCCAGCTCCACACTGTGTTCCTCCAGTTCTGCGCTGTGTTCCTCCAGCTTCACACTGTGTTCCTCCAGCTCCACACTGTGTTCCTCCAGCTCCGCGCTGAGTTCCTCCAGCTCCACACTGTGTTCCACCAGCTACACACTGAGTTCCTCCAGCTCCGCACTGTGTTCTTCCAGCTCCACACTGTGTTCCTCCAGTTCCGTGCTGTGTTCCTCCAGCTTCACACTGTGTTCCTCCAGCTCCACACTGTGTTCTTCCAGCTCCGCGCTGTGTTCCTCCAGCTCCACACTGTGTTCCTCCAGCTCCGCTCTGTGTTCTTCCAGCTCCACACTGTGTTCCTCAGGCTCCACGCTGTGTTCCTCCAGCTCCACACTGTGTTCCTCCAGCTCCGCGCTGTGTTCCTCCAGCTTCACACTGTGTTCCTCCAGCACCACACTGTGTTCCTCCAGCTCCGTGCTGTGTTTCTCCAACTCCACACTGCGTACCCCCAACCCCAAGCTGTGTTCCTCCAGCTCCACACTGTGTTCCTCCAGCTCCACACTGTGTACCTCCAGCTCCACCCTGTGTTCCTCCAGCTCCACACCGTGTTCCTCAGGCTCCACGCTGTGTCCTTCCAGCTCCACACTGTGTTCCTCCAGCTCCGTGCTGTGTTCCTCCAGCTTCACACGTGTTCCCTCAGCTCCACACTATGTTCCCCCAATCCCACGCTGTGTTCCTCCAGCTCCACTCTGTGTTCCTCCAGCTCCACACTGTATTCCTCCAGCTCCACACTGTGTTCCTCCAGCTCCGTGCTGTGTTCCTCCAGCTTCACACGTGTTCCTCCAGCTCCACACTATGTTCCCCCAATCCCACGCTGTGTTCCTCCAGCTCCACTCTGTGTTCCTCCAGCTCCACACTGTGTTCCTCCAGCTCCGCACTGTGTTCCTCCAGTTCCACACTGTATTCCTCCAGCTCCACACTGTGTTCCTCCAGCTCCACACTGTGTTCCTCCAGCTCCACACTGTATTCCTCCAGCTCCACACTGTGTTCCTCCAGCTCCGCGCTGTGTTCTTCCAGCTCCAAACTGTGTTCCTCAGGCTCCGCGCTGTGTTCCTCCAGCTTCACACTGTGTTCCTCCAGCTCCACACTGTGTTCCTCCAGCTCCGCGCTGAGTTCCTCCAGCTCCACGCTGTGTTCCTCCAGCTCCGCACTGTGTTCCTCCAGCTCCGCACTGTGTTCTTCCAGCTCCACACTGTGTTCCTCCAGCTCCGCGCTGTGTTCCTCCAGCTTCACACTGTGTTCCTCCAGCTCTGCGCTGTGTTCTTCCAGCTTCACATTGTGTTCCTCCAGCTCCACACTGTGTTCCTCCAGCTCCGCGCTGTGTTCCTCCAGCTCCACACTGTGTTCCTCCAGCTCCGTGCTGTGTTCCTCCAGCTTCACACTGTGTTCCTTCAGCACCACACTGTGTTCCTCCAGCTCCGTGTTGTGTTTCTCCAACTCCACACTGCGTACCCCCAACCCCAAGCTGTGTTCCTCCAGCTTCACACTGTGTTCCTCCAGCACCACACTGTGTTCCTCCAGCTCCGTGCTGTGTTTCTCCAACTCCACACTGCGTACCCCCAACCCCAAGCTGTGTTCCTCCAGCTCCACACTGTGTTCCTCCAGCTCCACGCTGTGTTCTTCCAGCTCCACACTGTGTTCCTCAGGCTCCGCACTGTGTTCCTCCAGCTCCACACTGTGTTCCTCCAGCTCCACACTGTGTTCCTCCAGCTCCACACTGTGTTCCCCCAATCCCACGCTGTGTTCCTCCAGCTCCACACTGTGTTCTCTCGACAAGTTAAAGCAGTGCATCTTGGAGATGGTAGGATCATAGGCTCCCTACAGTGTGGAAAGGGGCCATATGACCCATTGAACCTATGCAAATTCTCTGACAAGCATCCCAGCTAGACCTAGACCCCTATCCTATCCCCATAACTCCACATTTTTACCATGGCTAAGCCACCTAACCTACACATTCTCTGGACACTATGGACAATTTAGTATGGCCAATCCACCCTAGCGTACATATCTTTGGACGGTGGAAGGAAACCAGAGCACCTGGACAAAACCCACATTTCCCTCAAGATTAGCAGGAAATAAAAGTCCTTTTTGTTTCATTCCAGAAAACCTTGTGATGAGCTTTTTATTGACTACAATCAAAATTGCTGATAACATTTCAGATGGAGAAAGTTAACACAGTAAGGTAAGTAATAGTAAACATTTGTTCCTATTAATTCTATGAAGGTTGATAGTAGGTGAGCTATTTCACTGCTTCTCACTGGTTGTAACGTGAGACTTTGTAGAAGAGACATTTTCGTATTATGCCAGGGGCAGAAACCATGTTTGAATGATTCAAACATTGAATTCCAGGAAAGATGGGACATATTTGGGAGGCAAGAAAATGCTCAAGGATTTAGAGAGGATGGGGAGTTTGGAATGGTAATTTTCATGGATGGGGATGAAGTGAAGGCTTGGCTTGGAATCTGAGGTGAGAGAAACAATGGGAATGTAGGGGTTTCGATAGCTTTGTGGGGGAATAGAGTAGAGGGTATGGGAAGTTGGTCTGATTGAGAGCTCAGAGAAGTTAGGGGAGATTAACTGGTGAAGGAAATAAGGCCTAGGGCAGGAGAGGGCAGCAGAGGAAATTTGAGCTTGTGGACTAGGGGTAAGGACCAATGTGGAAAAAGCTGGTGCTCACATGTTCCCATTCTTGGTGACAAAGAAAATCATAAGCTACCCATACATATGAGGATGCAGCAAAGTTGGCTTAGAAGATAGTTTGCATTAGAATAATAGTAGTCAGGGGTTAACTTTGCATTGCAGGATAATACTGATCTCAGATCTAGATTTTGCAGATCTGAGTGGGACCTGAGTGTTCCATGCAATCCAACCAGATCTGACAAGGACTGGGTAAGCCAATTGCTTGCCATGTTGGTTAAAGCCTGGTGCAGCTAGGGTGAGATACAGCAATCATTGTCATGAGGCTGAGTGTATATCACATGTTGATGAGGGTATGATTGAGTGGATTAATGGCTGCAGACATGGTGAATGGATGGCTACAGGCTACACAGTTGGCAATTGAAGACTGAAGTTCCAAGTGAATTGGAGGAGGACTTTTCCAGGATTGATTTGTGATGGTGGTCATGGAAAGTGGGCATTAAGCTTTCAAAAGAATGAGCCATTTCTGTGATTCATATCCTTGGGGCAGCAAGGCAGCAGGAGATGGTGGCATCACAAACGATGTGTTGGCAAGTTTCCATGCAAAGGGAGATTTTGCGAAGGTGGGAGACCGATTGAGATGGAGCTTCAAAATTGCCAGGATGACTCTCAGTTGAATCAGTTCTCCCTTTAAACTTAGCCTGATAAGTCGTGTAAGTGGTCAGTTAATGAAATGAAAGATGAGATAGGAATGCATTGAAACACTGGTGTCTATGTTTCAGTCTAGAATACCATGCACACAGTATGAGGTGAGCCTAGCTGGTCCCCTCAGCCCAGAGGCAGCAGCTTGGCTTTTAAGCCCCATCTGTCACTTGGACAGAGAACCCAGGCTGGCACTTTGCTGCAAGTGTTCAATAATCAAAACCTGCACTGTCTTTAGAACTTACAACATTCTGACAGACAGGTGAGGGTGCAGTTATTGAGCCAATGGGACTGAGCGCTTCCTGCCAAGAGGCAGATAGCAGATCTAGACTTGGCACAGGGTGCAGCAGTGAAATGTGAAAGTCAGTGGTACTCTCTTACAGGCTCTCTCTCCAGGGCAGCTCTCCCACAGAATCCCTTGAGATTCTGCCACAAATGAACAACCTTTTGCACATTGAGAATGCAGGGAGGGCCATCGGACCATGAGGAATCCTTCAGGGCCAGAGCACAACTTTTCCACATCCCTATGTTCTCCCAGGATCCACTGAGGTTACGTACACTGCCCAGAAGTCTTTGGGGCATTTAGTCCTTTATATGTCCACTATCCAGCTGCAGGATATTAACTAATGGGAAGAAGTCCAAGGCAGCAGTTTCAAGCTGAATGACAGAACATTTTCTACGAAGGGAAGTAAATTCATTTCCGCTCTTTTTCGGATTGTCAAAAACTGTAAGTCACCTGTTTATTGCAATGGAAACTCCAGATACAGATAAACCTCATTAAGGCAAACACAGTTGTGATATAAAATTGTTCCTGTGTACAACAAATTACAACTAAATGAAATAAAAACCTGTCTGCTTTAACTCGATCTAATTTGTTTGATTGTAGTGTTTATGAATTTCAATATAGTGAAATGAATAAATTTCTAAAATAGAAACCTTGGGCAGTCAGAAGTATGGAGATTTATTAGGAAGACAATCAATAGTAATGATTTCGATTACAAAACTGACAAAAAACACAGAGAAATTGAGTTTCTCAAAGGCCAATTTGACTATGATACAACAGCAGAAAGATTGTAAAGAGTGGGTGCAATTTTAACATAAATTGCCAGCTGGGAGACGACAGGAATGGAAATACTGATGTTACAGCCTGCCAAATGTTGTCCTGTTATAAGAACAATGTATGTTTTACATTTGGGCTGCTTTGTTGCAGAAAATGAATCAGTTTTTATCCAATAACTCAAAGCAAAAGTGGAACTGTGTGCTGTTCAGTCATTGGTTCCAAGACTCTCAAGGTCTCACTGGTGAAGTGCAGCTTTCTCACAGACATGTGAGAATCTCTGGCGTGAGACCATCCAATCTGTAGGAAGAGATTCTAGGGTGTTGAGCACTTTGGGGAAAAAGCGGAAGCCCAGCGAAAGGAGCGCACTGCCACGCCAACCCCTTCCTGTGACCACCTTCTGCCCCAAAGACTATTTGTCCCATCTGTCCTGTCTGTCTCACTTGTGAATCAACATGTGCATCCCTGGATTTAAAGGGATTATGACGTAAATGTGCATATTAACAATTATCTATCCATGCTGCTGCGCATTGGAGAGTGAGCTTGTAATAATAAACATATTTTTGTTTCTTTGTTTTTTTATGAGATGTGGTGTGAGTGCATTCTATCTGAGATAGTAGTCGGGAATTAACCATCTGAAAGATTTAAATTGGTCATATTGCACATTTTTGATGACTTGTGTAGGGAAGGGGCCTGATTTTCAGCTTTCCCTTCCCATCTGGAGACTTGATCCAACCCTATCCCTGTCCTATTCTCAACCCTATCTCTAAGACACTCATACACACTTCACACAAACCCACACACACACACACACACACACACACACACACACACACACACTTAAAGCACATCATACAGAGAATTGATACAGTGAACAGCCAGAGACTCTTTCCTAGGGTGGAGGTGGCTATTATGAGGTGGTATAGTTTTAAAGCGAGTGGAGGAAGATATAGGGGAAACGTCAGAGGTAGGTTCTTTACTCAGAGAGTAGTCGGGGCATGGAATGCCGGAGAGGGTGGTGGAGTCAGCCCCATTAGGGGCATTTAAGTGGCTATTAGATAGGCATATGGATGATAGTATAAGGTAAGGGTGGAGGTCATATAGACCTTAGGTTAAGGGTAAAAGTTCGGCACAACATCGTGGGCCAAAGGGCCTGTAGTGTGCTGTACTGTTCTATGTTCTATACTTACAGAAACATGTGACACACACATATTCCACATGCAAGCACGCATTGCACTCACATTTATAAATGCACGCACGCACGCACACATGGATCACCAACACAGATCACACACGTCAGGGGGTGGTCTCTGTGGGGGGAGTAATTGCTGAGAAATTTGAGCTGATACAGAAGTTGACAGTGAGGATGAAAGGTAAGAACTGCAGCAAAATGTTATTAAAGTGGGCAGCAGTAATGTTGATGGTATTTTTTAATGGGATGTGAAGTAAAGCATTTTGGGAAATATTTATCAGATGGTGAGATGCTAAGAAGTGTGGAGGAATGGAGGGAGATGACTTGGTGAAGAAGGCACAGAGATTCTTTCATTTATTAACCAAGGCATAGGATAGGAGCTCTGCTTGAAATATATAAGACAATAGTTGGGCCACAGTCAGAATACTGAGGACAGTTCTGGTCACTGTATTATAAACAGGATTTCACTAGATGATACAAAGGAGATTTTCCTTTGCCAGGTATGGAGAACTTTAGCTAAGAGGAATGATTGGATAGATGCAGCTTTCTTTAGAACAGAAAAGACACGTAATTGAGGTGAGTAGAATGAGGGGCAGCTGAAATAATGTGGACAGTGAGAAACTGTTTGCGCTAGTAAAGAGATTAATAAAGCATGGGGCATGGAATTAAAGTATCAGTAGATGGAATAGAGACAGTTGAGGAAAAATCCTTTCATCCAGAGGGTAAGGAGCTGTGATCCAAAGCTCACTGAATGAAAGTTCGGAAGGGGCTGGAAGCTCATCACATTTAAACACTATCTGGCCTTACACTTAAGGTGTAGCAAACTATGGAGTGATAGGAACCATCCACCTAGCGGTTGTGAATTGAGATTAAATTGGATCAGCTAGCATGGACACAATGGGACAAATGGCATCATTTTGAACCATATTTTTTCAATATTTTTGCAAATATTCGATGGTGTAATAGAAAGATACATTCTTGATCAGTCATCATCATCATTGGAGATCCCTCACAGACAAGAATGACTCTGTTCTGCTCTCAGGGTGAGTCTGCAGGTGGCTACACAGATCAATGCAGCCACCACAGGTCCTGCTACACTTAGGGCAGAAGGTGGTCAGGGGAACGGGTGGGTGGGGAGTTGGTGTGGTAGCATGCTCCATTCCACAGTATTCGTCGGGCTTCCGTTTTTTTCCTGAGATGCTTGATGCCTTCTCAGATGCTCTTACCCCACTTTGGATAGTCTTGGGGTGGTGATTCCCAGGTGTCCGTGAAAATGCCTCAGTTTGACACTGAGGCCTTGTGGGTATCCCTGAAGCGCTTCCTCTTTCCATCTAGTGCTCGCCTGCTGTGTGGGACCTGGGACTAGAGCATCTGCTTGGGGAGTGTCATGTGGGTCATGTGGATGACATGCCCAGCTCATCACAGATGATCAAAGGTGGGGGGTCAGTGCCTCACTGCTGGGCATGTTGGGCCTGGTCGAGGTTACTGCTGTTGGTATATTTCTCTTCCCAGCAGATTCACAGGATGTTGCGCAGATAGCATGGATGGTACTACTCCAGCACCTCGAGAGGCCTGCTGTACACCATAGAGGAATCTTGATTGATAGATTATGGCTAAAGGGCTAAAGGCAGATGTGAGGAATGTCAGATTAGCTGTGATTCTATTGAATAGCAGTCTATAAGTTATTCCTTAACTGGATGAGGGCATCACTGACCGGGCAGTATTTGCATCCCTAATTGTCCAGCGAGCAGTTCAGAATCAACCTCATTGCTGTGGTCTGAAGTCACATGTAGGCCAGACCAGGTAAGGATGGTAGTTTCCTTCCCTAAAGGGTATTAATGAACCAGATGGGTTTTTTTCCCTGATAATTGACAATAGACTCATGGTCATCACTAGGTTCTTAATTGCAGATATTTTTAAATTGGATTGAAATTCCATCATCTGCCATGGCGGGATTCAAACCCGGATCCCCAGAATGTCATCTGGGTCTCAGGATTAGCAGCCCAGCAATAATACCACTAGGCCAACTACAGCAGAAAATCGGACAAACATCAAAAAGACTTCAGAACAGTCAAAATAGTGGCAAAAAGATGAGGAAATAGCCAAATACTTATTCTTATAACATTGTCCTCTGCTGATCAAGGCCCCATTGGGGAGTGTTTAGTGGAGGATGGGAGTTGGTGCTTGTAAAGTTGACAGTCAGTTTGCTAATAATTAAAAATGAATACCATGACAACCAAAAAAAAACAGCAGGAACACAATGAAATATAATCCCTAACGTTCAACTGCCTAGGGCCATGACGATAGAAAGGTAGAATCAGACATCAAAGGCTAGAAATGCAGACTGCCTGTCTTATTTATTCTTGGCAAATGCATCGAGCGAGCAACATCAAAATAGGTAGAGCTGTTAAAAAGGCCTGTGAAGATATTTACCGACAGATGTTTCAATTTAACTACATATTTCCATACACAAAAAAGCAAGTTCACCTCTCAGCAGCTGTGTTGTAAGGGTGTGGGAGTAGGGGTAAGCTGTGGGAACAATGTTAATTAAAACTTTGGACATAATCTTGTCAGAAATTCAATTAATGGGCCATTAGCAACCTGGAGAAACTGTGCTGGGATCTGTGCCAAACACATTGCCCCACTCAGCCCGAACATTGGAAAAGAAATTGGACATTTGAGATCTAAAGCCCCTAATAATAAACTGTAAAACCAAAGGACATAGGGACAGGAGTGGGCCATTCGGCCCCTCAAGCCTGTTCTGCTATTCAATAGGGCCATGGTTGATCTGAGACTCCTACTTCCACCTTCCTACCCTTTCCATGTAACCCATGATACCTCAACTGATGAAGAATCTATCTCAATCTTAAATAAATATAAGGCCTCTGCACCCAAGGGTCTGTGTGGAAATGAGCTCCAAAGACTCACAACTCTCTGAGAGAAGAAATTCCTTCTCATCTAAGACTTAAATTGGTGCCCCTTTAGTCTGAGACAATGCACTCTGGTCTGAAACTCTCCCACAAGGGGAAATAACCTCTCAGCATTTACCTTTTACCCTGTCAAACCCCTTAAAAATCCAATATGTTTTAATGAGATCACCTCATCCTGTTCCTACAACTTTGATATTTCCTATAGTACAACTGCTCCTCCATTTCATAAGGCACAGATGGTGAGGGGTGCATTAGGTAAAGAATAAAACGTTAATGATTGTACTATGCTGTGACATCTGATGATTTTGTAAACTATGGCCATAGTGTCATAGAACAAACCAGTATATGCCCAATACTAGAGTCCAAAACCAGAGAGTATAGGTTTAAGGTGAGAGGGGAAAGATTTAAAAGGGGAGCTTTCTCACACACAGGGTGCTGTGTGTGTGGAATGAGTTTCCAGAGGAAGTGTTGGAGGCTGGTACAATCACAACATTTAAAAGGCATTTGGATGGGCAAATTGGACTAGATTAATTTAAGATATCTGGCCGGCATGGATGAATTAGACCAAGGGGCCTGTTTCCATGCTGTACAGCTCTATGACTCTATGACTCTCTAACAGAGAGAAGCTGATGCCCATTGGGGTATACATTTATGAGATGGTTTTCAGGGAGTTGGGCTCTGCAGGGGGTACTGGTCTGTAATGTCCATTCCAAAATCATTCTGATTTAGCCTCCCTCTCCCTACCCCTACCTCACCTGTGATGGTTTGCATGTTAATGGGCTTTGCAAGCAGGGAGGACCTGGGCGATTTACTGGTGGTGGTTAATATAGATGGAAAAGAAAATACACATGACTTAATAATGGGAAAAGACAGTTGTGTGTAAGAGTACTTTTCTCCAGACGAAAACCGAGAGGTAAGGCTCTCAGAGAGATGGGCACCTTCACCTCCTCCAACACCATTTGATCTAACTCTTCCCATGTTCTCCCTACCTTTTTGTTCTTTGTTACTATTGCACAGCACGTGGCTGGGCAAAATAATGTAAGTTGTTATATGTTTATTTGTGTTAATTAGCTAATTTGGTCAGGAAGTGGAGAGAAAAAGCTGGAGCTTGTTTTGGACTAAGAAACGCAACTAAACAGTTGTGGAAAACAGATTGACTCCTCCTTCAATTAATAGATGTGTTGAAGTAAGAGAGCATTGTGGGCACTGAGCACCAGGCATGTTACAGTATGTTTACAAATGCAGATTTCCAGGTTTGAACAAGAGTGGAAATGATCAAGGATAAAAGGAAACTGAAGAATTTGTACTAATCTAAAAAACTTCCCGCACTTCAGGGTGTTCCAAATTGTTTTACAGCAAACACTGAATTATTGAGGTATAATCTCAAGGTGTCATGTCTGCCAATGTGCGAGGTGCAAGCTATTGCAAACATCAATCTGTCGTAGGTACTGATTGAGGGATAAATGATGACCAGGATACTATTGGCAATGGTGGTGGTAACGGTGGTGTTGGGTTTGGGTGTGTGAGGTGTGGTAAGGAGCTCTTTCATCTGCTTCAACTGTGCCTTAACATCTTTTACATCCACCTGAAATGATAAATGGGAACAATTGGAAAGATAGCACCTCCAACAGTGCAGCATTCCCTCCAACCAATCCCCAGTTAAAGGGTGGTAATGGCCTTGTGGGATTATCTCTACAGTATATTAACCCAGGGGCCTTGGTAATGCTCTGGGGGCCAAGATTCAAATCACAGTAGAGTTTGAACTCAATTAACATCTGCAATTAAGAGTCTAATGTTGATCGTGAAACCATGATCAATTGTCAGGAAAAACCCACTTGGTTTGCTTTAGGGAAACTAATTGCCATCTTACAAAGTTTATCCTACATGTGACTCCCAGCCTGCAGCATTGTGGCTGACTCCTGACTGCCTTCCGGGCAATTACGGATGAGCAAGTGACACCCACATCCTGGAAATGAGAGAATAACTGAAAAAAGAATGACGCCGAGGAGATGTGGAGAGTAAGCAGGGCCTTCAGTATGTGGTTGTGGAGGGAATGGCAATTTGGCAGCTGTCAGCACAAAGGGACAGGAATGGGTAACAGGGTATGGACTGTTTGCAGCAGCTGCTTGCTTCAATATCAAAGGACTCCCAGTTAGTTGCACACAAGTTGTGAATGAGTACTTTGTTCACAACGACCTATCTGAAGAGGGAATTCCTGATTTTGGTAGGCCCGGAGCGGAGACAGTAGCAGCATGAGCAGTCAGATTCTCCTGGGACATCAACGTTGCCATTGCCATACCCAGACTGGGAACTCCTTGCATTCAAACTTGTAGAGATATTGCAGAAGCTCTGGAGAGAGATAATGGGAACTGCAGATGCTGGAGATTCCAAGATAATAAAATGTGAGGCTGGATGAACACAGCAGGCCAAGCAGCATCTCAGGAGCACAAAAGCTGACGTTTCGGGCCTAGACCCTTCATCAGAGAGGGGGATGGGGGGAGGGAACTGGAATAAATAGGGAGAGAGGGGGAGGCGGACCGAAGATGGAGAGTAAAGAAGATAGGTGGAGAGAGTGTAGGTGGGGAGGTAGGGAGGGGATAGGTCAGTCCAGGGAAGACGGACAGGTCAAGGAGGTGGGATGAGGTTAGTAGGTAGCTGGGGGTGCGGCTTGGGGTGGGAGGAAGAGATGGGTGAGAGGAAGAACCGGTTAGGGAGGCAGAGACAGGTTGGACTGGTTTTGGGATGCAGTGGGTGGGGGGGAAGAGCTGGGCTGGTTGTGTGGTGCAGTGGGGGGAGGGGATGAACTGGGCTGGTTTAGGGATGCAGTAGGGGAAGGGGAGATTTTGAAACTGGTGAAGTCCACATTGATACCATATGGCTGCAGGGTTCCCAGGCGGAATATGAGTGCAAGTAAAGAAACTAATATCAATAAAAAGCCCCCTGCACTGCCACAATGATGCCACCCGAAGGTTGCAGGAACAGCAACTCATATTCCGCTTCAATGGAGTTTTCAATGGACACTGTTCTGGCTGATGTAAGTGTTGCTTTATAGGAAGAATTTACAATCCAGCAAAGTAAAGATTTACACAAATTCAATGTAGGAAACCACAATATGTGACTGCAGAAAAGAATTGTCCAAAATGTGGTCAACATTCTTGTAACAGCCACCAAAAGATTTCCTTGGTAAAATCAGCTCAAAACTTAGCATTGTGTCATAGCATTGAGGTGATGTAATTAACAGCAGTCAATTAAAGCGTTTTCTCTCGAAACAACATCGGGCAAATGATTCATTCAGGAAGTGACATAATCACAACAATAAAACATGCAAGTCTTTCTGAGACTTGTAACATTTGGAATCATTGTGTGAAAAAGGCCATGATAGAAAGAGAGATCAGCTTTTATCATTTGTAACCTTTCCAGACTCAAACAAGCCTTTCTGAGTGACCTAATGCATTCGAACTTGCAATTAATGATCCAGAAACCACAGGGTTCTTTGCTGCTGAAGTAACCAAAAATCAATTATTGATAGTGACTTATAGCGCTGTGTCTTGTCTTGTATTTCAAAGGATCTGCCTACCTCAGCAGAAATCTAATGAGCTCCCAAGAAAGGAAGCTGGGAAGGTGCACAATTTGGCATTCTCTGACTTTGTCTGTCCAGAACTGTCTGTCGTAGATTCAAGCTGAAGGCTTTGGGATTGTGTTTCACCAACAAGAAATTTTCCGCAGTAGTCTCATTTCAGATGATTCATATATTTCCATCTGTGGGTCGGTATTTAATTGGAGGCTGGAAGGCCAGAGGGGAAGCGAGCTAAAGACAATGGAGAGACAGTCAATCAATTGTCCCTGTAGGGCTGTGGGGATTCCTGCAGAACATCAATAAAATTACAACATGAAGCTAATTACATAAATATCAACTCTTTAAGGCCTACGCCAGCTGCAATGTTCATCTTTTTGACGTGGCTTCCATGTCACTGCCATGCCATTTGCATTTAAAGACAGATGGTGGGGAAGCAGGAACTAAGGGGAGGAGAAGGCTAGGGGGAGATCTGAGGCAATTCTGCAAAATTGTAGAGGTCTGGATAAGGGAGACAATGGCCTAATCGTATTATTACTGGGCTGTTAATCCAGAGACCCAGGTAATGCCTAAGGGACTTTGGTTTGAATCCTACAATAGCAGATGGTGGAATTTAAATTCAATTAAAATCTGGGATTAAGAAGTCTAATGATGACCATGAATCCATTGTCAATTGTCAGAAAAACCCACCTGGGTCACTGATGTCCTTTAGGGAAAGAAATTGCCATCCTTACCTGGTCTGGTCTCCATGTGACTCCAGACCTCCAGCAATATGGTTGACTCACAGCTTCCCCTCTGGGCAATTAGGGATGGATAATAAATTTGGTCCAGCCAGCAATGCCTTCATCCCATTAATGAATAAAGGAAAGGATAGATTGGGAGAAACTGTTCCCACTCTTTAAAAGATGAAGAACCAGAGAGTATGTGTTTTGCAATGGAGGCAAATGCAAGGAGAAAATGATTTTATTTCACATAACAAGTAGTTGCAGTGTGAAATGTACTGCCTGGAAGTGTGGTGGTGGCAGACAAATTGAGGCATTCGCGAGGGCACTGAGTGATTATTTAAACAGAACCAACATGCAGGTGATCGGCATAAGGCAGGAGTTTTGGCACACTAGTCACAATGGTCAGAAACCCAGAGCAGGCACAATAAGACTGGCCTCTTTCCAGGCAATGACAATTCTGTGATTCCTTGAAGATTACGAATTGAATAAAATGCTGACTGCCAGTTGTTCCACCCATTCTGACTGCCAGGACCATCTGGATTTATGTGCCTCATGTTTTTGCCTGTTATCTGATCAAATACAAATCACTGTCAATTGCAGAAAACGTGTCTCCAGACACAAGTATTGTTGTTGGTACACAAGAATTAAAAGTCATTGACCTGTTGTATCATTCAGGTATACGACGACCTGTTTCTAAATTTCATTTCTGTGCCTTAACCCTTAAGACTCTTAAAATCTATTGTGTAACAGTTCTCATTTGAACCTCTTCACCGGCCTCAAGAGATTTTGGGGAGAAAGTCAATTTCCTCTAGCCCTTAGAAATAAATGCTTCCTGATGTTTCCCTGACAGCAAAAGCTTTAATTTTAACTTGTTAGAGCCCCTGACCCACAAAGGAAATAATTTAAGATCATAAACTGTCCAGACCATCCAGCCAAACAACTCTACTTTCCCACAATCCTTGATTTCCTTATTGATGAAAAATATGCCTATTTCAGCTTTGAATGTACTTAGTGACCCAACCTCCATAGCCCTCTATGTAAAGAATTCTACAGATTCTCAAACCTCTGAGAGAAGGAATTCTTCATCATCCATATCCTAAAAGTGCAATCCCTTATTCTGAGATTTTCCCCACAGGTCCTAGACCCTCTCACAAAAGGAAATAACCTTTTAGCATCTATTCTGTCAAGTCCTCTAAGAATCTTATATGTTTCAATCAGGTCATGTCTCATTCTTCTATACTCCAGTGAGTGGGCCCAATCTACCTAACCTTATAGGACAGGCCTCCCATTCCTGGGACAACACAGTGTGGAGCTGGAGGAACACAACAGGCCAGGCAGCATCAGAGGAGCAGGGAAGCTGACGTTTCAGTTTGGGACATTTATTCACAAATTTCATAAAAGGGTCCTGACCCGAAATATCAGCTTTCCTGCTCCTCTGATGCTGCCTGGCCTGCTGTGTTCTTCCAGCTCCACACTGTGTTGTCTCTGACTCCTGCATCTGCAGTTCTTACTGTTCCTTCCATTCCTAGCATCAGCATAGTGAACCTTCTCTGGACTGCCTCCAATGCCATTATATCTTTCCTTAGATAAGGAACTCTGAACTGTTCAAAATATTCCAACTGTGGTTTGACAAGTGCCTTGTTTGGTTTTAGCAAAACCTCCATTCGCTTTGAAATAAAGGCCAACATTCCATTTGCCTTTGCTATTTCTTGCCGAATTTGGGTGCTGGTTTTTTTGTTATTCATGGACAAGCACTCCCACATTCTTCTATTCTGTAGTTTTCTGCAGCCTTTCCAACTACCCTACTTAATCCCTTCATCGTCTTAAATACCTCAATTAGGTCAGCCTCAAATCTTCTATACTCAGAGGTATACAAGCCTCGTCTACAAATCATCTTCATAATGTCTGTCCTCTCACCCTGCCGCTATTTGTACCTGATTAGGCCCCACTCCACCCCATCCCCATCACCCCCACCCCCACAGGCACTGCTGGAAGGAAGCAAGAGGCTGCCATTTTGAGGAGATTTGAACTGCAGATGTAGACGTGAGGATGTTTGGCACTGATTTGTACTGCAGTTGCTTGTGGTTTTGGACCCTCTTAATATTTAATGTCCTTGCTTGTGCTGAAATAATTCTGCCTGCTGTTCACTCTGCAAACAGGTCCATTACCAATTGGGAGCCCTCCCTGAATCCCTGGCCTCTGATTTGGAGCTGGGGTAACGAGGGCAGTGTAGAGGTCTGAACCTTCACGAATGGAATGAATCGTGTCTTTTGCTGAAATGGTTTCAAGACAGGGTAGTGCGCAACTTTCAGGAGGGATGCTTGAACTGACAAACATCTAACTCCTCACAACGGGTGCTACTAGTCAGCTAAGGTTAAATCTAAACCAATGTAATTTTTTTCGGTAACTCGCTGAATTTAATAAGGCTCAAGCTGCGAAAATAGCACAGGCCCCAATGCCAACTTCCTTCAGGCTGTCCTGTCATGCCCATTTAAAATGCTCATCTCCGTTTTCATATTCTGTCATGACTTGACCTCCTTCAGCTTTTCCAGTGTCTGCACTCCTCATACTCTGCGCTCCTGCAAATCCCCGGTTTTCGCTGCGTTACAGAACTGCTACAGTGCAGAAGGAGGGCATTCAGCCCATCATGTCTTTACTGGCTCATCAGACAAACAATATTACCCACTTTCAATCTCTCTCTGTCTCCCTTACACACTGTTTCTTTCCAAACAATCATGGAATTTGAATCTGGGGACTCCCTCCCTCAACCTTTTCCATCTCTCCAGGTTTCTCTTGTCCTTAATATCTACTTAATATATCACATTAGCAGCATGAAGAGCGGGAGCGTCGATCAGAGGCCTACAGGTGGGTGAGTCTCTGCTTTAAAGATTAGCAAATACCTACCTTGACCGTCGGAGCCCTCCATTCCTGTTCCAGCAGCAGAAAGAGTGGGAGCTCTAACCGCGAAGGACTCCCGTCTGTTGTTTAGGTAAGGCTTTTCAATTTATATCCTTGTGTATTGTGTAATTTATTAAAAGTTTAATTGCTTAATTGAAAAAGAGTGTAGCAGAGAAGTACTAGAAAGCATTTAATACATAAATTGTAAAAGTTAACTAAATAAGTAGTAATGGCTGGACAGGTGATGTGCTGTAGCTGTATGATGTGGGAGCTGGCCCATTGCGAACGGCAGCGACCACATCTGCAGCAAGTGTTGGTTGCTGGAAGAACTCCGGATCAGAGTAAATGATCTGGAATCTGAGCTTCAAACTCTGCGGCACATCCGGGAGGGGGAGAGTTACCTGGGCACCTTGTTTCAGGAGGCAGTCACACCCGGTAGATTCAATAACTCAAATTCAGAAAGTGTTCAGGGACAAGGTGTGACTGTAAGTGAGGCAGGTAGGGGATTCAGAGTTCAGGAGCGCAGGAGCCTCAGCCCTTGACCTTGAGCAACAGGTATGAGACCCTGTACAGTTGAGGAAAAGGACTGTGGACAGGATGAGCCAGCTGACCACGGCACCGTGGCGCAGAAGGCCATTCAAGAGGGGGGAGCAAAAAGACAGGTAGTTGTTATAGGGGATTCTATAATTAGAGGGACAGATAATATCCTGTGCAAGCCGGATCGGGAGTCCCGCATGGTGTGTTGCCTGCCCGGTGCCAGGGTGTGGGACATCTCCGACCGGGTTGAAAGGATATTGGAGCGGGAGGGGGAGAATCCAGTTGTTATGGTCCATGTTGGGACTAACGACATGGGCAAAGCTCGGGTAGAGGACCAGTTCAGGGATTACGAAGCACTAGGAAAAACATTGAAGGACAGGTCCTCAAGGGTCATAATCTCCGAATTACTGCCCGAGCCATGTGCCAATTGGCATAGGGAAAAGAAAGTTAGGGAAGTAAACACGTGGCTAAGGGATTGGTGTGGGAAAGAGGGATTCCACTTCATGGGGCATTGGCATCAGTTTTGGAACCGGAGGGATCTGTACCATTGAGATGGTCTCCACCTGATTCGATCTGGAGCCAGTGTTCTCGCGAAAAGGATAAATAGGGTGGTCAGTAGGACTTTAAACTAGTGAGTCGGGGGGAAGGGAAAGTGAAAGAGACAGGGAGTATGGAGTTAAATGGAAAGATAAGCAACAGGATAGCATGTGTACAGGTGGATTTAAGCTCAAGGCTGACTAGGAATACAGCAAAAAGGAAGGATAGCTTAAGACATCTTGGGATTTCCAATCTTTCTAATAATGATAAGAAAGCTAGCATTAAGACACTTTATCTAAATGCTCATAGTATTCGCAACAAAGTAGATGAATTAGCAGCACAAATCCTCTTGAATGATTATGATGTGGTAGGCATCACAGAGACATGGTTGCAGGGAGCTCAGGACTGGCAGTTAAACATCCAAGGATTCACAACATATCGAAAAGACAGGGAGGTGGGCAGAGGGGGTGGGGTTGCCTTGTTAGTTAAGAATGGAATTAAATCTACGGCACTAAATGACATAGGGTCAGAAGATGTGGGGTCTGTGTGGGTGGAATTGAGGAACCACAAAGGCAAAAAAACTATAATGGGAGTAATGTACAGACCTCCAAACAGTGATCAGGACCAGGGACGCAAGATGCACCGAGAAATAGATAGGGCATGTCAGAAAGGCAGGGTCACAGTGATCATGGGGGACTTCAATATGCAGGTGGATTGGGTGAATAATATTGCTGGTGGATCCAAAGAAAGAAAATTCATGGAATGTTTGCAGGATGGCTTTTTGGAACAGCTTGTGATGGAGCCCACAAGGGAGCAGGCTATTCTGGACTTAGTGCTATGTAATGAGCCAGACTTTGTAAAAGACCTTAAAGTAAGGGAACACTTGGGAGGCAGCGATCATAATATGGTAGAGTTCAGTCTGCAGTTTGAAAGAGAGAAGACAAAATCGGATGTAATGGTGTTACAGTTAAATAAAGGTAATTACAGGGGCATGAGTGAGGAATTGACGAAAATCAACTGGGAGCAGAGCCTAGCGGGGAAGACAGTGGACCAACAATGGCAGGAGTTTCTGGGTGTAATTGAGGACACAGTACAGAGGTTCATCCCAAAGAAAAGAAAGATTATCTGGGGTGGGATTAGGCAGCCATGGCTGACAAAGGAAGTCAGGAAATATATCAAAAAAAGAGAGACAGCCTATAAAGTGGCCAAGGGCACTGGGAAATCAGAAGATTGGGAAGGCTACAAAAACAAACAGAGGATAACCAAGAGAGCAATAAGGAAGGAGAGGATCAAATATGAAGGTAGACTAGCTAGTAATATTAGAAATTATAGTAAAAGCTTCTTTCAATACATAAGAAACAAATGAGAGGAAAAAGTAGATATTGGGCCGCTCCAAATTGATGCTGGAAGGCTAGTGATGGGAGATAAGGAAATAGCTGAAGAACTTAATAAGTACTTTGCGTCAGTCTTCACAGTGGAAGACATGAGTAGTATGCCAACAATTAGGGAGAGTCGGGGGCAGAGTTAAGTACGGTAGGTATTACAAAAGAGAAAGTGCTAGAAAAGCTAAAGGGTCTAAAAATTGATAAATCTCCTGGCCCCGATGGGCTACATCATAGAGTTCTGAGGGAGGTGGCTGAGGAAATAGCAGAGGCTTTGGTCATGATCTTTCAAAAGTCACTGGAGTCAGGGCAAGTCCCGGATGATTGGAAAATTGCTGTTGTAACTCCCTTGTTTAAGAAAGGATCAAGGCAAAAGATGGAAAATTATAGGCCGATTAGCCTAACCTCGGTAGTTGGTAAAATTCTAAAATCCATTGTCAAGGATGAGATTTCTAAATTCCTGGAAGTGCAGGGTCAGATTAAAACAAGTCAGCATGGTTTTAGTAAGGGAGGTCGTGCCTGACAAACCTGTTAGAATTCTTTGAAGAGTTAACAAGTATGTTAGACCAGGGAAACCCAGTAGATGTTATCTATCTAGATTTCCGAAAGGCCTTTGATACAGTGCCTCACGGGAGGCTGCTGAGCAAGGTGAGGGCCCATGGTGTTCAAGCTGAGCTACTGGCTTCGACTGAGGACTGGCTGTCTGACAGAAGGCAGAGAGTTGGGATAAAAGGCTCTTTCTCGGAATGGCAACCGGTGACGAGAGGTGTCCCGCAGGGTTCAGTGTTGGGGCCACAGCTGTTCACCTTATATATTAATGATCTGGATGAAGGGACTAGGGGCATTCTGGTGAAGTTTGCCGATGATACAAAGTTAGGTGGACAGGCAGGTAGTACTGAGGAGGTGGGGAAGCTGCAGAAAGACTTAGACAGTTTAGGAGAGTGGTCCAGGAAATGGCTGATGAAATTCAATGTGAGTAAATATGAGGTTTTGCACTTTGGAAAAAAGAATACAGGCATGGACTATTTTCTAAATGGTGAGAAAATTCTCAAATCAGAAGTGCAAAGGGATCTGGGAGTATTGGTCCAGGATTCTCTGAAGGTTAACTTGCAGGTAGAGTCCGTAATTAAGAAAGCAAATGTAATGTTGTTGTTTATCTCAAGCGGGTTGGAATATAAAAGCAGCGATGTGCTTCTGAGGCTTTATAAGGCACTAGTTAGGCCCCATTTAGAATACTATGTCCAATTTTGGGCCCCACACCTCAGGAAGGACATACTAGCCCTGGAGCGTGTCCAGTGGAGATTCACACGGATGATCCCTGGAATGGTAGGTTTAGTGTATGATGAAAGGCTAAGGATCCTGGGATTGTACTCATTAGAGTTTGGAAGGTTGAGGGGAGATCTAATAGAAACTTACAAGATAATATATGATTTAGAAGGGGTGGACGCTAGGAAGTTGTTTCCGTTAGGCGGGAAGATGAGGACCCGTGGGCACAGCATTAGCATTAGAGGGGGTAAATTTAAAACTGTAATGAGATGACATTTCTTCAGCTAGAGAGTTGTGGACTTGTGGAATTCATTGCCGCAGAGTGCAGTGGAGGCCGGGACGTTGAATGCCTTCAAGGCAGAGATCGACAAATTCTTGATCTCAGAAGGAATCAAGGGCTACGGGGAGAGTGCAGGGACGTGGTGTTGAAATGCCCATCAGCCATGATTTAAATGGCGGAGTGGACTTGATGGGCCGAGTGGCCTTACTTCCACTCCTATGTCTTATGGTCTTATGGTCTTATTAACGAAATTGGCCTATTGTATCCACTGTTCCCGATGTGGCCTCCTCTATATCGGGGGGACCAAGCGGAGGCTTAGAGACCTCTTTGTAAAGCATCTGTGCTCAGTTCGTGACAAATGACAACACCTCCCAGTCGTGAACCACTTCAACACCTCTCCCACTCCCTGGAGAATATGTCCATCCTGGGCCTCCTCCAGTGTCACAATGATACTACCCATAAACTGAAGGAACAGCACCTCATATTCTGCCTAGGAAGCCTTCGACCCAATGGTCTTAATGTGGGCTTTACTAGCTTAAAAATCTCCCCACCCCTGACCTCATCCCAGCCACCCGCTCAACCCCACCTCCTTGAGCTGTCCATCTTCTCTCCCACCAATCTGCCCCTCCTTCCTCACTGACCAATCCCCATCCCCACTTCCTACCAATATACATCTTTACTAGCTTTATCCCCACCTCCTTGACCTGTCTGTCTTCTCTCCCACCTATCTGCTCCACTATCTACCTGCTATCACTGCCCCCCTCATTTATTTCAGAACGCCTTTCCCCTCCCCCATTACCAAAGAAGTGCCCAGACTTGAAACGTCAGCTTTCCTGCTCTTCTGATGCTGCCTGTCCTGCTGAGTTCCTCCAGCTCCAGACCTTGTTATCTAATGCTCTGGGGAGTCAGAAGCCATGGCAGATGGTGGAATTTGAATTCAATTTAAAAAAGCCTGGAATTAAATGTCTAATGGTGGCCATGAATCCATTGTCAAGTGATGGAAAAACCCATCTGGCTAACTCATGTCTTTTAGGGAAGGAAACTGTCATCCTTACCTGGTTTGACCTACATATCACTCTTGACCTACAGCAATGTGGTTAACTCCTCGTAGCCCTGTGGGCAAGTTGGGATGGGCAATAATTGCTGGCCGAACCATTGATGTCCTCATTCTGACCTGATATCTCCTTATGTGGCTCAGTGTGGAGTTTTGTCTGATAGTATTCCTGTGAAGTACTTTGGGGCACGTTATCACACTATTGACACAATAAATATATCTTACTAGTATTTACATTTGTTTGCTGATTGTAAAGTGTGGTTTCCTGTTTTCATACCCAGAAGGCATTTAAGACCTGTTTACCTCAACAATAGAAACCCGACAGCATGCAAAACTACAGGCCAAATGCTGGAAAATGGGATTAAAATGGGTGGTTAGAGATAATGGGAACTGCAGATGCTGGAGAATCCAAGATAACAAAGTGTGGGGCTGGATGAACACAGCAGCCAAGCAGCATCTTAGGAACACAAAAGCTGATGTTTCATGCCTAGACCCTTCATCAGAAAAGGGGGATGGGGAAGGAGGTTCTGAAATAAATGGGGAGGGGGTGTGCACGGTGCTCGCAGGTAGATAGTGGAGCAGATGGGTGGGAGAGAAGACAGACAGGTCAAGTAGGTGGGCGTGAAGCTAGTAAAGGTGTGTATTGGTAGGAAGTGGGGATGGGGATTGGTCAGTGAGGAAGGAGGGGCAGATTGGTGGGAGAGAAGATGGACAGCTGTGTTCAGCCAGCCTCACACTTTGTTGAAATGGGTGGTTGTTTGATGGACAAATTTGGGCTGAAGGCCATCATTCTGTGATCTGTGACCCTAAAACATCCCTCTGCCAAATGCAAACATGATGGGGATAGCATTGAAGCAAGAGATTAGAAGGTTGAATGTTGTGCAGAGATGTTAATATTTCACCACTTCCAATCGTTCGGTGTGAAAGCAAATATAAATTGGCTATCACCTTAAATGCCATCTAACGCTGGAATGAAATTCACAGAATTCATTATGGAATAATGCTGTGTTATACAATTTACAATGTCTGTGCTAAAATAAATATTCAAACTTCAGTTCTATGATAGCAATCTGAATTTCATTACCACCAATAAAAAATGAGAAATTAATCATCAATCTGTATGTGTTATTAGAAAATGGGAAACATCAAAGCTTTCTCTCTAAAATCATGTCTTTTTATATATTTTTCCTCTTTCACTGGCGACTCAAAGCAAATAATAGCAACATTCCCTGGAGTATTGCCTTTATAATGAGAGGCAGTTCGAATTGGCAGCTCACAGCATATAGTGCCACCATTTGCTTCATACCACAACAGGCTTCAGGCTTTAGAAAGCCACTATACTCCAGATGGCACTCTTTGAGTTGCCAGGAATTGGGTATTCCTGACTCCCAGGACAGTCCTATCCCTGCCAGTGAGATGGGACATACCCAGGAATAGTGACGGAATGGCCTGGTGGTGAGTGATTCAGCGAGTGTGACTCAACCAGTCCTTAGCATCGAAGCTAGGAACAGGATTGGGCAACTCGGCCCTGCAAGCCTGCTCCACCTTTCAATATGATTGTGGCTGATCTTCTGTCTCAGTCCCTCATTCACACTTTCTCCCCATGTACCTTTAATAGTGAAACATTTATTCATTTGTTTTGAAAAATGTATCAATCTCTTGCAATAGCGATCTTAGTTTTGGAACTGGACATGGTGAGGAGAGCTTTTCAAGGTTTGTTGTGCTGGGTGTGCCTTTATTGGGTCTTGATTTGGCGCAAAAATCAAGGCCAAGAGACCTGTCCAGTTTTACGTTTATTTTATTCTCCAGCAATTTCCAACGATGGACTAAACATTTGAAGGAGCTGTATAGGGCCTCAGCTTGAACTAGACTGGCCTGGCACCCAGTTTGAGCATGGGACAATTTTATCCCAATCACTGAGGCTACTAACTCTCGTGATTATAATATTGTTCGTCTCAGCTGGTACTGAAACCTTTTAAAAACAGAAATGGCTGATGAAACTCAATCAGGTCTGACAGCACCTAGGGGGAAGAAACAGTCAACTTTTTGAATCCAATGACTATTCATCGGAACTGATAGCAGCTAAGAAAACCTGGTATTTATAGTGAGGCTGGGGACACAGGGGAAGAAGAGGTGTGCAGATAGGTGAAGATGGAGCCCAGAGAGAGAGAGAGGAAGGAAGGAGGCAGGAAGACAAGTGGATTATTGATAGTAGACCAGGACAGAAGAGAAACTGACAAGTGAGAATGACAGCTTCAGATGGTGTTCTTTGAGCTTGTGTTGAGGCTCACTCGAACACTTCAGCAGGCCTGAGGCAGAAAATTCGCTGTGGGAACGCAGCGGTGTGTTGAAGTGTCAGGTAACTGGAAGCTCGGGGTCATTTTTGCAAACAGAGCATATGTGTTCTGCAAAGCAATCATCCAGTCTGCGCATCGTCTCCCCAGTGTCAAGGAAACCACATTGTGAGCGAATGCAGCATGTGACCTCAGTGAGTACAGAATGAACTCATTCATACCTTTGCTCACCTCTAGACCTGACTGTGATTCATTGCTGAAGTCAGTGATGATGACAGGCCTCCCGTTTCTCACCAGCCTGAAATACCTGAACCTTGGTTTCCCATATTTGATTTCGTACCAAGCCCTGTTCATCAATGCTCACTGATCTATATTTGCTCCTGCTCCCTGGAAACTGAGACCCTGAGTTTTCCTGCTGACTCAAGGACATTTCCAGCTCTATAAACCCAAGCTGGGAAAATGTTTCCTGAGACGTTGGATTTTGGTTCTGGGATTACACGTTCATTCGGCCAGCAATCAGATGCTGCTGGTTACAGATGTCATATGCACTTGACCAATTGCCGCAGTTTGATAAAACCAGAAGATCCGACCAGCCTTCATGCCCTTCCACTCCCACCTCGTCCCCAAACTCCAGCCATACCCCACACGTGGCCCCTTGACCTGCTCCCCAGCTGATTGTAAGTGGCCCTTTTAACCCCGATGTAAGACACGTACCCCTGTAGTCAACTCGTTTAACCTCTCATACTCCCAGATCATCCTAAGCATTTTCACCCATCCGTTGAGCCCCCTTTTACCCACTCTAAACTCTCAAATTCCCTTTGTGAAGCTTTCTACCTCTCCATATCTCATTCCGCCTTTAAAATACATCTTAGAGCCTAACCCTCAGCCAAGCTTCAGCTGGCTGGCAGAACATCTCTTTATGGAGAATAGCATCAAATTTTGTGCATTAATGTTCCTGTGAAGCAGATGTTTAACTCTGTGAAAGGTGCCGCATAAATGTAAGTTGTTTTTGGTATGGGACTAGAATGCTGCATAAACCAGATTGAGTCATTGCATAACAAAGTCTGAAGCTGGATGAACACAGCAGGCCAAGCAGCATCTTAGGAGCACAAAAGCTGACGTTTCGGGCCTAGACATTTCATCAGAAAAGGGGGGATGGGGACAGGATTCTGAAATAAATAGGGAGAGAGGGGCAGGCGGACTGAAGATAGATAGAGGAGAAGATAGGTGGAGAGGAGAGTATGGATAGGGAGGTAAGGAGGGGATAGGTCAGTCCAGGGAGGATGGACAGGTCAAGCGGGAGGGATGAGGTTAGTAAGTAGGAAATGGGGGTGCAGCTTGAGGTGGGAGGAGGAAGAACAGGTTAGGGAGGCGGGGACGAGCTGGACTGGTTTTGGGATGCGGTGGGGGAGGGGAGATTTTGAAGCTTGTGAAATCCATATTGATACCATTGGGCTGCAACGTTTCCAAGCGGAATATGAGTTGCTGTTCCTGCAACCTTCGGGTGGCATCAGTATGGCACTGCAGGAGGCCCAGGATGGATATGTCATCTAAAGAATGGAAGGGGGAGTTAAAATGGTTCGCGACTGGGAGGTGCAGTTGTTTATTGGAAACCGAGTGGAGGTGTTCTGCAAAGCAGTCCCCAAGTCTCCACTTGGGTTCCCCAATGTAGAGGAAGCCACACTGTGTACAGCGGATGCAGTATACCACATTGGCAGATGTGCAGGTGAACCTTTGCTTAATATGGAAGGTCATCTTGGGGCCTGGGATAGGGGTGAGGGAGGAGGTGTGGGGGCAGGTGTAGCACTTCCTGCGGTTGCAGGGTAAAGTGCCGGGTGTGGTGGGGTTGGAGGGGTGTGTGAAGTGGACAAGGGAGTTGCGGAGAGAGTGGTCTCTCCGGAAGGCAGACAAGGGTGGGGTGGGAAAAATGTCTTTAGTGGTGCGGTCGGATTGCACATAGCGGAAGTGTCAGAGGATGATGCGTTGTATTCAGAGGTTGGTGGGGTGGCATGTGATGACTAGGGGGATTCTCCTGGGGCGGTTATTGCGAGGGCGGGGTGTGAGGGATGAGGTGCGGGAAATGCAGGAGACACGGTCGAGAGCGTTCTCGACCACTGCAGGGGGGGATGGTGTGGTCCTTGAGAAACGAGGACATCTGGGATGTGCGGGAGTGGAATGCCTCATCCTGGGAGCAGATGCGGCGGAGGCGCAGGAATTGGGAATAAGGAATGGAATTTTTGCAGGGAGGTGGGTGGGAGGAGGTGTATTCAAGGTAGCTGTGGGAGTCGGTGGGCATGAAATGGACATCGGTTGCTAGGTGTTTGCCTGAGATGGAGACTGAGAGGTCCAGGAAGGTAAGGGATGTGTTGGAGATGGTTCAGGTGAACTAGAGGTTGGGGTGGAAGGTGTTGGTGAAATGAATGAACTGTTTGAGCTCCTCTTGGGAGCAAGAGGCAGCGCCAAAACAGTCATCAATGTAACGGAGGACGATTTGGGGTTTTGGGCCAGTGTAGGTGCGAAAGAGGAACTGTTCCACATAACCTACAAAGAGGCAGGCATAGCTTGGGCCAATGCAGGTACCCATGGCCACCCCCTTTGTCTGTAGGAAGTGGGAGGAATCAAAAGAGAAGTTGTTGAGGGTGGGGACGTGTTTGGCTGGGCGGATGAGAGTGTCAGTGGAGGGGGACTGGTCGGGCCTGTGGGACAGGAAGAAATGGAGGACCTTTAGGCCATCTGCATGGGGAATGCAGGTGTATAGGGACTGGACGTCCATGGTGAAAATGAGGTGTTGAGGACCAGGGAATTGGAAGTCCTGGAGAGGTGGAGGGTGTGGGTGGTGTCACGGACGTAGGTGGGGAGTTCCTGGACCAAAGGGGAGAAAATGGAGTCCAGATAGGTGGAGATGAGTTCGGTGGGGCAGGAGCAGGCTGAGACGATAGGTCGACCAGGGCAGGCAGGTTTGTGGATTTTGGGAAGGAGATAGAAACGGGCCGTGCGGGGTTGGGGAACAATGAGGTTGGAGGCTGTGGGTGGGAGGTCACCTGAGGTGATGAGGTCATGAACGGTGTTGGAGATGATAGTTTGGTGCTCGGGTGTGGGGTCATGATCGAGGGGGCGGTAGGAGGTGGTGTCGGAGAGTTGGCGTTTGGCCTCGGCGATGTAGAGGTCAGTGCGCCATACTACCACTGCGCCACCCTTGTCTGCGGGTTTGATGGTGAGGTTGGGGTGGGAGCGGAGGGCTGCCCGTTCTGCGGGGGAGAGGTTGGAGTGGGTGAGAGGGGTGGAGAGGTTGAGGCGGTTAATGTCTCGATGGCAATTGGAGATGAAGAGGTCGAGGGAGGGTAGGAGGCCTGGGGGTGGTGTCCAGGAGGAGAACTTGTGTTGGAGGATGGTGAAGGGGTCAGTGGAGGGAGGGTTAGGCTCCCGGTTGAAGAAGTAAACGTGGAGGTGAAGATGGCAGAAAAACTGCTCAATGTCCAAAAGTGACTGGTTTCGTTGATGTGTCGGTGGAGGGGGACAAAGGTGAGCCCCTTGCTTCGGACTGACCGTTTGACTTCAGTCAGTGGGAGGTCTGGGGGGATGGTGAACATGCGGCAGGGCTCAGTGAGGCTGTCTCCTCTGGGGTAGCTGGCTGTGGGCAGAGCGATGTGGTTGTCGTCTGTGGGCGGAGTTCCATCGGCGGTGTGCGGAGTTGCGTCGTTGCTGGTGTCGGTGTTGGGCGGAGTAGCATCGGCGTCGGCGGTGGGCGGAGCGGCTGGGCTGCAGCAGCAGCGGTGAGTGATGTGTGTGGCGTAAGTAGTGGAGATGGAGGCGGTGACTGCAGCCGCGGTCGCGATCACTGTCCCGGAAGTGGTGTGCCTGGTGGTGGCAGATGTGACGTCATCGGTGGGTTCACCGGCTGTGTCCTCATGATCAATGGCAATGGATACTCCTGGACACCACCCCAGGCCTCTTACCCTCCCTCGACCTCTTCATCTCCAACTGCCGTCAAGACATTAACCGCCTCAACCTCTCCACCCTTCTCACCCACTCCAACCTCTCCCCTGTAGAACGGGCAGCCCTCCGCTCCCTCCGCTCCAACCCCAACCTCACCATCAAACCCGCAGACAAGGGAGGCGCAGTGGTAGTATGGCGCACTGACCTCTATGTCGCTGAGGCCAAACGCCAACTCTCTGACACCTCCTCCTACCGCCCCCTCGATCATGACCCCATCCCCGAGCACCAAACCATCATTTCCCAAACCATCCATGACCTCATCACCCTAGGTGACCTCCCACCCACAGCCTCCAACCTCATCATTCCCCAACTCTGCACGGCCCGTTTCTATCACCTTCCCAAAATCCACAAACCCGCCTGCCCTGGCCTGCCCATTGACTCCGCCTGCTCCTGCCCCACCAAATTCATCTCCACCTAACTGGACTCCATTTTCTCCCCCTTGGTCCAGGAACTCCCTACCTACGTCCATGACACCACCCACGCCCTCCACCTCCCCCAGAACTTCCAATTCCCCGGTCCCCAACACGTCAATTTCACCATGGATGTCCAGTCCCTAAGTACCGGCATTCCCAATACAGATGGCCTAAAGGCCATCCGTTTCTTCCTGTCTCGCAGGCCCAACCAGTCTCCCTCCACCGACACCCTCATCCGCCTAGCCGAACTTTTCCTCACCCTCAACAACTTCTCTTTTGATTCCTCCCACTTCTTACAGACAGAGGGGGTGGCCATGGGTACCTGCATGGGCCCAGTCTATGCCTGCACCTTTATAGGTTACGTGGAACAGTCCCTCTTTCGCACCTACACTGGCCCAAAACCCCACCTCTTCCTCTGTTACATTGATGACTGTGTCAGCGACGCCTCATGCTCCCAAGAGCAGCTCGAACAGTTCATCCATTTCACGAACACATTCCACCCCAACCTCACATTCACCTGGACCATCTCTAATACATCCCTCACCTTCCTGGACCTCTCAGTCTCCATCACAGGCAACCAGCTAGAAACTGATGTCCATTTCGAGCCCACTGGCTCCCACAGCTACCTGGAATACACCTCCTCCACCCATCTTCCTGCAAAATTTCTATCCCCTATTCCCAATTCCTTCGTTTCCGCCGCATCTGTTCCCAGGATGAGGCATTCCACTCCCGCATATCCCAGACGTCCTCGTTCTTCAAGGGTTGCAACTTCCCCCCTGCAATGGTCGACAACGCCCTTGACTCATGTCTCCCGCATTTCCCGCACCTCATCCCTCACACCCTGCCCTCGCAATGCCCGCCCCAGGAGAATCCCCCTAGTCCTCACATACCACCTCACCAACCTCCGAATACAACGCATCATCCTCTGACACTTCTATCATCTACAATCCGACCCCACCACCTAAGACATTTTTCCATCCCCACCCTTGTCTGCCTTCCGGAGAGACCACTCTCTCTGCGACTCCCTTGTCCGCTCCACACTCCCCTCCAACCCCACCACACCTGGCACTTTCCCCTGCAACCGCAGGAAGTGCTACACCTGCCCCCACACCTCCTCCCTCACCCCCATCCCACACCCCAAGATGACTTTCCATATCAAGCAGATGTTCACCTGCACTTCCGCCAATGTGGTATACTGCATCCGCTGTACACGGTGTGGCATCCTCTACACTGGGGAAACCGAGCGGAGGCTTGGGGATCGCTTTGCAGAACACCTCTGCTCGGTTCGCAGTGAACAACTGCACCTCCCAGTCGTAAACCATTTCAACTACCCCTCCGATTCCTTCGGCGACATGTCCATCCTGGGCCTCCTGCAGTGCCGTAATGATGCCACCCAAAGGTTGCAGGAACAGCAACTCATATTCCGCTTGGGAACCCTGCAGCCCAATGGTATCAATGTGGACTTCACCAGCTTCAAAATCTCCCCTTCCCCCACTGCATCCCAAAACCAGTCCAGCTCGTCCCTGTCTCCCTAACCTGTTCTTCCTCTCATCTATCCCCTTCTCGCACCTCCATTTCCTACCTACTAACCTCATCCCGCCCCCTTGACCTGTCTGTCCTCCCCGGACTGACCTATCTCCTCCCTACCTCCCCACCCATACTCTCCTCTCCACATATCTTCTCCTCTATCCATCTTCAGTCCACCTCCCACTCTCTCCCTATTTGTCTCAGAATCCTCTCCCCATCCCCCTTTTCTGATGAAGGGTTTAGGTCCGAAACGTCGGCTTTTGTGCTCCTAAGATGCTGCTTGGCCTGCTATGTTCATCCAGCTTCACACTTTGTTATCTTGGATTCTCCAGCATCTGCAGTTCCCATTATCTCTGATCAATTGTATGAGACAGCAAAAACTGCAGATGCTGGAGTCAGAGATAACAAGTGTGGAGCTGGAGGAATAGAGCAGGCCAGACAGCACCCAAAAAGTCAGCTTTCCAGCTCCTCTGATGCTGACTGGCCTGCTGTATTCCTCCAGCTTCACACTGTGTTATACCTGAGTTATTCCATCTTGTTCCCTTCCATAGAAGGTGTCACGTCCAACTGTTTCCTGTCTATTTTTACCTGTGCCAGATTTTATTTACAGCTTTTAGTATACTCGATTCAAATTCTCCCATCTGTCAGTGTAGAAATTACAGCTTACCTTCACTTATTATCACAGACGTCTGTGTTGCTATGCTAACTAGTAAGAGCCACTCCCCAAATCATTGGCTATTTGCTCATCCTTCCCGGCTGTCTTCAGCCAATGCAGATTGTACAGGCCTCCGAGTAATCGGTCACATATCAGAAACCTTTGCAAGTTGTAAGAATCCTGGGCTGCGCTCCTTCAGTTGCGTTTTTGCCCTCAGGGAATGTGGGGTTGTTGCAAACAACATGTCAGCCAAGTGCTGACAGCACATTGACTAACCCCGTGCATGCAGCATAGGGTGGACGGCTCAGGGATTGTTACAGCCTCCATAGGCACTGCCAAATTTGGACTGTACAGTTGTGGGCTCTGTACTCAGTGGAGTTTCGAAGGATGAGTGCGGATCTGAATGAAGCAGAAGACTGAGAGGTCTGGATAGAGTGGAAGTGGAGAAGGTGTTTCCACTAGTAGGAGAGGATCATACCCGAGAACACAGCCTCAGGTGAAGGGATGACCCTTTCGAACTGAGATGAGGAGCAATTTTTTTAGCCAGAGGGTGGTTAATCTGCAGGTTGCACAGCTGCAGAGGGCTGTGGATGCCTAGTCATTGAGTGTATTTATGACAGAGATAGGTTTGTAATTAGTAAAGGGATCAAGAGTTTCAGGGGAGGAGACATATGAGTGGCGTTGAGAAACACATCAGCCATGACTTATGGTGGAGCAGACTCAGTGGGTTGAATGGGCTAATTCTGCTTCTGCAGTTTATAGTCTCTTAAAAAAAAATTAAATCCCTTTTCCAATTCGACGCAAGTTTTCTGCATTCAGTTGAAAAATGTTTGATGCTGGGACCTTTAGAGCTTTCCGTCTGCTGGTGCACCTTACACTTCAGTCAGGTTTAGCAAGGTTAGATCACATGCAAAACAGGGCGAATGAGCCACTTGGATACAGAACTGGCTCAAAGATGGGCGAGGTGGTGGGTGGAAGGTTGGTTTTCAGACTGGACACCTGTGACCAGCAGGGTACCACAAGAATCAGTACTCGGTCATATTTGGATGTGAAGATAGGACGTATAGTTAGTAAGTTTGCAGATGACACCAAAATTGGAGGCGCAGTGGCCAGCGAAGAAGGTTACCTTAGAGTACAATGGGACCTTGATCAGGTGGGACAATGTGCTGAGGAGTGGCAGGTGGAGTTTAAATTAGAAAACTGTGAGGTGCTGCATTTTGGAAAGGGAAATCAGGGCAGGACTTCAACACTAAATGGTTAGGTCCTGGAGAGTGTTGCTGAACAAAGAACCTTGGAGGGCAGGTTCATGGTTCCATGAAAGTGGAGTCACGGGTAGATAGGATAGAGAAGTAAGTGTTTGGTATGCTTGTCTTTATTGGTCAGTGCATTGAGTATAGGAGTTGGGAGGTCATGTTGAGGTCACACAGGACATTGGTTAGGCCACTTTTGGATTAGAATGTTTAATTCTGGTCTCTCTGCTATAGGAAGGATGGTGTGAAATTTGAAAATGTCCAGAAAAGATTTACAGGTCGTTCTCATATGACGTGATGGTTACGTTCTTGCATGACATCACGCTATAGAAAATCACACTACAGAAAATCTCCATTGAAAACCGCATTATGGGGAAATCGCAATAGAAAATCCCAATACCTGTAAAGCAAAAATTTCACATTATCCAAACATAGAACATAGAACAATACAGCGCAGAACAGGCCCTTCAGCCCTCGATGTTGCGCCGACCTGTGAACTAATCTAAGCCCCTCTCCCTACACTATCCCATCATTATCCATATGCTTACCCAAGGACTGTTTAAATGCCCCTAATGTGGCTGAGTTAACTACATTGGCAGGCAGGGCGTTCCACGCCCTTACCACTCTCTGAGTAAAGAACATGCCTCTGACATCTGTCTTAAATCTATCACCCCCCAATTTGTAGCTATGTCCCCTCGTAAAAGCCGACATCATCATCCTCGGAAAAAGACTCTCACTGTCCACCCAATCTAATCCTCATCATCGTGTATGTCTCTATTAAATCCCTTCTTGGCCTCCTTCTCTCCAATGAGAACAGACCCAAGTCCTTCAGCCTTTCCTCATAAGACCTTCACTCCAGACCAGGCAACATCCTCATAAATCTCCTCTGCACCTTTTCCAATGCTTCCACATCCTTCCTGTAATGGGGCGACCAGAACTACACACAATATTCCAAGTGAGGCCGCACTAGCGTTTGTATAGTTGCAGCATGGCATCACGGCTCCGGAACTCAATCCCTCTACCAATAAAACCCAACACACCGTAAGCCTTCTTAACAGCACTGTCAACCTGGGTGGCAACTTTCAGGGATCTATGTACATGGACACCAAGATCCCTCTGCACATCCACACTCCCAAGAATCTTTCCATTGACCTGGTATTCTGTCTTCCTATTATTCTTCCCAAAGTGAATCGCCTCACATTTATCTGCATTGAACTCCATTTGCCACCTTTCAGCCCAATTCTGCAGTTTATCCAAGTCTCCCTGCAACCTGCAACATTCTTCCACACTGTCCAACACTCCACCGACTTTAGTGTCATCTGCAAACTTACTAACCCATCCACCTATGCCTGCGTCCAAGTCATTTATAAAGATGACAAACAGCAGTGGTCCTAAAACAGATCCTTGAGGCACATCACTAATGACCTGACTCCAGGCTGAATACTTTCCATCAACCACCACTCATTGCCTTCTTACAGAAAGCCAGTTTCTAATCCAAACTGCTAAATCTCCCTCAATCCCATGCCTCCGCATTTTCTCCAATAGCCTACCATGTGGAACCTTATCAAAGGCTTTACTGAAGTCCATGTACACCACGTCAACTGCCCTACCCTCACCCACACGCTTGGCCACCTTCTCAAAAAACTCAATGAGGTTTGTGAGACACGACCTGCCCTTGACGAATTCATGTTGGCTATCTCCAATCAAATTGCTGTTTGCTAGATGATTATAAATCCTATCCCTTATAATCCTTTCCAAAACTTTTCCTACAACAGACGTAAGGCTCACAGGTCTATAATTACCTGGGTCATCTCTACTGCCCTTCTTGAACAAGGGCACAACATTTGCAATCCTCCAGTCCTCTGGTAATAAACCTGTAGACAATGATGACTCAAAGATCAAGGCAAAAGGTTCCGCCATCTTCTCCCTAGCTTCCCAGAGAATCCTCAGAAAAATCCCATCTGGCCCAGGGGATTTATCTGCATTCACACTTGTAAAATTGATAACACTTCCTCCTTACTAACCTTAATCCTTTCAAGCCTAATAGCCCTTAATTCAGTCTTCTCCTCTACAATATTCTCCTTTTCCTCAGTGAAACAGATGAGAAATAATCATTTAGCACCTCTCTGATCTCCACAGGGTCCACACACAACTTCCCACCTCAGTCTTTGAATGGCCCTATTGCTACCTTACTCATCCTCTTATTCCTCACATACCTATAGAAAGCTTTACGGTTCTCCTTTATTCTACCTGCTAATGCCTGCTCATGTCCCCTCCTTGCTCTTCTTAACTCTCTCTTTAAATCCTTCCTAGCTAATCTGTAACTCTCCATCGCCTCATCTGAACCATGTCCTCTCACCGTCACATAAGCCTCCCTCTCCCCCTTAACAAGAGATACAATTTCTTTAGTAAACCACGGTTCCCTTACCTTATCACTTCCTCCCTGCCTGACAGGGACATACCTATCAAGGACACGCAATATCTGTTCCTTAAACCAGCTCCACATTTTGACTGTCCCCATCCCCTGCATTTTGCTACCCCATTCTATGCCTCCTAAGTCTTGCCTAATCGCATTATAATTGCCCTTCTCCCAACTATAACACTATGTTGATATTACATTGTCTCTATCCATTCTATTGAAGACATGCACTGTGCGATTGGACACAAGGAGTTCTCCTCTCATTTTGTGGGAGCAGGTACATCAGTACCAGCTCATTAAGGATGGCACAGCAGTTCAGTGGTTAGCACTGCTACCTCACAGCACCATAGACCCGGGTTAAACTCTACCCTCAGGTGACTGCCTGTATAGGGTTTTGTATGCTCCCCCTATGCCTGCGTAGGTTCTTCTCTGGGCACTCTGGTTTCTCACAGTTCTAAGATTTGTAGGTTAAGTGGATTGCCTTGCTAGATTGCCCAAAATATGTAGGGTGGGTTAGCCATAGGAAATGCAGAGGGATAGGTTTGGGTCTGGGTAGGATGACCTTTGGAGGGTCGGTGTGGATTTGATGGGCTGAATGGCATGCTTCCTCAGTGATCCTAGGAAAGCTGAACAAATGCAATTGTATTCACTGCAATGATGCAATAAACCTTCCTGTTATCCAAGAACAGTGCCTCCTCTGTGGATACTCCACAGTGAAGTGTCTTCTTCCCCAAAGCACCAGATAGACCCAAGAGAAAACAAAAGCAAAGGGGCACTGGTGGCAGTGAACTCCCTCAGACACACCCAACACAGTACCACAGACTAGTACAAGTACGTAATCATCACAATTCGCCAGGAGTGGTCACTTGGGAAAATACCACAAAATCTTCCCGTCTATCACCAAAGATAAGAACACAGTGCATCATTTTCACATTTCCCTCAATCTTGACACTAACCTGGAAATCTCTCTTTCAGAATGGCGAGGACAATATCCTGGCATTTCTCAGTTGACCCCAATGTGAGAGTTCATCGCTGTAGTATGTTCAAGGGAAAGATCACCACAACCTTCTTTGGACAGCGAGAGATGGGCAGAAAGTACAGTCTTGTTGACAAAGCTCACATCCCCAAGATCAGAATTATAAAATGATACAGTTGAGAAGATAAAGATGCTGCTGTTTCCTTACATTCAAGCTCTCAGTATTTTTGTATTCTTTCTCTTTGCCTCACTGGAAAGAGATAAATTTGTTGCCAATCCCTAATAGCCCTTGAACAAAATGGTTCACTGGTGTTTTAGAGGGCAGCTAGGAACCAACCACACCATTGTGAGTCTAGAGTCACATCTAGGCCAGACTGGGTAAGGACAGCAGATATTCTCCCCTGAAGGACATTAGTGAGCCAGATGGGTTTTTACAACAGTTGTAATACTTTTCAGCATTAACATGACCAGCTTCAAGTTCATTTGCGGCAACTTTGCAGGAGTTGAGCTTGAGGTGATTGTAATGAGGTCAACCAGGTAGCCCTTGTAGAGTATGAGTTTCCTGATTGGGCTGTAAATCTGGTCCAGTCAGGGAGCCCTGGCTGACAGATATAAACAGGAGTGTCAGACATCCTGTTCACTCTGAGGGAGCCGGTTCAGTGTCAAGTACTATGCACATATAAATAAAGGGAGATTTGATGAGAGGATACTGGTCTCTGTGTAGTTATGTCAGAGCCCATATGTCCAGAGAATTACCCTGGATTATTAGTCCCATGATATTTCTACTACATCACTGTTTCCCTGTTAACTACAAGTTACATGTTACGGAGTTAGCAGAAGGATCTTTATTTTGGGAAAGGGCACAGTTAGAACATCAATAAGTTACCAAAACCAGTTCTGCAAAGTGCTTTCCTTTGTCAGGTTAGTCAGATATGGAAGAATTATTATGATTATGGCAGAAATATGGGCTTGGCCTAATTTTTCACAAATAATGCTGAGAGCATAATACAACATTATGTTCACATTTTGAACAGCCTCTGATGCCCAATATCCCTAAATGTGATAAATGCAACTTTGTACTGAAGGGCCCTTGTTCCCTATGAGAAAACATGGACCAGCACATAGCTAGATTTAGAGTCCTTAAATTTGAGTTTTATTGTCATAAATAACCAATAACGGGGTGGAAGAATACAGTGAGAACTGTACAATGTCACCACACAAGGTGCCAAGTTAGGTCCAAGGTCCTCGGTACAAAAGCTTAGTTACAGAAATAGAAAAATAAAGAAATAAGTTAAAAAGTTCAAATATAATCAAACGCACAGAACTTAAACACAAGTCTTTATTTCACTGGCAGGTGAGGCCCAAGGCTCAATATTGGGTGAACGTCAAGCCTCTGAATTCCAACAAATCTCCTGTTTGAGGCTTGAATACTGAAGCTAAATGAATTTCTATACTGAGGCCTATTTTAAAGACTTAAAACCTGCATTTAAACAGAATTTATCCAAACTCATCCTTTTGTTGGATCACATTCAAGAGGTCATTACTTTTATTATTTTTAGTCCTACAGAGTGAAAGGGGAATAACAAACAAAATAATTTCTGACTCTAGGAACCACACGGTCACAAAACCACAAAAGTCCTGATTTATCTGGAAAGCCAGGACATACCAAAGCGGGAGAGATCCTGCCAGCTGGGAGAACCCAAAATATTGAGGTACAGCAAACTTTTGATTAACCGACACCTATGGGCCTAGCAATGTGCCGGTTGATCAAGAGATACTCCAAACAGCAATACGCACCAACTGAAGCTTCAATGTCAACACCCCTCAAAAATGTAGGGGAAAAAATATCAATGCACTTCCTCAAATCGATGTAAAACCACACAGCAAATAATAGAAATGTAATGCAGGGCTGTACACATCAACTGTCATACGTTATTACAGCATAAATATCTGGACACTGTGGTACTGGAGGTATACACTTTGTGCCGGTTTATCAAGAGTGCCGGTTGATAAGGGACCGGATAAAACAACATTGCTGTACCTCCAAAGGAAACTGTTACGTAGATTGATTGAATTATTTGGACTCTGTTCCTCCGCTGATGGCGGCAAACGGAAAAGCCTGTGAGACCAGGGTTTGCACAGGAGGGAGAGATTGTGTGGCAGAGCGATCAGTGGACAGATAATTAGCAGGGTGGGACCGTGGAGACCAGATGGATAGACAGATTGGTGGACAGGCCTGCCAGGGCCAGAATGACGGCCAGAGAGACTGGGAGTGGGGGATGGATTAGGGAGCACTGTTAGGTGCCTGGTTCCTTTAGCCCTGAAGCTGCGCTGAAAAGGAACATAAAAGCTGAAAGAACTGTGGATGCCGTAAATGTGGATCTGCAGTTCCTACTATCTCTGCGGATGCTGTGAATCAGGAACAAAAGCAGAAGTTGCTGGAAAAGCTCAGCATCTGCAAAGAAAAACATCAGTTAACATTTTGGGTCCAGTGACCCTTCCTCAGAACTGATGGTAGCTGGGAAAATGTTGGGTTATCGGCAGAAGATGGGGAGGGGGATGGGGCAGAGAGTAAATTATAGGATAAAGCTCAAAGAGAGAGAAAAGCATTGGATAGACAAAGGAGGTGATAACAATCTGGCTGGGAGGGGGAATAGCTGCTCATGGGCACTGTGAGTGACTGACAATAGGTAGTGTGTAACAGCAGTCTTCACTATCTTATGCACTACCTATTGTCAATCACTCACAGTGCCCATGAGCAGCTATTCCCCCTCCCAGCCAGATTGTTATCACCTCCTTTGTCTATCCAATGCTTTTCTTTCTCTTTGGGCTCTACCCTTAATCCTATCATTTACTCGCTCGCCCACTCCCCTCCCTTTCTTCTGCATATAAACAGATGTTTCCCAGTTACCATCAGTTCTGAGGAAGAGTCACCACACCCGAAACATTAACTCTGACATTATCTTCACTGAAAAGGGCCATGCTTGTTGGATCTTTCTGTGCTCTGCCCAATCCCCACTGTCACCACTCCCTTCAGTGATTGGGTTTCCCAAGTCCTCAGCAACCAGGCATTACACTTAAGTCAGTGCAAAAACTAGAGAACCACTGCCTCATTTAAAATAAGTAAGTTTGGGACCCATCCCACGATCCCTCCCCTTATAACAAGAAGTGGTTAAGCTTGCGAACATGTTTCCTATTTTTCTATTATTTAACCGACCCTCACAACTCCTGGTCACCAACGGCCATCTCCTTGCCCCGCCTCTCCTGAGGTCAGGACGGGAGTTAAAATTCTCCCTAAAGCGCGAGACCTTTGTCTGGATATTTTTGACACAAAGGAACTAAAAAGCAACCATAAGTAAACAACGAAGCAGCAAAGAATGGGTTCTGTCAATTCTAAGCAACTGAGAGTCACAATGCCAAGTAATTGGCATGAGGAACTGGCAGGTGGTATCGGGGATTATGACAGCAGATGCTCACAGCAAACCTGCCCCAGAACTGTGGTGTGACGATTGCTTCCAGGTCCTGCTCGAAGGTCAATGCTCCCGCTGTCCTGTAATAAGAATAAAGAGATGTCAAGCCCCCTGTGTCGCTGTAAGGTAATAAGACTGGCCCAGCTGCTTATGCCAGATTGTGAGGTTATACTCACTGCTAACCCCAAGTGGGCCCTTATTGAAAGGAAAGAAAATCAGCAAATATTAACTCACCAGTCTCCTTAGAGAAATAAGTCTGTCACTTCACAAATCCATAGCAAACCTCACTTTATCTGGTAGTACTTATTCTCACAGTGCTGGTCCAGTCCATACTGTCTGCTTCTTTGAACACTTGCCTGGATCAAGGGTGCTTCAGTAGCCAATGGATATTAGTGAAGATGATCTTTAATCTAAATGATGATCATGGAGTCACAGAGAACTTTGTTAATTGTGACTAGTACTTGTTTAAAACACTTCAACAGAACATGAACTACTTCGTAACTGGATATTGAGGTGACTGTAAAGGTAAATTCTGAGGCAGCTTCCATAAGATTGTGCGATGGCATCGACAATGGGATCTATTAAAATTTATTTTAAGAATGCAATAAATTGCCCTTACCTAGTTGCCCTGTGAAAAGTGTGGTGGTGAGGCATTAGTTGGCCATGTTATAACTGCTCTCCCACAGCATGGAAAAGGCAGGGAGCTCCAAAACATTGTCCCAGTGATACCGATGAACGTTGATATTTGTCCAGATCAGGATGGTGCGCAACTTAGAATGAAACTTGGTGGTGATTGTGTTTCCATCCGTTTGTGGCACCAGCTACTAGTGGTAGAGGGAGTGAAGGTGATGGATACTGTCTGAGTGGACCGCTTATTTTGGATGGTTTCAAACTTGTTGAATATTGTTGTCACTGCTCCCATCCAGGCAAGTGAAGTGTACTCTAACACTTTCCCAAATTCTGTTCTACAAATACTGGAGAATCTTTGGGAAATCAGAAACTGAGTAGTTTGCTACAGAATGCATAACTTGTTATGAATGACTGTGTTGCTGCTTCAAGTGAATTTACCCTCAGTGGTATCTGCACCAAAATGTCAATAGTAGGACTTTGACATTAGTTCAGCAGCAAACTGCATGGAGCATGCCAAAGGGGTTTACAGTCAACAGAAAAACGTAGGTGATGTTGCATATCTGAATAATTTCAATCAGGTTCTCATTCTGCACTTGCCCTCCCTCCTCCCAATGCACTACTTTCTGAACCAGTGAGACATAAAGATGCTTGCAATTCCAGCAGGGATCCATTCCTTCCCACGGCCCCTCCTCACCAACCCTACTCCATCAATATGACATCTGAGAGCAGAGACAGGAAGGGAGCAAGAAGAAAATTACAACTTTGTGAGGTCTCACCAAGCCAAGACCAATACTTTCACCATGTTGTGGGAGGCTGGAAGATCCCTAACCCTAGTTTATGATGCCATTCACTTCAGTTCTCACATCTACCTTATCTCAGGGACTGGCCTGTAGGCTTCTGTCACTTCTCAACTCCTCCTCCAGTGCCACTCCTTTAATATCATAACACGCTGAGAATAACACTAGCAAGGCCTTGCTTCCTTTTGTTACTCGCTCTGTTCCATAGAAACATGGGAAATGGAAGCAGGAGTAGGCTACTTGGCCCCTACAGCCTGTTATATCATTCAGAATGATCACAGATGATCCTCTAACTCTGTGCCACCACGCCTCTTCATTCCTTTACAAATTATATCAAACTCTTTCTTGACATCATTCAATGTTTTGGCCTCCTCTGCTTCATGTCACAGAGAATTTCACAGGCTCAACACTATCTGGGTGGAGACATTTCTCCTCATCTCAGTCTGAAATACATACTTAAACTGTGACCAGCCAGTTCTGGACTCCCTGGTCATCAGGAACATCAATATTGCATTTACCTGGTAAAATTTTAAGGGTTTCTAGGAGATCCTGCCTTATTCTTCTGAACTCCAGTGAATATTGTCCAAACTGGTCGAGTCACTCTTCATATATCAGTCCTGCCATCCCAGGAGTTGGTCTAATAAAGTCTCATTGCAATTCCTCCATTGCCATTCTTCACTGCTTGTCGCACATCTATGCTTACTTTCAGTGACTTGTGCACAAGGACACCCAGGTCATATTGCACCTCTGCCTTTCCCAAACTATTGCCATTCTGACAATAATCTGCCTTCCTGCTTTCTCTACAAAGGTGACCACTATCTCTTGTAGTACCACAGTTCAACAACCCGACACACCAACACCACACACTTCAATCATAAGACACAGAAGGAGGCTGTTTTTAGTCAACTGAGCTTGTGCCAGCTCTTTAAGAGTGCTGTCTGATCATTCCCAGTCCCTTAAAACATTTATCTGTTTGAGTATATCTCCAATTCCCATACAACCAACTGATTGACTCACTAGCACCCCCACTACCCAGCAAGTTTCTGTAGGATGGTAGCAGAGTCGTACCAGTCAGGAAGCAAAGTCATTGTCCCCTGTTAGAGACAAAAAATAACTGCAGATGCTGGAATCCAAGATGGACAAACAGGATGCTGGAGGAACACAGCAGGCCAGGCAGTATCTGGAGGAAAGGAGCAGTCAACATTTTGGGTATTATCCTTCTTCAGGACTGGAATTGTGGGTAGGGGGAGCTACAGATAGAGAGGGGGGTGAAGGGGTGGAGGCGGAATATTCTTCAGGTTTGAAGAACAACATTTTATCTTCTGCCTGGGCACCCTACAGCCCAGACACTCAACATCGAATTCTCCAATTTCAAATAACCTTCCCACCCATCCCTGCCTCTCCTTCCAGCCCCATCTCCTCCCTTCCATTCTGCCTTCTGACCCTACCTTCCAGCCACTAACTGGATTCATCCCTCCCATCGACCAACCAGGTCATACCTACTAATGGTGTTACCTACCATTCTGCCTCCATGCATTCCCCCTGCCTCTATCTGCACCTCCCCCCAACCCCAAGTCCAGTCCTGAAGAAGGATAATACCCAAAACGTTGACTGCTCCTTTGCTCCAGATACTGCCTGGCCTGCTGTGTTCTTCCAGCCACCTGCTTGCCTACATTGTCTCCTGTGTCTGGATTCTGCTGAGAGAGTGCTCAGCGTTAACAGGGTTAGTTTGTAAATGTTTTCCTCACTTCTGCCAAAAACGTACTTGAACTCTACTCCACACTAAAGACTGCAATAAGGGCACATCACAACCTGTACTCTATTACTTTGGAAGGAAATTGAGTTGCAATCACCAATTTGTAGAATGGAACAGGGTACAAGCCTTTAGCTAAGGAGCAGCATATATTTCTTGTGAAGCAAGGGCTTTAAACAGTGGCAGTTTTCCCTGGTGTACAGCAATGGATGATGACTCTAATCTAAATTGGTTTTAATTCGGGGGAAACACCAGTCTCTCTCTACTCTGTCCTATGCCCCTTGTTGCTTCATTTCTTTAATGCCCCTTCATATGCCTCAACTGAGCCTCTGTTGATTACCTAGCCATGAAATCTTTGCCATCTTGTGGAATTTGCCCAAGGTACAGGAGAGAATATTACTTGAGCTGCTTTTACATGATTGAAGGAGAAGTGTTCTATTACAGTCCCAAAAATCACAATCCACACCCTAGAGCCTCAGTACAGTTGTCACTGTGTCCACTGCATTGTTTCTCAAAAAACAGAGATCCAGCTAAACATTTTAAATTCCAAGGAATCTTAGTAAAAGATTTTGAGCTGCTGTCAGGCACCATCTGGTTTTCGAGTGATCTCATTCAAACCTCTGCTGCCCATATCTGAATTCACACCAAGTCTCATTCACTCAAACTGCACTTTCACCTGCTTAATGTCTAGGTTTCTCTTATTTATTCATTCATGGAAATGAGGGCATCGCTGGCTGGGCCAGCATTTGTTGCTGATTTCTATTTGCCCTTGAGAAGATGGTGGTGGGCTGCCTTCTTGAATGATGGCAGTCCATGTGCTGTGGGTTGACCCATATTGCCATTATGGAGGGAATTCCAGGATTTTGACCTAGAGACAGTGAAGGAACAGCAATATTTTCCAAGTCAGGATGGTGAGTGACTTGAAGGGGAACGTGGAGGGGGTGGTGTTCCCATGCATCTGCTTGATGGAAGTGGTCATGGGATTGGAAGGTGATGCTTGAGGATCTTTAGTGAGTTTCTTTAATGCATCTTGTAGATAGTACACAGTTCAGCTACTGAGGGTCGGTGGAAGATGGAATGGATGCTTGTGGATGTGGTGCCAATTAAGCAGGGACTGCTTTTTCCTGAATGGCATCAAGCTCCTTGAGTACTGTTGGAGCTGCACTCATCCAAGAAAGTGGGAAGTATTCCATCACACTCCTAACTTGTGCCTTGTTGATGATGGCCAGGCTTTTCTTCCCTTCCTAAACACGCACACCCTTTGAATATTGCTGAAAAGAGAGACATGTTGGTGAAACCTTCCGTCTTTTACTCATCGGGTCAAATGCAAAAACGTTAAACTTAAAACAATCGCAACAGTTTATACTCAAAGAGAAATGGCTGCTAGTTTGTTGACAGGTTAATTCTGATTGGTCAAGGCATTTCCATTGGGAGGGCAATGAGGACCTATAGACTTACTCGACTGCAGGGTAGTTAAAATAGGAGCTTGTAATGTAATTCACTTGTAATTGCTAGAAGCAATTTACATTCATAGACAGGGCTGTATCCTCTGCAAACAAAAGGAATATGTTCCGATCATGCACTTTTTCTTAATTACTCAGGAACTTGGGAAACCTATATTTCTCTATTGTTTTCTGCTTTTTATCTGAACAATTTTGTATGGATTGTTATGATTGTTTGAAATTTGGCATTTTTGAGTTTGTCCTAATGAGTACATGATGAAAATATTGTCAACTTATTTACCAACATGCCACTGAAAGGATACCGTCAACCTTTGCACTATGCCACTATATCAGAGCAATCTAAATGTACCACCTGTGTCTGAATCCGGCTTCATTCACCCCATGAGTTTAGCAACTCATGCAGTTGAGTTCAATTTCAATGGCTCTATGTACTTTGGCTATTCACCTTATCCATGCCCATCACAGTTTAGTAAGCCTCTATAGGCCATCCCCTTTAGCCTCACAGTGCCAGGGACCTGCATTCAATTCTATCCATAGATGACTGTCTGTGTGGAGTTTGCATGTTCTCCTGCATCTGTGTGGGTTTCCTTCAAGTGCTCTGGTTTCCTCCCACAGTTCAAAGACATGCAGGTTATGTGGATTGGCCATGCTAAATTACTAGGGGGAGGCAATGCCGGAATGGTATTATCACTGGGCTGTTAATCTGGAGACCCGGATAACGTTCTGGGGACCTGAGTTCAAATCCTGCCACAGCAGATGGTGGAATTTGAATTCAATAAAAATGTCTGGAATTAAAAGTCTAATGATGATCATGATCCATTGTTGATTGTCAGGAAAATCCCATCTGCTTCACTAATATCAGAGATCGTAGGAACTGCCAATGCTGGAGAATCTGAGATAACGCAGCGTGATGCTTAATGAACACAGCAGGCCGAGGAGCATCAGAGGAGCAGAATAGCTGACATTTTGGATTGAGACCCTTCTTCAGAAAATCTGAAGAAGATTTTCCTGAAGAAGGGTCTCAACCTGAAACGTCAGCTTTCCTGCTCCTCTGATGCTGCTTGGCCTGCTGTGTTCATCCAGTTTCACACTCAGTTCACTGATGCCCTTTAGGGAAGGAAACTGCCATCCTCACCTCGTCTGGCCTACACGTGACTCCAGACCCGTAGCAATGTGGTTGACTCTGACCCGTCCTCTGGGCAGTTAGGGCTGGATAATAAATGCTGCCTGGCCAGAAATGCCCTCGTCAAAAAATTCATGGTGTCCAGGGAAGTGCAGGTTAAGTAGGTTAGCCATGGGAAATGCAGGGTTACAGGTATGGCGGGAGGTCTGGGGGCGGAAGCCTTTTGAAGGCCCAGTGTGGGCTCGATAGGCCGAAGAGCCTGCTTCCACGCTGTGGGGATTCTATGGTATGATCAGTGTCATTTTGGCTTTATAACGTTCCTGAGAGGCACTGTGGAATGTTTCATTTCAGTAAAAAAAATACATGTTCACTGCAAGTTGTTGCTTTAAACTCATTAATAATTCAGACCCATGTCTGCTGTGCTATTTTAAACCTCTATTTTTGGTGATTGGAACATACACTGATTTCAGTTGTTGGTGATGCAACTTTGAAGCCAATTAGTTTTAAAGTCAGGCTCTATTTTTTAATAAGGACAATTAAAATCTAATTGGCAGGCACGAGACCAACACAGCACAGCTTTCTAATGATCTCTGTTTGCTTAGGGCTGACAACTTAATCAGTCATTTGGAATTGTGTTGACACTCAATCAATCAATGTAATGTGAATTATGTTGTATAATCAACTAACAAGTCCGGTGTTTCTCTGTTCAAATTATACAATTGAATTTGGTTAACTTATATTACAGGAACCTGGTAGAATTATAGGGAAATAGGGCATACAGAGCAAGACAGTGAGTACAGGAGCAAGGAGATAATATTAAACGTGCACACAGCGCTTCTTAGATATCCATCTGGAGTACTGTGGCCCTACATTATCATAGAATCCCTACAGTGTGGAAGCAGACCCTTCAGCCCATTGAGTCCACACCAACCTTCCAAAGAGCATGGAAACTGACCCTTCGGTCCAACCAGGTCATGCTGACCATAATCCCAAACTAAACCAATCCCACCTGCCTGCGCTTGGTCCATATCCAACCAAACTTTTCTTATTCATGTACTTACCCAAATGTCTTTGAACATTGTAACTGTACCTGCATCCAACACTTCCTCAGGAAAGTTCATTCCACACACGAACCCCTCTCTGTGTTTAAAATCAAAACTTCCCCTCAGGCCTTTTTTTAAAAAAAATCTTTCTACATTCACCTTAAAAATATGCCCCTGGCCCGGAATCCCCCAACCATGGGAAAAAAACACCTGCCATTCACCCAATCTATGTCCCCCTGTGAAATTTTGTGGACCTCTATGAGGTCACTGCTCCATTTCCTGCACCCTGGTGAAAAAAGTCCCAGCCTATCCAGCCTCTCCTTATAACTCAAACCTTCCAGTCACAGCGACACCCTGGTAAATGTATTCTGAGCCCTCTTCAGCTGAGTAAATCCTTCCTATAACAGGGTGACCAGAACTAGGGGGAGGCTTGCCCCTGACTTTTACAAGGGTAGGTGAGCCCATTGCCTCAATATAAAATTCAGCTCATAGAACTTCACACTGAAATACCATGAAATGCCGAAATGTAACATGGGGCTGGTGCTGGTTTACGTCTCCAAACGTTTACCTTCTTTGAACTTAAAGCTATTTTTGGTTTAATAATCACAATGACCCAGTGAGGAGTTAAGACTGAGTTTAATCTTCTGGTGAAGAAGAATTAGAAGGTGCAGGGCAATTTGATGAGCGTGCATAGAATTGGTTAGTTTCCATCTTAAAGGCAGGTATTGATGCTATTTCCAGTTTGGGCCCCAGTATCTTTAGTTGCAACGTATCTGTCTGTCAAATCTAGTCATATTTTAACTACGCTCTCCTGTAGCATCTCCCCCACTAGCAGGAAGTATGATTGCTGCATGACAAGGTGACATGAGTGCATGCTGACTTACAATTTTAATATGTTATAAAATATGCCAAGAAAGAAGACCTGGGAAAGAGTGATTTATATTGACTGGCATTTTAAAACCCTGAACAGCTGACAGACACTGAATTCAATATCAATGAAATAACAAGCTGCATTGCTGAAGTGGTTTTCTTCATAACATGCTCATGCCTTTTGAGAAAATGATAATGAGACTGAGGCATGGATGGATAACATTCTAACTCTTGCCGTCCTGTTGGGAGCCTTGCTCTCCAGGAACACGAATCAGAGACTCCAGTCTTTCAGTTTCTAACTCATTAAAATGGAATGCAGCCCTTAGCAGGTTTTCCAAGATCCACCCTTGGGTAGGGGAGCGTGAAGTCAGAAAATGATCTCTCAGATCAAATGCTGCAAACACATAGAGGTTGCTTGGGCCAACAACAATGTTCTGCATTCACATAGCGTCCTTTAATACATTGCCCGAGACACTTAGGAAATGAAGGACTTTGGCTTCTCAACACCTGATCACCCAATAGTGGCCACAGACCCTTCATCGTCGTACTCCCTTGCAATGTCATTTGGGAGCACAGACTTAGTGATTGCTTTTTAAGCCTCCGGGTCTGTCTGCCTGCTGTCAGTTCAGTAACAGTCCTTTAATCTCTGTGTCTGACCACAGACCATTTCTTTTCTATTTGGCTTCCCACCCCATCCCCTTTTCACTTTCTCAAAACCTTGAATTTCTCTAATATTTCCCTGACACACAGAAAAAGGCCATCTGGCCCGTTCTATCCACACTGGCTCTGCATGCTCTTCTTCTGTACATCTGTACTCTTTATCGACTATTTCACACATGGGAATATTTTGTCCCCAACTTACTCTATCCAGACCTTTGATGACTTGGGATAATTCAATCAGGTCTCCTCACAGCCTCCTCTTCTCTGAGGAGAACAATCCCAATTTCTCCAGTCTATTGAATGTTCCCAGGTCTAATGAAAAGCTCAACCTGAAACATGAGCCCTGTTTCCCTTTCCATTGATGCTGTGCGGTCTGCTGAATATTCCAAACATTTCTTACTTTTAATTTCAAAATTTGATCAACCTTGAATTTGGAACTTTCAGTTGAACACTAAAACATAACAGCTTTTGTAACCAAGGCTTGGTGAATTCTATCCCATGCTTTGCTCACTGTTTATGGTTGCAGTAATAAATTTTCAGTAATAAAGGGTGTCCATGCCTCCCTGACACTACATCACATGAAGTAATACTGCAAAACTGTTGTCAATGTTTCTGCTGAGACAATGGCCTCAGTCACTGACTGCTATGGTAACAGGAATAGTGTGATGGGGTACTGGTTGCGGTGTCAAACATATAAAGAGCCTTATTTCTTTAAAACTTTGAATAACCTGGCTGGGAAAGGCAAAGGAGCCAAGTCAGCTAAAAACAAACACATTGATGTAACCCACTCCTGGCGCACTTCAATCCTGGCATCGATCCAAGCGTGACTGGGATGCTGCCTCAAGGTTCAAATGAACTTATTTCTTCTTGGTTGCTGATTTTTTTCCCAGTTACTGTTCTACATATTTTGACCTTAACTAATGACCCCCCAGTCTCACAACCTATGAACATGTGAACAAGAAACCTGACCCTTCCAACACGCTTCACTAATCAATAAAACACTGGCCAATCTGATTTTAACCTCCAGTCTACATTGCTGTATCTCCCTGAAAGTCTTTCACCCAGTGGGTGGGATGGTCCGGGGCAGTGTGGACTTTTTTGGCCAAAGGGCCTGTTTCCACACTGTAGGGAATCTAATCTTGGTAATCAAGTATCTGTCTAAATTTGCCTTAAAATATTTCGAGATTCTGCACCCCACTGTCTTTTGAGGAAGGAAGTTCAAAGCATTCTAATTTGGATAAATGTGAGGTATTGCGTTTTCGTAAAACAGATAAGGCCAAGTCTTATACAATTTGGGCTTTGGGTCATGCTGTAGAACAGAGAGACCTAGGGGATCAGATACATAATTCTCTGAAATTTGCATCACATGTCAACAGGATGGTTAAGAAGGCATTTAGCGCCCTTGCCCTCATTGCTCAGACCTTTCGAGTACTAGAGTTGGGATGTCATGAGGATGTTGTGCAGGATGTCGGTGAGGCCTATTCTGGAGTACTGTGTCCAGTCCTGGCTGCCCAGTTATAGGAAGGATCTTATTAAACTGGAAATGGTTCAGAAAAGATTTAGCATGGCGTTGCTGGAAATGGAGGGTTTGAGCTATAAGGAGACACTAAAAGGGCTGGGTTTTTTTTTCACTGGAATGTAGGTGGTTGAGGGGTGACCTATCGAGGTTTATAACATCAGGAGGGGCATGGATAAAATGAATGGCAGGTGCCTTTTCCCTAGGGTTGGTGACTTCAAGTCTAAGGGCCATATTTTTCAGGTGAGAGGAGAAGGGTTTAAAAAAGGGTATGAGGATCAACTGTTCTATGCAGAGAGTGGTTTGTGTGTGGTGGATGTAGGTGGACTTACAATCTTTAAAAGACATTTGGATAAGTTTATGAGTAAGAAATGCTTGGTGGAATATGAGCCAGGAGCAGGCAGGTGGGACTGGTTTAGTTTGGGATTATGATCATTTCGGTCCTTTTTCATGTTGTACGAGTCTATGAGTCCTCAGAGAGGAAAACCTTCCCTCATATCTATTTTAAATGGGTGACTCTGGATTTTTAAACTTGGCCCCTAGTTCTAGATCCTCCCAGAAGAGCAAAAATCTTTTCAACATCCACCTGGTCAATACCCCTCAGAATCTTATGTTTCAATTAAGTCACATCTGACTCTTCTAAACCTACCGGCCCAAGGTAAAAACTCTTACCACCTCTGATGATGTTTCGGATGGTATAATTCTACCTAAGAGATATTCACTATTCTTGCTCCTCGAAGGTCCTTGGGAAAGGTGTTTTTTTTTTGGCTAGGTGCAGTCATTACTGACAAGGCCCGATCAGTTGGACCAGTTTATTAGAGGGTAAAAGACAGAATCTTGGGCAATAGACTGCCAACAAGAGATCCATGTTGTCTGTGTTTGAGAAGATCCATCAGACCATGAATGATTCAGGCATCTGTGAGGACATAGGTAGGTCCTTCCCCAGCCTCGGGACCCTGGGAGGAGAGATCCTCCATTTAGAGGGCTACCAGCCAATCAAAGTTTATCTGTTCAGCAGCCTCACTGACTGGCAATGTTTATCCATTGACATCCACCAGCATTTCAGGATTATGAAATGGCCAAATGGTAAGCATTGGCAAGGAGGGTTCCACAAGGTGGTGGTCAAGCGGTGGGGGGGGGGGGGGGTGTAATGAGGTCATCAGTAAGTACGGGGGCGGGGTAGCTCTCACACAGCCCACACCCCCCACCGTTCTCAATCGTATGTCCTTCAATCAGGTGCTGGGTGATGTTTGAAGGAGGCCTGTCTACAGCTTGTCAATGATAGCAGGGTGAGCTCCACCACTGGTCATCAATGGTCCATGTAAGAGAATAAATTGGAAAGTAGCCATCAACAGGCCCAGTCAGCAGGACATGAAGGGGGTCATTGTTCCTGACCACCTGCCCCTGTTCCGTGGCTATGTTCATGCCCAGGTCTCTTTGGAGAGGGACCTCACTGTCTCTACCAATGCCCTCAAGGCATTTTGGGTGCTGGAGAGAGCTAAATTCCGCCCCCCCCATCAACACCATTATAATTTTGCCAATCCCTTGTTTGTTTTTTGTTGTGATTTCACTGCCCCTGCCAGGCGAACACAGTAATTGTTTTGTGGATTATTTGGGTGATTTGGTGGAGAGTTATTATGCTTCCCATGAGTAATTCCAGTCTGGATTTGATCTGGTTGGAGGTGAGAATACAGTGAGGGTACTACTAGCTATCAACTATTTAATGAAATGCCTATTCATTTTGGAGGATTCTGAGCTGCTGCCCACTGTTTAACCATCTTTCCAAAGCAGGCGTCACTGAATGGCAGGCATACCAGGTCAGACCCACATGCCCACCAGCATAGGCAAGCTGTGCCACTGAGGCCAAGTCTCTCAGGTTTATCTGCTAACATTTCCACCAGTTACCTTCTTTTTGGTGGAAAATCACACCCGATATCAACTAAACTCTGCCAAAGAAAATCACATGAGCATCACGTTGGTAGTAGGAACTGCCGATGCTGGAGAGTCTGAGATAACATGGTGTAGAGCTGGATGAACACAGCAGGCCAAGCAACATCAGAGGAGCAGGAATGTTTTGGGCCTAGGCAGAAGGGTCTAGACCCAAAAAGTCGGCTTTCCTGCTCCTCTGATGCTGCTTGGCCTGCTGTGTTCATCCAGCTCTACACCTTGTTATCTCAGCATCACACTAGAATTTGATTCAAGTTGAATTGAAATCAATGGTTTTGTTGCTGTTTGCTTTCCCTAAGGTGTGGGCTCTTTCTGCACATCCTTCCCCCAAGAGCTTTCTTCCAAATCCCCAAGTGACCATTGTTTGTACATGAGTCATGGCGTGAAGTAAGTGAGCTATTCCGCTGTGGGTCATCTCATAGAAGAACCCCTGCTCTCCAGCTTGTATCTGATGTGTCACACTTGATGTGATTTGTTGGATCAAACATCACTGCCAGGATGATATGGTCTGAGTGGTGCCCTATGCATTAGCTGATGTAACATAAAGCACAAAGTTTGGGCCCCCTGGCGACAGATATCTTGAAGTTTATTAACAACACTAACTATTTCTATAACATCAGACACTTGTGCCTGGTCTTGGTTCTGTGCTTGCTGGTGTTATTGCACATCACACACACACGTGCAACAGCCTGACAAAACACACTACCCTGGGTCCACTACACCAATAGACTGGCTGAAGAATGGCAGGTACTTTTATACTAGAAAATCACACCATGTTGTCATGCAACTGCCTTAAAGGTACATTGCCTGTTTGGTCTGGCCTCTATGCAATATCACAACAATGTTAACATACACTTGCAGCATGGGGCTAGCAAGATCACTGGTTGATTGTCATTGTGGAAACCTAAGAAATGGCGTTTGATTGTACAGCTCTTGTTGCTAAGCACACTGAGCAAAGTACACGCCATTGTACTTTTGCTCGGATCTCAGGCACTGTGCCTTTAAGGCAACTAACATTGCATTGTGATACATGACACTCTAATACAAAAGGTCTAATTATGTAAATCTTACACTGTCTACAGTCAGTTGGATAAGCAGACAGTTTCTCAGCCAATTATTGTCAGGAGAGGATGGGAGACACAGAGGTGGAGATTCATGGCTAATAACATTCAGGGAAAGAAGTGATACTAATGAATGAACCAAATAAACTTTTGCCATATCCTTTCACATTTGTTGTGAAATAACTGCAGCTGTAAGGCATGTCAGGATGTCATGAGGTCCTTAACGGCTGTGTTTGATGGCAAGTCTTCCTTATATGATACAAATTAAAACCGAAAATTCTGGAGAAGCTCAGAAACAGTGTTAACATTTCAAGCCCAGTGTGACTCTTCTTCTTCAATAGACTGAACTCAAAAAGTTTACTCTCTGCCTGCACCAATACTACCAGACCTACTGAGTTTCTCCTGTGTTTTCTGTCTCTGTTTCCAATTTCCAGCATTAACAGTATTTTGCTTTTAAGCAAGTTTCCCTTGTTTCTTGCTATCAGGTTGTATAAAGCATATTATGTTACACTGTAACTATTTAAATGTGAGCTTGATATTATTCTCTCATGGCCAATTTCCTACCCTCATCAGAGATAATGGGAACTGCAGATGCCGGAGAATTCCAAGACAACAAAATGTGAGGATGGATGAACACAGCAGGCCAAGCAGCATCTCAGGAGCACAAAAGCCGACGTTTCGGGCCTAGGCCCTTCATCAGAGAGGTCTCTGATGAAGGGTCTAGGCCCGAAACGTTGGCTTTTGTGCTCCTGAGATGCTGCTTGGCCTGCTGTGTTCATCCAGCCTCACATTTTGTTGTCCTACCCTCATCATGTCCTTTAGAAACACTGTCTCCTGCGCTGTTGTCCTTTGTCGGAACTTAGTCATATACCAGAGGAATCCTTCGGAACTTAGTCATATACCAGAGGAATCCTTTTCCAAATCGTTCTCACTGAAATGCAGCAGCAGAAAAATGACATGAGCATAATACACAATGAGACCATTGAGGAGTTATACAAAAGTAAAAACATTCACTCTATGTCTCTCTCTCCACTGATTCTGCCAGTCCTGCTGAGTTTCTGCAACACTTTCAGTCGTTATTTCTCAAATCAGCAATAGAACATAGAACATAGAACAGTACAGCACAGAACAGGCCCTTCAGCCCACAATGTTGTGCCGACCATTGATCCTCATGTATGCACCCTCAAATTTCTGTGACCATATACATGTCCAGCAGTCTCTTAAATGACCCCAATGACCTTGCTTCCACAACTGCTGCTGGCAACGCATTCCATGCTCTCACAACTCTCTGCGTAAAGAACCTGCCTCTGACATCCCCTCTATACTTTCCACCAACCAGCTTAAAACTATGACCCCTCGTGCTAGCCATTTCTGCCCTGGGAAATAGTCTCTGGCTATCAACTCTATCTATGCCTCTCATTATCTTGTATACCTCAATTAGGTCCCCTCTCCTCCTCCTTTTCTCCAATGAAAAGAGACCGAGCTCAGTCAACCTCTCTTCATAAGATAAGCCCTCCAGTCCAGGCAGCATCCTGGTAAACCTCCTCTGAACCCTCTCCAAAGCATCCACATCTTTCCTATAATAGGGCGCCCAGAACTGGACGCAGTATTCCAAGTGCGGTCTAACCAAAGTTTTATAGAGCTGCAACAAGATCTCACGACTCTTAAACTCAATCCCCCTGTTAATGAAAGCCAAAACACCATATGCTTTCTTAACAACCCTGTCCACTTGGGTGGCCATTTTAAGGGATCTATGTATCTGCACACCAAGATCCCTCTGTTCCTCCACGCTGCCAAGAATCCTATCCTTAATCCTGTACTCGGCTTTCAAATTCGACCTTCCAAAATGCATCACCTCGCATTTATCCAGGTTGAACTCCATCTGCCACCTCTCAGCCCATCTCTGCATCCTGTCAATGTCCCGCTGCAGCCTACAACAGCCCTCTACACTGTCAACGACACCTCCGACCTTTGTGTCGTCTGCAAACTTGCTGACCCATCCTTCAATTCCCTCGTCCAAGTCATTAATAAAAATTACAAACAGTAGAGGCCCAAGGACAGAGCCCTGTGGAACTCCACTCACCACTGACTTCCAGGCAGAATATTTTCCTTCTACTACCACTCGCTGTCTTCTGTTGGCCAGCCAATTCTGTATCCAAGCAGCTAAGTTCCCCTGTATCCCATTCCTCCTGACCTTCTGAATGAGCCTACCATGGGGAACCTTATCAAATGCCTTACTGAAGTCCATATACACCACATCCACAGCTCGACCCTCATCAACTTTTCTAGTCACATCCTCAAAAAACTCGATAAGGTTTGTAAGGCATGACCTACCCCTCACAAAGCCGTGTTGACTGTATTTGATCAAGCCATGCTCTTCCAGATGGTCATAAATCTTATCCCTCAGAATCCTTTCTAACACCTTGCAGACGACAGACGTGAGACTTACCGGTCTATAATTGCCGGGGATTTCCCTATTTCCTTTCTTGAAGAGAGGAATTACATTTGCCTCTCTCCAGTCCTCAGGTACGACTCCAGTGGAGAGCGAGGATGCAAAGATCTTCGCAAGTGGCGAAGCAATTGCATTTCTCGCTTCCCAAAGCAGCCGAGGACAAATCTGATCCGGGCCTGGCAACTTGTCAATCTTAATGTTTGACAAAATTTTCAGCACATCAGCTTCGTCTATCTCTATCCATTCCAGCATGCACACCTGCTCTTCAAAGGTTTCATTCACTACAAAGTTGGTTTCTTTCGTAAAGACAGAAGCAAAAAACTCATTTAGGGCTTCCCCTACCTCCTCAGGCTCCACACACAAGTTCCCTATGCTATCCCTGATCGGCCCTACTCTTTCTTTGACCATTCTCTTATTCCTCACGTAAGTGTAAAATGCCTTTGTGTTTTCCCGGATTCCTTCTGCCAAGCCTTTCTCGTGCCCCCTCCTAGCTCTCCTCAGACCATTTTTGAGCTCCTTCCTTGCCTGCATGTAATCCTCTCTAGCTGAACTGGACCCTAGCTTCCTCCACCTTATGTAAGCTACCTTCTTCCTTTTCACTAGAAGCTCCACCGCTCTCGTCATCCAAGGTTCCTTAATCTTACCCCTTCTTGCCTGTCTCAGAGGGACATATTTACTCATCACTCCCAACAACTGTTCCTTAAACCGTCTCCACATGTCTATAGTTCCCTTACCATGGAACAACTGCTCCCAGTCCATGCTTCCTAACTCATGTCTAATCGCATCATAGTTTCCTCTTCCCCAATTAAATATCCTCCCATTCTGCCTAATCCTCTCCTTCTCCATAGCTATGTAGAATGTGAGGCAGTTATGGTCACTATCACCAAAATGCTCTCCCACCACAAGATCTGATACCTGCCCCGGCTCGTTTCCGAGCACCAAGTCTAGAATGGCCTCTCCCCTCGTCGGCCTGTCAACGTACTGCGTTAGGAAACCCTCCTGAACACACCTTACAAAAACAGCTCCATTCAAATCTTCTGCTCGAAGGAGGTTCCAATCAATATTAGGAAAGTTAAAGTCACCCATTACAACAACCCTACTGCGTGCACACTTTTCCAAAATCTGTCGACCTATGCTTTCTTCAATCTCCCTGCTGCTATTGGGGGGCCTGTAGTAAACCCCTAACGAGGTGACTACTCCCTTGCTGTTCCTAATTTCCACCCATACTGACTCGGTAGGCCGATCTTCCTCGACAAAGGAAGCTTCTGTAGCTGTGATACCCTCTCTGATTAGTAGTGCTACACCCCCTCCTCTTTTTCCCCCCTCCCTATTCTTTTTAAATGTTCTAAACCCTGGAACATCCAGCAACCATTCCTGCCCATGAGAAACCCATGTCTCTGTTATGGCCACAACATCATAGCACCAGGTACTGATCCATGCTCTAAGTTCATCACTTTTATTCCTGATACTCCTTGCATTAAAGCAAACACACTTTAACCGATCCCTTGGTTCCTTCCCAGGAAAATCCTTCCCACTAGCTGGTCTACCTCTTGCTACTGCCTCACCTGCATCAACGCTCACCTCTGGTATACAGCTCAGGTTCCCACCCCCCTGCCATACTAGTTTAAACCCTCTCGAACTACTCGAGCAAACCTTCCACCCAGGACATTGGTCCCCTTCCAGTTCAGATGCAACCCGTCCTTCTTGTACAGGTCCCACCTTCCCCAGAAGGCATCCCAATTATCAACATATCTGAAGCCCTCCCTCCTACACCAGCTGCGTAGCCACGTGTTCAGCTGCGCCCGCTCCCTGTTCCTCACCTCGCTATCTCGTGGCACCGGTATTAAACCAGAGAACACTACTCTGTTCGTCCTGCTCTGCAGCTTCCATCCTAACTCCCTGAAATCACTTTTTATATCCTCAAACCTATTTCTGGCTATATTGTTTGTGCCAATATGTAACACGATTTCTGGCTGTTCGCCCTCCCCTTTTAGAACTTTATACACCCGATCGGAGACGTCCCGGACCCTGGCACCAGGGAGGCAACATACCTTCCGGGAATCCCGATCTTGCCCACAAAATCTCCTGTCGATTCCCCTAACTATCGAGTCCCCTACCACGATTCAATGTTTGCCTGCACGTGTTTCTATTAAAGTGCGCAATGTTAGACTAATTGTTTTCTGATTTAGAAGTTCCAAATCCAACCTGAGACTTCTTAAACAATGAGCTGGAGAATGGAATCTGACCCTAACTGAAGCAAAATTCCCAACAAAGCTCGAATGTTCATGTAACTTTCAACTGAAACTTAGAGGAGCAATAATTTCACTTATTTATCATCTGTGATCCATCATCAATGACTCCTGGTCATCTTTTTTGGGAGTCAAGGTGTTAGGAGAAAAGGATCTATACCTGTCTGAGACCTCTGTGCTTCTCCAATCCTGGCTTATTGCACACCCCCAATTTCAGTTACTCCATCATGGAGCCTTCAGTTGTCCCTGGGTCTTTGCTCTTGAATACACTCTTTTTACATCTCTATCTTACTCTTCTGCATTACCTATTTCTCTTATCAATGTGTTCAGAAGTATTATTATGGAGGAGTTGGGACTTGAATCTGAACCTCCTGTTCTAGGAGGTAAGGACGGTACCACTGTACCACAAGAGGACCCCTACTCTTTACCAAGCTTCTGATCATCTATACTCATGCCTCTTTATGTGCTGTTGCATGAAATTTTGTCAGAGAACACTCCTGTCTCACACTTTAGGATTCCTTTAGTACACTAGTGTCTGAGAAAAGCAGACTCTTGTTGTCATGGGCACCAATCTAAGAGTGTGTACAGCCAGGTCCCACCAAAGTACCTCTGATAACTAAGTGTTAGCAAGGCAATAAGCTAAGAACTCCATTCATAATTTCAATAATTCAGAGATTTGGACATGCACATCTCCCTTTGTGTCAGTGGGAAACTATCTCTGAACATTAGATTCATGTTGTCTTCGCTTCTCAGGTTAGAATGATAAGTAGACTCTTCTTCCATTGATTTGTTCAGTATTGTGTTTCTGTTAATTGCCAGGCAATTTATTGTCAAATTTGCTCTCTTTAGCTATATAGCCCAGCAAAGTAATGCAATGTTGTGCATGTAGGTTGCTCCATTAGTACTCAAGGTTAAACCTGAGAAAGTTAATGGCACATTAGACTGGACTGGACACTGATTTAGCATTGGGAAGCAGAAAGTGATAATCAATGAGAATATCTATGTATGAGATGCAGTTCTGGATTCCCTGCTAGTTGAGTGATAGAGTTTCTAACAGAAAGCTGTGCATTGATGATATGGTAGAGTGTGGGGTATGTGCTGGGTCAGGATTGCTTTGTTAAAGAGACAACACCCATTTAACATCAAGGCAAACAAATAGAAACTCATTCTTTCCATTCTACTGGTACTGCTCAATTTTTTGAAATTATCTGCAATAGCAAGATCATCTTATGAGGACAAGCTGAGCTTGTGCATGCTGGAGGTTACAAGAGTGAGAGGTGTTCAGATGAAATATAGATGATCTTGAGGGGCCTTGCCAAGTGTTATGTATTTCCCTTTAAGAGAGCAGCTCTAGTGGCCTGGAGGTTGGAGCTTGGATCCAGTTCAGAGCCGACTGTGGAGGTGTGAACATTGTCAATCAAGTGTTCTTGTTCAGTTTTGTCTACCTAGTCTAACATCCCTGGTTCCAAAGGGAACGTAACATGAAGAATGTTGTGAAAAGACTGTTGCTCATTTGGGAGAAGCTAGAGCTTTTAAAAACAAGGGGTCACCCATTAAAACACAGACAGGTGAATTTTGCCTGTGTCAGAGCATGATGCATCTTTGCAACTTTCCCAGAAAAGGTGCTGGTTAGAGGTGAGAGGGCGTCAGGGTGAAGGCGAGGATGTTGATTCCTGGGTACAGCCAGGTTAGCTGTGATCTTATGGGATGGCAGGACAGGCTCAAAAGGTCAAGTGGCGTACTGCTGCTCATTGAACATGGATTTGACCAACACACAGGGAAACAATGTAACCGTATTAAAACTGTGGCTATAGGAGTTGCTCAGAGGCTAGGAATTCTGCTTCTCTGCTCGGTAACTACCTCCTCTCTGAAACAGCTCTGGAGTGGAATCAAACATTTGCCACTTATTTGGATGGGTGCCACACCAACAACACTTGAGAAGCTCAACATCATCCAGGACAACACAGCCGGTTTGATTGGTACTCCATCCACTAGCTTCAACATCCACTTCCTTCACTGCAGCAATTCAGCAAAGTTCCTGAGACATCACCTTCCAAACCCAGGACCTGTATTATCAAGAACAGAGCTTCCTAAAATGGGACTGGGATCTTGGGAATCGCAGTCTCTGAGGCATCATGGAATTGGCAGCATTGGCATTGGGATGCTGCCAGCTATGGGGGCATGGCACTGTTGACCATACAGTGGGAATCGAAGCGGGGGCAATTGATGCTGAACGTACCATAGACACTTGAGTGGGTGGTGAGGGTATCTGTGAGCTTGTAGGAGCAGTTGAGGAGGGATGAATGGGTATAGGTGGGCACTGTTGGCACATAATTTGCATACCTGAAATCAAAGGTCACCAGACCGTGGGATGGCCACCTCAAATCTAGGGCAGCGCTGTAACATTCAAGAGAGTTGCTCAGCCTGGGTGACTGTTTCCGGAATGTTTTGTTTTTGGTTTGATGTTGCCTGTCTGTTTCAGTTGAGAATAAAGTTAAGACCCGCATTTCAAGGAAGCCTCATAAGGACTTGGGGAACCCAAAAGCAATCAATGAAAGGCTTTGACAACACAGTGTGGAGCTGGAAGAACACAGCAGGTCAGCCAGCATCAGAGGAGCAGGAAAGTCGACATTGCGGGCCATTGACTTTCCTACACATCCTATGCTGCCTGACCCGCTGTGTTTCTCCAGCTCCACACTGTGTTGTCTCTGACTCCAGCAACTGCAGTTCTTGCTATCTCCCAATGAAGGACTGCCACTGAGTAAGCAGACCAGCAAATGTGCACACTGTAACTATTTCTGTATCCATCACTTCCTCTGGCAGTTCTTTCCACACACAAACCTCCCTCTGTGTTAAAAAAAACAAATTGCCCCTTATACCTTTTTAAAATCTTTCTCTTCTTATCTTAAAAATGTGCCCCTTAGTTTTGAACTCCTCCACCCGAGGAAAAACACATTTGCTGTTCACCTTATCCATGACCCTGCTGATTTTATAAACCTCTATAACATCGCCTCTCCACCTCTCACGCTTCAGCGGAAAAAAAATCCCAACCTATCCAGTCTCTCCTCTCCTGACAACTCAAACTCTTATTCCTGGCAACATCCTGGTAAATCTCTTCTGAGCCCTCTCCAGTTTAGTAATATCCTTCCTACAACCACAACTGGACACAATACTGCAGAAGAGGCCTCACCAACATCTTCTACAACCTCAACATAATGACTTGATGGTCTTTTTCAGAAGACTCAATAATAACCAAAAACATTAGCTTCGTTTCTCTCTCCACAGCTGCTGCCAGACCTGCTGAGTTTCTCCAGAACTTGCTGCGTTTTTAATTCAGATTCCCAGATTCTGCAGTTTTGCTAGGGATTCTAGAGTGGAACTTGACTCAAAACTTCATCAGAGACAAGAAGCCAAACAGCTGAGCTACAAATGACTAATTACTGGAAATAATAATGTTTATATTTGAATCACATTGGCACATTCTTATTTAAAAATGCACCTTTAAAGTAGTTTTTTTTGGTTTGGCAAGAACGCAACTAAAAATATGACAAAAAAAACCCCCTCCCTTTGCTCTGTACAACTACACTTCACAAGTGATTCACTTGTCAATCAGTTTATTTTTACTTTGTGTTGGAGGATACCTCAATTAAAATAATTTTGTCTCATGAGTCAGTTCACCGAAAATGTTCACAAAGCATTTTCTCCATCTTGTGAAGAATAGCATATAACAACTTTCACATTCATGTAGATCTCATTGTTTAGCTGGAAATAAATTGTGCAAGAGGTAACAAATGCTTAGGAAAGCTATATTAATGAAAGAGATTGAGCTCACATCAACTCATAGACAAATCTTTCAAAGTCCTATCAATTCTTCCAATGGTTAGACTGTGTGATATAACAAGAACCTTTGCAGTTTTGTGAGTAGATTGTATGCAACAACTGTGCTATTAATCAGAAATGCAGACACCAAGGATCCCAAATAAAATGAAATTCACTGACAGTGAAAAGTTATTAAATCAGAAATGATGCTGGCTTCATACCTCTGCTGACTTTGATACAACATGTTCACCGCTGGCTGGTTCTTGTAGTAAGCTGCCATACGATATTAAAATACACAACATTATTTAGCGTTATGTGGGGAATGTTTGATGGTTTCATGCTTCAAGCAAAATCTCATGTAGTTTTATTATTAACTGCCTCATGCCTCATGAATTACAGTATTTTTTTCAATGCCTTTGCATGGTGCAGGTTTCTGTTGCGAATAGATCCTCCCTGGAGGCCATGATGTGGAGGTGCTGCTGTGGACAAAATTAAAAATGACACACCAGGTTATAGTCCACCAGATTTATTTGAAAACACAAGCTTTCGGAGTCTCACTCCTTCTTTCCGAAAACTTATGATTTTCAAATAAACCTGTTAGACCGTATCCTGGTACAAAAAACAAAGTTTCTGGAAATGCTCAGTGGGTCTGGGGGCATCTATGAAGGATAAAACAGAGTTACCGTTTTGGGTCCGGTGACCCTTCCTCAGAACTGGACCTGAAACTTTAACTCTGTTTTTTCCTTCACAGATGCCCCCAGACCTGCATAGCTTTACCAGCAACTTCGTTTTTGTTCCTGATTTACAGCATCCACAGTTCTTTTGGCTTTTATTATGGACTATAACCTGGTGTTGTGTCATTTTGGTTCCTGGGGGGGCTATCTTTTACAATTGCCAATGCTCTAGGATTGAATCTCTAGTGTGCAGTCCTGCAGAAAAATCACGAGAAAGGGAATGTTTTTCACAATTTATTTTTCTCTGTCATTTTCCTGGCATGTTTCTCTTTGCTAGATCCAAAAATACTGAAAATAGAAACAGAAGTGGTTTGGCTGACAATTTAATATTATCTGATTAGGTTGTGCATCTTTTTGCTTTTCAATTTGTGTAGGAAGGCAGTGTCTCCCAAAGGAGGCAGGAAGTTGTGGTGATAACAAAATGTGGAACTGGATGAACACAGCAGGCCAAGCAGCATCTTAGGATCACAAAAGCTGACGTTTCGGGCCTAGACCCTTCATCATCTCTGAAGCGTCAGCTTTTGTGCTCCTGAGATGCTGCTGGGCCTGCTGTGATCATCCACCTTCACACTTTGTTATCTCGGATTCTCCAGCATCTGCAGTTCCCATTATCTAGGAAGTTGTGGTGTACTGCTAATGGTAGTGGACTAGCACTCTCAAAGGTCAAAGCTCATTGGTCTGATGACATGGGTTCAAATCAAACCATGGTAAATGGTGAAATTTGGAATCAATAAACAAAACTGGGAATTGAACAAGCACTGAAGTATGCTGGTGCACCCAGAGTACTGTTCGTTTTGCCCAGCAACAAGGACAGAGGGTCAGTGCCAATGGATGATCCTTACACAGGCCCAGAAAAGAGGAGGGGCCACACTTGTGAGTCATGGTTCAGTTTTATAGGACAGGAATCCTTCCTGCCTTGCTCAATCCCTGCCAGAATCCTAGTGTAGAGAGAATGGAAAGTGGGAGGGTGAATGGTAAAATTATCAAAATGTTTGAATACAAAGGAGATTTGCTCATTCACAGGGTGAAACAGTAAATGAATGGATTGCATTGACAAATTCAGACAGCATGAACTCACCAGCAGAGACAATATCTATCGACAGAGCATATCTGTAAAAGCCTAATCTTTAAATAGACACTTTAATTGAGTGGATAAATGCAGGCTGGGTCAGGCGGGGAGTGGAAGGTCCAATCCCAACTTCACCGTCAAGCCCGCAGACAAGGGAGGCGCAGTTGTAGTGTGGCGCACTGACCTCTACATCGCTGAGGCCAGATGCCAACTCTCCGAAACCTTGTCCTACCGCCCCCTGGATCATGACCCCACTCCCGAGCACCAAACCATCATCTCCCACACCATCCACAACCTCATCACCTCAGGGGACCTTGCAACCACAGCCTCCAACCTCATTGTTTCCAAACCCCGCACCGCCCACTTCTTCTCCTTCCCAAAATCAACAAACCTGTCTGGCATGGTCAACCCATTGTCTCCGCCTGCTCCTGCCCCACCAAACTTATCTCCAGCTATCTCAATCCATTTTCTTCCCCTTGGTCCAGGAACTCCCTACCTATGTCCCTGACACCACCCATGCCCTCCACTTCCTCCAGAACTTCCAATTCCCTGGTCCCCAACACCTCATTTTCACCATGGACGTCCAGTCCCTATACACCTGCATTCCCCATGCAGATGGTCCACAGACCCTCTGCTTCTTCCTGTCCCGCAGACCCAACCAGTCCCCCTCTGCTGACACCCTCATCCGCCTAGCCGAACACATCCTCACCCTCAACAACTTCTCTTTTGATTCCTCTCACTTCCTACAGACAAAGGGGGTGGCCATGGGTACCTGCAGGGGACCAAGCTATGCCTGCCTCTTTGTAGGTTACGTGGAGCAGTCCGTCTTCCGTACCCACACTGGCCCTAATCTCCACCTCTTCCTCCATTGCATTGATGACTGTATCGGCGCCACCTCATGCTCCCGCGAGGAGCTTGAACAGTTCATCCACTTCACCAACACCTTCCACCACAACCTTAAGTTCACCTGGACTGTCTGTAACACCTTCTTGGACCTCTCTGCCTCCATCTTGGGCAACCACCTAGAAACTGATTTCCATTTCAAGCACACCAACTCCCACAGCTACCTAGAATACACTTCCTTCCACCCACCTTCCTGCAAAATTACCATTCCCATTCCCAATTCCTTCACCTCCACCGCATCTGATCCCAGGATGAGGCATTCCACTCCTGTACATCTCAGATGTCCTCATTTTTCAAGGACCCCATTGGTGGTTGAGAACGTCCTCGACTGTGTCTCCCATATTACCCACAGCTCATCCCTCGCATCCCATCCCCACAATAACAACCAAAACAGAATCCCCTCATCCTCACGTACCACCCCACTAACCTCCGGATACAACACATCATCCTCCAACACTTCTGCCATCTGCAATCTGACCCCAACACCTAAGACATTTTCCCCTTCCCACCCTTATCTGCTTTTCAGAGGGACCACTCTCTCCGTGATTCCCTTGTCCGCTCCACACTCCCCTCCGGTCCCACCACACCTGGCACTTTTCCCTGCAACTGCAGGAAGTGCTACACCTGCCTCTACATCTCCCCCCTCACCCCCATCCCAGGCCCCAAGAAGACTTTCCACATCAAACAGATGTTCACCTGCACATCTGCCAATGTGGTATACTGCATCCGCTGTACCCGTTGTGGCTTCCTCTACATCGGGGAAACTAAGCGGAGGCATGGCGACCATTTTGCAGAACACCTACGCTCGGTTCACAATAAACAACTGCACCTCCCAGTCGCGAACCATTTCAACTCCCCCTCCCATTCCTTAGACAACATGTCCATCATGGGCCTCCTGCAGTGCCACAATAATGCCACCCGAAGGTTGCAGGAACAGCAGCTTATATTCCAGGAGGGAACCCTTTGTGCTCCTAAGATGCTGTTTGGCCTACTGTGTTCATCCAGCTCCACACTTTGTTATCCCAGCCTAATGGTATCAATGTAGATTTCACACGCTTCAAAATCTCCCGTCCCCCTACTATATCCCAAAACCTGCCCATCTCATCCCCGCTTCCCTAACCTGTTTTTTCTCTCATCAATCCCCTCTTCCCACCTGAAGCCGCACTCCCATTTCCTACCCACTAACCTCATCCCGCCCCCTTGACCTTCCATCCTCCCTGGACTGATCTATGTCCTCCCTACCTCCCCACCTACACTCACCTTTACTGGGTCTGTCCCCGCCCCTTTAACTTGTCTGTCTCCTCTCCACCTATCTTCTCCTCTATCCATCTTCGATCCGCCTCCCCCTCTCCCTATTTATTTCAGAACCCTCTTCCCCTCCCCCACTTCGGCAGAAGGGTCTAGGCCTGAAACATCAGCTTTCCTGCTCATCTGATGCTGCTTGGCCTGCTGTGTTCATCCAGCTCTACACCTTGTTATCTCGGATTCCCCAGTATCGTCAGTTCCTACTATCTCTGATACAATTCTGAAACTGGGCTCATTGCATAAGTGGCTTTCGGATTTTGATACAAACATCTACCCTTTTTGTTACAGACCAAACACCAACTCTGTTTCCTGAAGATGGTGAGAAATTGATGCCCTTGACACAAGGAGTAATCTTGAACTGATCGTGTTACTATACATTAAACAATATTACATTGCATTGAAAGATCATGCTAGCATGTTAGTAACATGTTGTATAAGTTATGTGCTGCAGACAATTTCCTGCAAGATCTAGTAACACTAACGACCCTCTGGAGTGACCAAGGTGGAGTCTTAGCTTTAATGCAATATCACAGTCCGAGAAAGGAGTGGAGTTTCTATAGACTGAGTCACTCAGAGAATTGTTAATCAGCTGCCTGTCACTTAAATTGCTTTCGATAAGGAGGCTTACTTCATGACCTTCGATATAATGCCCTCTCCTAACAATGATCAACTGAAAGGCCCACCATCTACAAGCCACAAGTCAAGGAGTGTGATGGAATACTCCCCCATTGCCTGGACCAGTACAGCTCGAATAACACTCAAGAAGCTTGGATCACATAAAGTTGGTTTGCTGGTACAGCAGGTAATTAAGAAGGCAAATCAAATATTGTCCTTCATTGCTTGTTTAGAAATAGGGAGGTAATGCTGCAGGGAGATTGGGTGCTGGTGAGACTACACCTGGAGTACTGTGTGCAGTTTTGGTCTCTTACTTGAGAAAGGATATACTGGCACTGGAGGGGGTCTGAAGGAGGTTCTGGAATTGAGAGGGTTGGCTTCTGAAGAGAGATTGAGCAGGCTGGGTCTGTAATACTTAGAAATTAGAAGAATGAGGCAGGGATCTTGTAGAAACATATACGACTGTAAAGGGACTAGATAAGGTGGAAGCAGGGAGGCTGTTTTCATTGGTGGGTGAAATGAGCACGAGGGGCATGGTGGCAAAATAATGGGGAGCAGATTTAAGATGGAGTTGAGGAGGAACTTCTTCACCCAAAAGGTTGTGAATCTGTGGAATACCCTGCCCAGTGATGCACTTGAGAACATCTTGTTGCATATTTTAAAGGCAAAGATAGATTCTTGAACAGTAAAGGAATTAAAGGTTATGGTGAGTGGGTGAGAAAGTGGAGACATGATCTTATGGTCTACTCCTGCTCCTATTTGTAATATTCTTATGACACTATCTACAACAAAACAGATGTTTGATTGGCATCACATTCATAAACATCCAGTCCCCCCACTGCTCAGTAGCAGCAGTGTACAGTATTTACAAGATGCACTACAGAAATTCACCAAAGGCTCCTTGGGTGACACCTTCCAATCCCACAACCACTTACATCTAGAAAGACAAGGGCAGCAGATACATAGAAGCACCATCCCCTGAAAGTTCCTTCCAAGCCACTCAACATCCTGACTTGGAAATATATCACTGTTCCTTCAGTGTCGCTGGGTCATTAGCTGCTGGAGATTTGAAGCGTAACTTTGAAACAAATTTCAGCCTATTTGGGGCCGCTACACCATGATCTCCATACATATGGCCATCAGTCTGCCTGACATGTTTCTGTGAGCCATCCAGCAATGTTCTGCAGTGTGTCTGCCTGTGCACTCCACTGCTTCAAGAGATGTCAATGGAAACCACATAAAATGCGCCGAATCAGTGGTATGTCTCCAGTCTCACTGCTTCCAGTCTTTGCTGAAAAAATCAAGAATAAAGATAAAAGGAAGACATTTTCACAGAGTCAAGATGGTTCAGGAGCCCTTTAAAAATGGCACCCAATCCTGGCATGAATATCAGAGAGGGTGCCTGGTGACTCCAGCTCACTGCTTCCTCTGATTCTTCACTGGGGACAGCTCCAGATTCAGGGATTCTCGAACCCATTCCTGAGGTTCATGATGTTTCCAGAGACAGTTTGTAGGTTATCGATAGTTTTGGGTTGCAGAGTCAGGCATAACCTTCCCCTCTACAGTTTTGATGAACTCAGGCCTGATGCACTTTGTGGTTTTCTATATTGGCCCACACTGCATATGTTACAAAGAGCAGACGCTTGTTGAGACAGATATCTTGAACTTTATTAATAAGACTATTTACACAGCTACGATAGGAAAGAGTAATAGGCAAAAAGTAGATTCTTGCAAGCTCCAAATAACATGGACATTGATGAATACATTGGAAAAATTGGGCAAAATTGGCAGAAATGAGTTCTCGACACTGAAAATGTAAAATCCTGTTGTAACGTCATAGAAACAGGCCCTTCAGCCCTCCATGTCATTACTGACCAGTTCTCCAACCAAGTGTTGAACAGTGAGATGCAAATCTCGTTGGTAATTGGCAAGAAGCATATCAGGATACAATTGCATGTATTAGCATGTCATTATTGCCTAACCTTGCCTCATTGATATGCAGTTGCAATGGGAAAGAGATCGTCTGAGGTTTGTCTGGAGGGAGGAGGGTAACTTCTTCAGGTTAGGCATCCTTAGAAGAGGCTTCACAGTGGGGTCAAGGTTGTATCAGAGATAGTAGGAACTGCAGATGCTGGAAAATCTGAGATAACAAGGTGTAGAGCCGGATGAACGCAGCAGGCCAAGCAGCGTCTTAGGAACAGGAAAGCTGACATTTCAGGCCTAGGCCCTTCATCAGAGAAAAAAAAATTCTGATGAAGGGTCTAGGCCCAAGACATCAGCTTTCCTGGTCCTACGATGCTGCTTGGCCTGCTGTGTTCATTCAGCTCGACACCTTGTTATTTCTGTATCTCAAGGTTCCTCACTTTTCTTAGTGTTTATTCACTTCTCATCGGCTCAGACGTTCACAGCATCTCATCCATGGCTTCACCTTTTATGCTTTGTTCCCTTAGCTAGAAGTTCAAAGGTCACAGCCCGTTTGCCCTGACCCATCCTTTAGTGCAGTCCCAAAGCCAAGCAGCTTGTCACAGTTGTCAGCAATGATCAGCCAATGGGCTGGACATCACTCAGCCTCATACAGGCATTCTATGCCAGCAGGGATACGGCAAACACTGTATTTGCATCAACCAAGTGCCCATGTCTCAATGTCTAAGGGGAGTGTTTTTGTCAGCCCAATCAGGGGAGAGACCCTTCAGTCTCACCACAATAAGTCAAGGACAGCCTCCCATATCAGTCCCCGAGCTTGGGGATGGTCAGTTGGTCACTCACAGGGTTTGCATCTTTACATTTTGGGTAGTGGGCCCTGCAGATGAAACACAGCTGTGATCACAAAATGCTGTATGTGATCTTTAGACCATGATCTACAGTGTGGAATCCAAATCCTGACCCTGAGCTCTCTTCATATCATTATAGAATCAGAAATTAATCTTGCTCATAGCTGAGATGCAAAAGCAATGTCCTGTGGCCTGGGAAGATTGGCCTAATTTCTAGAGTCCAACACCTCACATATGGTGCACTCACTCCGTGCTTTGGGCCATTAAATATTGTATAACACCGAGAGTGGCCTGGCCCTGTGTCTTGAATGCTTTAGTTGTGGGGAGACAGGCATTCACAGAGTTGATGATGAAAAGTGAACATACCTTTACAAACGTGCAAACATATTTACAATAAGATTTCACCCATGTTCCTTCAGAAGTCTGTCTTCTTCCCCTCTTTATGTCTCAGTGCAGTCCTGGGGGGCATTGAGGGAGCCTGCCACGTAGTGAGGCCTCAGAGGTTTGTTGGCGGACCATGTGGATATTGTGGCTAGAAGATCCAGACATAGTGAGTGCCCAGAGGGAGGTTCATCGTCTTCGGTTTGACATTCCATAGACTGGAGGGTGAGGAGAGTGGGGAGTGGTGGTGGATGAGGGGAGGGGAGACGGAAGGACGGTGGAGCAGGAAGTCCTAGCCACCTCTGGAGTGTCCCAAGAGGACATTTCTGAGGGACATGTATGATCCTCCTCCAGCTGGGTGTCTACTGGCACAGCTCTTTCTCCTTGAGGGGAAAGGCCATCCTTGGTGTTGCCAAGGTTCCTTGTTTCCTTGTCACATTGTTGTTGGCAGCAAAGTACCTTAAACAACTCTTACCCGATATGGCATACTGGCAGAAGTGACAATTACTAAAAATACCCAGAGCATTCATCTGGGAAAATACCACATGTTTGCAACTGTGCATATCTGACCCGTCAGCACAAAGATAAAAAATCAGAGAAAAGAAAAAAAATTCAGACAAGTAAGTGGACCAGTTTAAGAGCATCATTACTTTAAGAATACACGGTCATCAGCTGGAGCACAATTGCTTCTCATTAGAGACAGTGGAAGCCATAGAAACAGACAAAGACAGGTTCAATACTCCAAAGGCAAAACATCATTCAGAAGCTGGTAAGAAGTGCTGAATTAATAAAGTCAGCTGGGAAAGGAACCAAAAAAAAAACTGCACTTATAAAAGCTGTAAATGAAGGAAGGTCTGAAAGGAGTAACTGAACAGTTTAGGAGGTAAAGTTATAGATCTCTTTGGGAAAAAAGAAAAACTCTATGGAAAAAAATGGCACAAAGACCAGAGAGAAAAGGCAAGGGAGTAAGAACATAGTCATCACCTCTTACAATGAACACCACCATCGATATTAGGATCCATGAGATGCACCTTAAAGAAACAGTGAAATGACTACAAAAGAGATTTATACAAGGCCTGCAGAAACAAGAACGCCTCTGAAATCAATAAAGCTGAAAATTAGCTAATTTAAAGATATCGAGGTGATGAGTTTAGCAGAGGATGGAAAGTCAGGAAAATTTAAAGATTTAAAAAGATGGGTCTCAGTGACTAATCCATGATTTGAGCACCATGATTTATATGGAGTGTAGCCAGAAAATTTCATTTAATGATTTGTATAGAAGAAGTTAGTGATTTAGACCGTGAATGGTTAAATGGGATGAAAATGTTTTGGGTGCCTGCATGGATTCAGAGATCCTGACTGCATTATGAAATGGACCTATGAGACAAAGTGCATGAGAGGAAGTTGTGAGTGATGGAGGGCTCACTCACCAGAAAGACAGTCAATGGTTTAACAATGAAGTATAAAGAATTTCGAGGTAAAGCCACAGGATATACTCAGGCTACAGTGACACATTGGCCAGCAATCCATAACAAACTCAACTGAATACAGCAGGGACAAAAGAAAGTCTCAGGTTGGCCAGACTGAAAGTTCTGTGGGTTGATCATGAAGATCTAGTTTGACTATTAACAGCATTTCACATTGATAAAAAAATCTTGCTGGAGTTGGATGAAAGCTGGTCATTCTAGCTTCACAGTGAGTAGACACTGTAGATATTTGAGGATGGCCAATTGCATAGCAAGGACTCAGTCCTTAGCCAGGAATCTCAAAGCAAACTGAGGTCCATATAGCTACCTGTGAAACTTGTGCTATTTGCAGGTCCGAGCTGTAAGAGCAACGGATCCCCATCATTTTCCCAATATCCTATTTAGGGTGGCATGGTGGTTCACAGCACCAGGGATCTGAGTCCAATTCCAGCCTTGGGCAACTGTCTGTGTGGAGTTTGTACATTCTCCCTATGTCTGTATGGATTTGCCCGATTTCCTCCGACAATCCAAAGATATGCAGGGTGGGCAATTTGGCCATGGCTAAGTTCCCCATAATTTCCAAGGATGTGCAGGCTAGGTGGGATAGCTGTGAGAAATGCAGAGATAGGGTAAGGGTATGGGTACGGGTGGGATGCTCTTTGGCAGATTGGTATGGGCTGAATGGCATACTTCCACACTGTGGGATCCTATGGTTTACACTTGATGGGTGTTCTTTTCTTGGTGGACAGAGGTGACGGAGTTGTACACACCACCACAGAGACAGGTAGCAGGACCCTTGCGTGAAATGTTTGCCCCCACAAGGGGCCACTGACATGGTCAGGTCTGACAGTGGTTTGCTCATGAGTCTTCCAGCCAGCTCACCGACAGTTTCGGCTTTGAAAATATAACCAGCTCACCGAAATTCCCAGAATCTAGTAGGACAACTGAATGGTGGGTCCAGATGGTTAAATCCCTTTTGAGGAAAAAACACTGACTTTCACAGAATCCCACAGAGTTGTTATGGACCACCGTACCTGCACCAGTTCTATTACATAGTAACAATCACATCTTTTCCCCATATCCCTGCGCTCCATTTCCATCCAAATAATCATCCAGTATCCTTTTTAATGCCTCAATTGAACCTGCCTCCACCACATTTCCAGATAGTAAATTCTATTCCCTAAATAGACACCGTGTTACGATGTTTTTTTTATCAAATTAGCTGTGCTTCTTTTGCATATAACTTTAATCTTGTTCCTTTTACAATTAGGAACATTATCTCCTTATCTACCAGGTCCACCCGCCTTATGATTTTGAAAATCTCAATCAAATCTCCTCTCAGCCTTCTTCTCTCTAAGGAGAAAAATCCAAACATCTTCAAACTATTCTCATCACTGAAGTTTGTCATTCCTGGAACCGTTCTTGTAAATCACTTCTGCACTCGTTCCAATGCATTCACATCTTTCCTACAATGCGACGCCCACAATTATATACAATACACTAGCTGAGGTCTTTCAGGTGACATTTTTGTTAAAATGGTGATCTACTTCACTCCAGTGAGGCTTACCATCATCAGGACTATTGATACAAAGAACACTGAAGACTCACCTCCATATCCTGCCAAACAGGTTGACTCCTCAGTTAAATTTGCAGAACAACAAAGATGTTTGTTAAAAAGCACAGTCTTATCAGGAGCAATAGACTTCTCATTGTAACAGATCTCATTGAGGATGAATGTTGCAACATTTGCACAAAGGGCAACAAAGGGAAAACAGGATTGAAATAATTATTGAAGAGTCAGCAGACCAACATCAATTGTTATAAAGCAGAAGGACTTTCTCTAAAGCACAAGAAATTGAAATTTCCTATGGGGCGAAAGAAACAAAGAACTGTGGATATTGGAAATCAGAAACAAAAATAGAAATTGCTGGAGAAATTCAGCAGGTCTGGCAACAATTGTGAAGAGGGAACAGCGATTATGTTTTGGGTCTACTGATCCTCCTGCAGAACAAACCCTCAAATATCCTGTGGATTAGTGCCAATGGTGTAATTAGCTGTGAAGCAAATGGAGAGGATAAAAGGTTGTTGAAACTCAGGTGCCAGTTTTTTGTGGGCTTAATTACACAACGCCTCAATTTCCTAGCTCTTCTCCTGTACGGTGATCCCTTTCCTCGAACATATCTGGGAAAATTATTATTAATGCTTCCCAGGCAATTGCACTGATCCACAGCAAGTTTAAAATTATACACTGAACCGTCATTCAAAATCATTTTTCTCCTGCTTTATTGCAATTTCTTGAGGACACTTTTGAATAAATTAATCCATTCAAAATTGAAAATGGCTCCCTTTTGCATGTGCAGAAACATCCACCAGATCATTTTGACTTTGTGTGATAGTGTAAAATGGGTAATAGACTGTCAGCAGATGGTATTACTAACAGTAAAAGTGCAGAGAGAGATAAAACCCAACTCATATTCCGCCTGGGAACCCTGCAGCCATATGGTATCAATGTGGACTTCACCAGTTTCAAAATCTCCCCTTCCCCCACTGCATCCCTCAACCAGCCCAGTTCATCCCCTCCCCCCACTGCACCACACAACCAGCCCAGCTCTTCCCCCCCCCACCCACTGCATCCCAAAACCAGTCCAACCTGTCTCTGCCTCCCTAACCGGTTCTTCCTCTCACCCATCCCTTCCTCCCACCCCAAGCCGCACCCCCAGCTACCTACTAACCTCATCCCACCTCCTTGACCTGTCCGTCTTCCCTGGACTGACCTATCCCCTCCCTACCTCCCCACCTACACCCTCTCCACCTATCTTCTTTACTCTCCATCTTCGGTCCGCCTCCCCCTCTCTCCCTATTTATTCCAGTTCCCTCCCCCCATCCCCCTCTCTGATGAAGGGTCTAGGCCCGAAACGTCAGCTTTTGTGCTCCTGAGATGCTGCTTGGCCTGCTGTGTTCATCCAGCCTCACATTTTATTATCTTGCAGACTCACTATTGCATATTTTAAAATTTATATACTGCATATGTGCTAATATGCAGCGATGATGGTTAAATGACTTGAAACATTAATTTTGAATACTTAAAGAAGGATTAGACGACATGAGTGATGCATTTTCCTTGCAACCCAATGGCTTATGGTGATTTTTAGCTTCTGGTATACATTAATGAGATTGGCTGAAAATTTAAGTGAAAATGGTCATGGTTGAAATAGGAGTGCAAATATGTGTAAATTTGAGTATTCAGTCCTAATCCCATCCTGAAGATAAAAGCTGAATTATTTAAAACTTTCTTATCTTCCAAGCTGCCATGAGTCTAAGGCTGTGGTTTTGCAAATTATACGAAGCAACTCAATTCTTCAAAGATTTATTTCTAATTTCAATGTCATCACATTGATTAATCTCTTTTAACAGCTAAAGATGCTGGAACAAAATTGAGAGTAATCAAAGCTTTGAAAGATGCGATAGTTGAGAATGCAGTTTTTAGAGCAGGTTGTTCATCATCATTATTTCTGAACAGAGGGAACTTAGCCCTAATCTACTCTGTTACTATGTCCCTGGATGGGATTTATTTTGTAGACATGCACCCTGTACTACCCCAATAAATCTAGTGGGCTTCACTATGATCACCTGTCATTCTTCTAAACTCTAGTGAATAAAGGTCGAGAGGATGAGGATTCTAGATGATAGATGATGCCTAAACAGAGAATTGGGATGGCGGGGGTGGGGGGGGGAATGTGTAGATTCAGCTTGGCAAACCCTAGTCAGTGTATTGCCACTGTTGGGGCCACAGTTATACACAGTGGTGTAGGAGGTAGTTACCCTGGAAGTCCGAAACATTGACTCCAGGCCCTATGAAGTCTCATGGCTTCAGGTTAAAGACGGGCAATGAAGGCCCCTTCTGATGATCACACACCGTCCTCCCTCAGCTGATGAATCAGTACGTTTCCTTGTTGAACAACACTTGGAGGAAGCACTGAGGGTGGCAAGGATAAAACATGTACTCTGAGTTGGGGATTTCAATGTCTATCCCTGACACATGGGAAAGTTAATGGTAATTGGCAGTCAGTCATCTCAGCTCCAGAACATTTCTGCAGAATTTTTCAGGGTAATGTACTAAGCCCAATGATCTTCAGCTGCTTCCTCAATGACCTTCCCTTCATTATAAGGTCAAAATGGGGGATGTTTGCTAATAATTTCACAATGTTCAGCACCATTCGCAACTCCCCAGATACTGAAGCAGTCCATGTTCAAATGCAACCAAATCTGGACAATATTCAGGCTTGGGCTGACAAGTGGCACATAAATGCCAGGAAATTGCCATTTCCAATAAGAGACAATCTAACCTCCATCCCTTGACATTCAGTGGTGCTACCATTGACCAGAAACTCAACTGGAATGGCAAATACCTCATGCCTATCTACCATTTACAAGTCACAAGTCAGGAGCTTGATGGAATACTCCCCACTTGACAAGACGCTTGATACTATCCAGGACAAAGCATCCTGATTGATTGGCATCATATTCACAAACATTCATTCCCTCCACCACTGATACTCAGTAGCAGCAGTGTGTACTATCCATAAGATGGATTGCAGAAATCCTAAGACTGCACCTTACAAACTCTTGACCCCTTCCATCTAGAAGGACAAGGGCAGCAAATGCATGAGAACACCACCTCCTCCAAGTTCCCCTCCATCCACTCACCATCCTTAATATCTCACCGTTCCTTCACAGTCACTGGGTCAAAATCTTTAATTACACCCCTGAGAGTATTGTGGGTCAGCCGGCAGCATGTGGATTGCAGTGGTCCTAGAAGGCAGTTAAGCACCATCTTCTCAAGGGCGATTAGCCTGGGTAAAAAGTGCTAGCCCAGCCAGTGATGCCAACTAACTGATACAAAAAAAATGTTATTATTTATTACAAGATGAATTGAGCTCAAATGTTTGTATGTTAAACGTCAGTTTTACAGGATGTTGGTGAGGCCACATCTCGAAAGCCATGTGCAGTTCTGATCTCCTTATTTGAGAAAGAATGTAACTGTGTTAAGAGTGATTCAGAGGACGGTTGACATGACTGACACCTGGAATGTGGCCATTGCCTTATGAGGATAAGGTGGACCAACTGGAATTATTCCACGGGTGATAGTCAGAGTGAGGGTTTGATGTGATCACAGGATGGTCTCGACTATTTGGAAGAGAAAGTGATGTTTCCTCCCACGCATGAGTCCAGAATGATAGGTTACAGTTTGATAATCTGGGGTCATCCTTTTAGGGCAGAGCAGACGAGATATGTTTGCTCTCAGATGATCATGTAACTGTGGAACTCTTTGATTCAGAAGGCAGTGGGAGCGGGGATATTGAATATTTTGAAGTCAGGCCTAGGCAGAAATTCATTAGGCATAGGAATCAAATCTTATCACCAAGTGGGTGGGAATGTGGAATGCAAAACACAGGCAGATCAGCACTAACCTCTCAGAATACCATGTTGTGATCATATCACCCCTTATTCTCCTAAACACCAATGGGATAATTCATGGTCTCAATGAATGACAGAGTGGGCTAGAGACCCCAATGGTTTACTTCTATTTCTAAGTTGCCTGTGGGTACTATTCTCTTTGGAACAAAGGATGCTCAGGGGAGATTTGTTCGAAATGTTCAAGGTTGGGAAGGATCTGGGTAGAATGGCTGGGAAGAGCGTATTCAATAACTTGGGGACATGGATTTAAGGGGATGAGTAGAAAGATGAGAGGGAAAAGGATATGTACCCAGAGGGTCCTAAGGTCCTGGAGCATACTGCCTGAAAGCATGATCAAGGCAGAAACCCTCAACTCATTTTGAAGGTATCTGGATAGACACCTAAAGTCCTTGAGCTCTCGAAAGAAGTGCTAGAAAATGGGATAGGCTGAGTGGCTTGTCACAGCTGGCATAGATATGAGGGCAGAGTGGCAATTTTTTGTACCATAAACTTTTCAAGATTTCACGATTCAATCCTTTTACTGGTAGCTCTGGAAGACCTGCCTCCTCACCTTCTTCTGCATTGGCAGAGTGGTACCCCACAATCTATACAGAAACACTTTTCACTCTGTGTCTAATGAAAAGAGATGTCTCTGCTCCTTTTTGGTATTGACCTCACTAAGTACCATTGATGGTCCTGGTCTCTTGTCATCACTTGCATTCAGATGCAAAAGTTGCACTGCTTGGTGGTTGAGTAGGCAGGGTGAATACTGAGGCTCAAGGGGCAAAATCAGGAGAAAGTCTTGATAAAATTGGCTTATATTCCCTTGAATCATGAAGACTGTGGAGAGATTTCATCAAAGTCTTAAAATGACAAAAATATATAAAGGGAGTGAATCTAAAGGAACTGAACAAGGAAAATTAGTGCTGGATTTTTGAAAATCAAGGTAATTCTACAGACCTTTAAAAGTGGTGGGTAGATTCAAAAATCCCACCTCCATTTCAGGCTGAAACCATTTGGACTGGGAAGGACAGGGTTTTTTTTTTTCTCTGTCATTCTGACTGCTTGGCTGAGTTCCTAAAGCTCTAATTATGTTAGCAAGGAAGCCTCACATTCAGTTTTATTGACAGCTTCAACAGTCTATGAAAGGATTAGCTGCCTTTGATGTGATTTCTGAAATACATGTTTATTTTTGTAACAAATTAACTACTTGAGAGGAGTAAAAGACATTGAATGTATTTAATGATTAGGAGTTTTTTTCACTATCACTGGCAGAAACATTGTTCAGGTTGTAATGTCATTGGACAGGTATTTGAATTCAAGTAATAAACTCTGAAAAGTAAAGTTAATCTCAGTAATGGCGATCATCAGTTGTCATAAAATTCCGTCTGATTCACCAATGTCCTTTAGAGAAGGCAATCTGCTGTCCTTAGCCATTCAGCCTACATATGACTCCAGACCCATAGAAATATAGTTGACATTTAAAGACACACTTCAAATAGCTGATCAGCCACTTGGTTCAAGGACGGTTATGAATTGGCCACAAATGCTGACCTTGTCAATGATACTTATGTCCCATGCAAGAATAAATGTTTAAGAATCAAGTGTGGAAGAGCGAGAGCTGTATTATTTTGTAAGCATTGACGGTTTTCCAAGGCCCCTGAGATACAGGATGAAGAGCTGTGGAGGTGGCAGAGCCAGCATGAGGGGTCTTTGATGAAGGCATGAGTTCACATGAAGGGGCGAGGAGCTGCAAGAAATGGAGTGGAGATTAAATTGGCACGGAGTGAATGGTAGGTTAAGGAGTGGCTGATGTCATGAGTTTACATTGTGACGACATAGGGCTTCAAGGGGCCATGGATCATTGGCGGGGGGTGGGGGCGGGTGTTGGGTGAAATGTGTGGGGACATGAACAGTGTGTGACAGAGGGCCTAACAATTTCCAAAGCAAACAAGACAAAATCCCATACACTCAAGGCTCCAATCATTACACAGTGACTCTGATTATTGACAGAAGAGATGTTATAGGGTGGGGCTACTGCAATCCAATGGATACTGGTAATTCCATTTGCTCCTCTATAGGACAAGGCAGAACTTTTTAGCCTCAGTTGCAACCCTTTGGGAAGCAGATGTTCAGCAGTTAAAAAGTTTTGCTATCCTTCTATAGCGGGTCACTCAGTGTGAAGCTGGGTCCCCAATGTGTAGGGTCTCTGACAAACTGTCTGCTACCCTTTCTAGTGGGCTGTGTTGTGTTTAGTAATGTTCACATGCCCTGGGTATGGAACTGATCTTACTTCATGGTGGCAACAATTTACAGACTTGGGCACTGTCAGGAAACTAGAAACCGACTGGGAAAAACCCTACCAGTAGTTTCTGTCATATTCCCAATACAAGGCTGTTATATAAGTCTAATTGACTGCCTTGCAGGAGGGGATTTGAACTCTCAGTTAATGTGGCCAACATAGGGTACAGGGCTTGTGGGAAGTTGCTGTGTCAGCCAGTGTTGGCATTCTCCAGCCCCACGCATGTGTGTCCCAACTCTGGTGAGGCCCACAAATCCTGACCTCCTGGGGCCGTATGGTGGCTCAGTGGTTAGCACTGCTGCCTCACAATGGCAAGGACCCGTGTTTGATTCCAACATTGGACAAGTACCTCTGTGGAGTTTGCACATTCTGGCTGAGTCTGAGTGGGCTTCGTCCATGTGCTCTCATTTCCTCCTACAGTTTGAAGATGAGTAAATTAGGTGGATTAGCCATGGGAAAATGCAGAGTTACTAGGGATAGGATAGGGGAGTGTGTCTGGGTTGGATGCTCTTCGGAGGGTCAGTGTAGACCCAACGGGCCGAATGACCTGCTTCCACATGTAGGGATTCTATATTTGGGTCTCAGAGTAATATGGAATTGGAGGGGTAAGATCAAACTTACCCAATCCCAGAACCGCTGCACACTCTGAGATCAAAGCAGCAAGGAAGTCCCTTTCGCGCTGTGACGGCGAATTCGTTTTCTGTGTCACTTGTTCATTGATGCAGCCAGCAACTTATTTTGATCGCAAGTTTGGAGACAAAACAGATGGAAACATAAAACACAGTCTGCCCCCAGGAAATTCTAGTTCTCCTTTCAATGGTTCCTTCAGGACAAAACCCTTTTCACATAATTTAATTACATTATACTTAAACCATCAATTTTTCTTTTGGAAAATAAAGAATTAAGCAGAAATGGCATCATGTAATGCATTCAATGACTTATGTACTATGCTAGTACACGAAAGCTTAATTATTCAGAAATAATTCTCATCTGTCATTCCTCAGGGGACATTGCTGGAAAATTCATTACTTGTAAAAGTGTTCTTGTGTCACTTTGAGCAGTGAGCATTTCCACAGGTCATTACTCAAACAGCAACTTTGGAGAACCCCTCTCAAAGTTGCCTGAGTTCAACCAGAGATCCGGATGTGATCGATTTGTGTTCGCATTCCCAGGGCAAAGCCAGAGTTTATCACCAATCCCTAATTGCTGTAAGAATACTGTGAGACCACTTCAGAGGGCTATTGCATATCATCTTGGGGTTATATATGACATAAATAAACTGGATAAAGGTGAAAATTGTTGGAGCTGAGCCCAAATCCAGTCAAGTGGGAAGTATTCCATCACACTCCTATCTGGTGCCCTGTAGATGCTGGACAGGCTTTGGGGAGCCAGGAGGTGAGTTACACATTGCAGAATTCTTAGCCTCTGATCTGCTCTTGTCACCACAGTACTTATGTGTTTGGTCCAGTTATTTGTTAAAGAATATAAAAAGGATAGTAGATGCTGAACACAGAGTTCATGCTTTGACTTTTGACCTTTGACTGGAATGCAAAGTAGAGAACATGTACTTTTCCAACATAGGAGAACCTTCACAAAAGTCTTAATGAGGTGGACTTAGTAACGTCAAAAGTGGAAGATATGATGCATAGAAAGGCAAAGGGACATTGCATTATAAGACATAGCCAGCCCACACATGTCAATTATTATTAGGACTTTAAAAGTTGAGGCCATGTGTACCCACATCACCCCCAGTTATGCCAGTCTCTTTGTGGGGTATATGGGACATTCTTTGTCCCTGTCCTACTTGGGTCTTTCCCCACAACTCTTTCTTCATCACACAATGTCACTTTCTGAAAGGGGGTCTCAGAAATATCCATCTTTTCTGCCAACCAGGAATTCCCCACTAATGTGGTTGACAGAGCCGTTAATCATGTCCGACCCATTCCACATACTTCTGCACTCACCCCTTCTCTTCCCTCCCACAACAATGAGAGAATCCCACTTCATTCACCACTTCACCCACCTCTGTATCCAAAGCCTCCATTCCTGCCGCCCCCAGCAGGAGGCCACCACTAGACACATATTCCCCTCCCCTCCCTCGCCAGATTGCTGACAACATGGTCTCCCCTACCCTGAGGAGATGAAATACAGACTGGGTGACCACTTTGCAGAACACCTACATTCTGTCGTAAAAATAATCCCGAGCTTCCAGCTGCCTACCACTTCAATACACACCACCTTGTTCCCACCCCAACATCTCTGCCTTGGGCCTGCTACAGAGCTTCAGCAAATCTCAGTGCAAGCTCAAAGAACAGCATCTCATTTTCCACTTGGGGACCCTGGAGCCTTTAGGGCTTAACACAGAGTTCACTAACTTGAGAGCCTGACTCCATCCTTCTATGTTTTTTAACCGACTCTATACCCAGTCATGTTATGACATTGTGGGCCAAGCAGCATCTCAGGAGCACAAAAGCTGACGTTTCGGGCCTAGACCCTTCATCAGAGAGGAGGATGGGGAGAGGGAGCTGGAATAAATAGGGAGAGAGGGGGAGGCGGACCGAAGATGGAGAGTAAAGAAGATAGGTGGAGAGAGTATAGGTGGGGAGCTAGGGAGGGGATAGGTCAGTCCAGGGAAGACGGACAGGTCAAGGAGGTGGGATGAGGTTAGTACGTAGCTGGGGGTGCGGCTTGGTGTGGGAGGAAGGGATGGGTGAGAGGAAGAACCGGTTAGGGAGGCAGAGACAGGTTGGACTGGTTTTGGGATGCAGTGGGTGGGGGGGAAGAGCTGGGCTGGTTGTGTGGTGCAGTAGGGGGAGGGGACGAACTGGGCTGGTTTAGGGATGCAGTAGGGGAAGGGGAGATTTTGAAACTGGTGAAGTCCACATTGATACCATATGGCTGCAGGGTTCCCAGGCGGAATATGAGTTGCTGTTCCTGCAACCTTCGGGTGGCATCATTGTGGCAGTGCAGGAGGCCCATGATGGACATGTCATCTAGAGAATGGGAGGGGGAGTGGAAATGGTTTGCGACTGGGAGGTGCAGTTGTTTGTTGCGAACTGAGCGGAGGTGTTCTGCAAAGCGGTCTCCAAGCCTCCGCTTGGTTTCCCCAATGTAGAGGAAGCCGCACCGGGTACAGTGGATGCAGTATACCACATTGGCAGATGTGCAGGTGAACCTCTGCTTAATGTGGACTGTCATCTTGGGGCCTGGGATGGGGGTGAGGGAGGAGGTGTGGGGACAAGTGTAGCATTTCCTGCGGTTGCAGGGGAAGGTGCCGGGTGTGGTGGGGTTGGAGGGCAGTGTGGAGCGAACAAGGGAGTCACGGAGAGAGTGGTCTCTCCGGAAAGCAGACAGGGTAGGGGATGGAAAAATGTCTTGGGTGGTGGGGTCGGATTGTAAATGGCGGAAGTGTCGGAGGATGATGCGTTGTATCCGGAGGTTGGTAGGGTGGTGTGTGAGAACGAGGGGGATCCTCTTAGGGCGGTTGTGGCGGGGGCGGGGTGTGAGGGATGTGTTGCGGGAAATACGGGAGACGCGGTCAAGGGCGTTCTCGATCACTGTGGGGGGAAAGTTGCGGTCCTTAAAGAACTTGGACATCTGGGATGTGCGGGAGTGGAATGTCTTATTGTGGGAACAGATGCGGCGGAGGCGGAGGAATTGGGAATAGGGGATGGAATTTTTGCAGGAGGGTGGGTGGGAGGAGGTGTATTCTCGGTAGCTGTGTCACACCCCGCCCCCGCCACAACCGCCCTAAGAGGATCCCCCTCGTTCTCACACACCAGCCTACCAACCTCCGGATACAACGCATCATCCTCCGACACTTCCGCCATTTACAATCCGACCCCACCACCCAAGACATTTTTCCATCCCCACCCCTGTCTGCTTTCCGGAGAGACCACTCTCTCCGTGACTCCCTTGTTCGCTCCACACTGCCCTCCAACCCCACCACACCCGGCACCTTCCCCTGCAACCGCAGGAAATGCTACACTTGTCCCCACACCTCCTCCCTCACCCCTATCCCAGACCCCAAGATGACATTCCACATTAAGCAGAGGTTCACCTGCACATCTGCCAATGTGGTATACTGCATCCATTGTACCCGGTGCGGCTTCCTCTACATTGGGGAAACCAAGCGGAGGCTTGGAGACCGCTTTGCAGAACACCTCCGCTCAGTTCGCAACAAACAACTGCACCTCCCAGTCGCAAACCATTTCCACTCCCCCTCCCATTCTCTAGATGACATGTCCATCATGGGCCTCCTGCACTGCCACAATGATGCCACCCGAAGGTTGCAGGAACAGCAACTCATATTCCGCCTGGGAACCCTGCAGCCATATGGTATCAATGTGGACTTCACCAGTTTCAAAATCTCCCCTTCCCCTACTGCATCCCTAAACCAGCCCAGTTCGTCCCCTCCCCCCACTGCACCACACAACCAGCCCAGCTCTTCCCCCCCACCCACTGCATCCCAAAACCAGTCCAACCTGTCTCTACCTCCCTAACTGGTTCTTCCTCTCACCCATCCCTTCCTCCCACACCAAGCCGCACCCCCAGCTACGTACTAACCTCATCCCACCTCCTTGACCTGTCCGTCTTCCCTGGACTGACCTATCCCTTCCCTACCTCCCCACCTACACACTCTCCACCTATCTTCTTTACTCTCCATCTTCGGTCCGCCTCCCCCTCTCTCCCTATTTATTCCAGCTCCCTCTCCCCATCCCCCTCTCTGATGAAGGGTCTAGGCCCGAAACGTCAGCTTTTGTGCTCCTGAGATGCTGCTTGGCCTGCTGTGTTCATCCAGCCTCACATTTTATTATCTTGGAATTCTCCAGCATCTGCAGTTCCCATTATCTCTGATGTTATGACATTGGTTGCTTTAAGCACAAGTCACCCATTTTCATGTATTGCTAGGCCCATTATCATGTTGTATGGTTGACTTCTGATGGATGGTCACCAGAGCCAAAACGTTAACTCTGATTTTTTCTTCACAGATGCTGCCAGACCTACTGAGCTTTTCCAGCAACTTCTGTTTTTGCTCACATTATATGCGTAGCATTCAGTACTGACCCCTCAATGTATCCTACTCTAAGCCCTTATTGTCTCTTACGAAACTTTTTTCTTTGCTAATCTGTTATCCTCAATCTCCTTGCTTAGCTTTCTCTTTCATATATCTCTCCCTGGGCTCTGTCTCTATCTTTCTGCTAACCTCTCCCCTTTTCCTGTCCCCACCCCTCCAACTTTGTCTTTTGCATAAAGACCATTTTTTTCCGAGCTCCCAACAGCTCTGATGAATAGTCACTGGATGTGAAATGTTGATTCAGCCCTCTAACCTCAGATGCTGCCAGACAATCCCAAGTTTTCCAGCAATTTCTATTTTTGCTTCAGTCCTCAGCATCCATTGTTCTTTGTTTTATTATTAGGATTCGCCGTGGGCCATGTAAATGTAACACATAATTTAGAAAAATGGCATTGCCTTAAAAGGAGATTTTGTTTAGAGATCTTCACAATGATGAATTATAACAGGACAATGAATTGCACCTAGGAAGTACAGCTTCAAAGCTCTGTATACACAATAGACCTCACATTGCTGAATTATTTTCTTGAATTCAAAACTATTTTACTTGGTTTAAAGAATGAAACTCTGTTTATATTAAACTTTGTTTCTGTTGTTTTCCTGTTTTAGAATGAACTTACCTGAAGCTCACTAGCTACAGGGTATCTCCTCATTATCCATTCCCGAGCTGAAAGGCATGATGTGGAGATACCAGTGTTGGACTGGGGTGGACACAGTCAGACGCCATACAACACAGGTTGGAGTCCAACTGGTTTATTTGAAATCACTAGCTTTCAGAATGCTGCTACTTTAACAATGAAGGTGAAAGGAACTGGAGGGCATATAAAGGGAAGAAAGGGACAATAGAGTTTATAGAATCCAGCCCTTCATCCTCAAGAACAATGTTGCCTAGTGTTCCCACCCCCATCATCAACTCCCCACCCCAGCACACTCCCACCGCTCAGTTCATTATTCTTCATTGTGTTTTCAACTAACACAAAACAATGTTTCCACAGTGGTTAGCTACTTTCAAAAGAATTGAGCTTGATGCTGTACAGTCTACAAGTTCAAACTAAAAACTGAAAGAACTGCGGATGCTGTAAATCAGGAACAAAAACAAAGTTGCTGGAAAAGCTCAGCAGGCCTGGCAGTATCTGTGTAGGAGAAAAACAGAGTTAATGTTTCAGGTCCGGTGACCCTTCCTCAGAAGTTTTGAGGAAGGGTCACTGGACCTGAAGCCCTAACTCTATTTTCTCCACCACAGATGCTGCCAGACCTGCTGAGCTTTTCCAGTAACTTTCTTTTTGTTCCTATAGTTCAAACTTTTTTTTTAATTGTTATATCTCATTGCATTCAGGAAAGGAAATATTCCTGCCTGACATCAAAACAAAAATATAATAACCCATTTTCCATCTAGCAATGCAGCATCAAAGAGGATTGTAAACTGTAGCTGCACATTTTCCAGGAGCAGTTATATATGTCCCCTTTCTCAGTCTCCAGGTTGAAGTGACTAATCATTCATGTTGACATATCCTGGCTTCCATGAATGTTATTTTCTCAGGCCATCGAGTTGTCAATTCAAAATGATGCAAGGAAGCTCTCAGCCATCTCCACAGATAACATTGCATGCTTTTCTGTTAGCTCTACCATACATCTCAAGTCTTGGAGGAGGTACACCTACCCATTTTTAAGGAGTCATCTATATCCCTACATCTCCTAGTCTCTGGTACCTTCACCCTCGACTATACTTGCCTGTCCTTCACATTATCAGGTGCAAACCTTCTACCTGTCCTTTAAGATAACACAAAAATCCTTCTATTAATCCATTTCCAGGACCTCACTTGGGTTTTAACACAATTTACTGCAATGATTACAATTTAGCAGCATTCACAACTTCTCAGGCACTGAAACAGCCCATATCACGCTGTGGACAAGGGTAAAAATGCTTGGGAACACCATTACCTGCACGTTCCCCACCAAACCACTCACCATCCTGACTTGGAAATATATCACCGTTCCTTTGCTGTGGCTGGGGCAAAATCCTGCAAATCCCATTCTAACAGTATTGTGGGTCTACCTACAGCACAGGGACTGCAGTGATTCTAGAAGCATGTTACAGGAAGGATATTATTAAGCTAGAGAGGGTTCAGAGGAGATTTACCAGAATGCTGCTGGAAATGGAGGGTTTCAGTTATAACGAAAGACTGGATAGCCTGAGGCTTTTTCACTGGCATGTAGGAAGTTGAGAAGTGACTTTATAGAGGTTTACAAAATCATGAGAGGTAGGTGGGTGTCTTTTTCCTAGGATGGGAGATTTCAAGACTAGGGTTTATATTTTTAAGGTAAGAGGAGAAAGACTTAAAAAAAGACGAGAAGCAATTTTTTTCACAACGTTTTGTTCGTGTGTGGAATGAACTTCTTGAGGAAATGGTGAATGTGGGCACAGTTACAAAGTTTAAAAGACACTTAGATAGATACATGAATAGAAAAGGTTGGGAGGGATATGGGCCAGGAGAAGGCAGGAGGGACTTGCTTGATTCAGGATTGTGTTCAGCTTGGACTGGTTGGACCGAAGGATCTGATTCCATGCGCTATGACACTATGACACTCAGAAGGCAACTCACCACCACCTTGCCCAATGAAGTTAGGGATGGGTAATAAATGTGCATTTTTCAGTGGTGCCATGAGAATGAATGGAAACAAGATTCTATGCAGCAGGCTGCGCAGCGAGTGTCCCCTGCAGTCATTTATGTTACACACTAAGGTGCTTCTCTTTTGACTTTCATTCAACGTTTGTGAATCGATATAAATAACCAATGAAAAATATGTCACAAGAAGAATTAGGAGCAGCGGAGACACCACCAGCTTCAATCAGGAAGCAACTTGTATGATTTTCACTATAAATACTTGCATTTATGTAGCACCTTTCATGACTTTTGAAGCGCAGCCACAGTAACGAAGGAACAGCCAATACATACACAGCAATGCCCACAACAACAACACAGAAATGAACAGATAAACTCTTTATGTAATTCTGATTAAGAAATAACTTTTGGCCTGGACAGTTTATATAATTTCCTTGGTCTTCTTTGAAATAGTGACATGGGATCTTTTGTATGCCAGCTGGAGCCATGGTTTAACTTCATATCTTGTATGTTGCATGTCCCACTTTGCAGCACTCGCTCGACGTTGCTCTGAAAAGCAACCTTTGATGTGGGCTGGGATTTAAACCCAGAGCCTTGGGACTGAGCAGTGAAAGTACTGCAATGATCCATCTTTTTGCCCATGAAGAGAGGTCTTAAGGTGGAGGAACTGAGCAGGCTACCAGAGCCACTGCAGTCAACATCTTGTGAGACCTTGGGTATTTTGCTTTTGAAAAGTTGGAACAATAGAAACAGATGTGGGCGAGCTCCCACAGAAACTGGACCCTTTAGTTTCGCTTTTAGCAGTTGATTTTGGGGTCTTGAAGATGTGTAAGTTTTTTGTTTTTCCCTCTTTTGGTTACAGTCAAAAAATGGGGGTCCTCTGCCTGCTCCAGGAGTTGAATATGGGACAACCTGCGTTCTGAATTTGCCTTTTTCCAAGGGTGTGTTTGTGGGAAGTGACAATATTGGAACAGCTACTTAATGTATCTATTATTCTGTTAAGTTTTCCCATGCAGTTAAGTTATTCCAATCCCTGCTTTCTTTTGTTTAAGTTTAACTGTAGTGAATAATAAAGTGTGTTTTGCTTTAAATGCAGGAGTTTGACCAATCTGGAACTCTTTACATTTACCATTGAAATAAGAAAAAGCTAGAGTCTTGACTATTTTCTGACTATTTTGAGGGGGTTTGGCCTGGTCCATTACAGTGTTTCCATTGAATCTAGCTTTCACTAAGCCATTACCTACATGAGTGGAAAATCTCTCCAGCTCCTCCTCGCCCCTCGTCATAACCTCACCCGCAATGAGACAGAACCTGTCTTTCAGGAACTTGCTGTTGCACTTACGGCAAAATTATATTTCCCATTGTGACACAAGTTCTGTCGTTTTTCAGATGAGACAGTAAATTGAGGGCCCACCTGTCCTGTCAGATAGAAATAAATATCCCATGGGAATACTGGGGGAAATAAAAAGAAGGGATCTCTGCCCAATGTCCTGACCCATACTTAACCCCCAATTAATATCACTCATACTCAGCCTTTGTTCTTTATTACGCTCTTTGGGACGGCGCTGTGTGAAAATTGGTTGCTACTTTTCCTATATCGCAACAGTGACCACATTTCACGGGTAGTTTAATGGCTGTAAAGTCCGTTGGGATGTCCTGGAAGGCGCTGTATAAATGCAGGCTTCTCTTACATTTAGCTTCCCAGTTCAGGAAAGGAGATTTTGCAGAAAGCCCTGCCATTTAGTTTTCTCTCAGGATTGAGTTCGAGGTTATATGATGCACATATGCGCTACACGCTTATCAATTTAATACGTGTAGTAGGTGCAAAGCCTCAAAAACAAGGTTTTATCAAGTTTAAGCGTTTTGAAAGTGATACATTATGGGGGCAGCATCAAAATCCTGGCCTGAACACTGTTGAGGTTTCAGTGAGTATTGTTTTTGACATGTATCTTTGTCCTTTTCAAATGCCAAGCTGTGTGGGAATTTCCGTGGTGGAGAATTGGGTTGCTGAGGGATTCTCCACTTCACCGCCTTCATTTAATTTCAAGCACAAAACACCCACTCAGATCAGAGAAACGGGGAAGCGTTGCAATTATCATCAGGTATGAGTGTACTCTCTTATTCTCTGGTCTATCTGAAGCAAACATCTGTCACTGAGCGGGGATATTCCAGGCTCAAAAAATGTGCTTGAATTTTGTTCATATTGTTAGACTCATGTAAGTGACCCCATAGAATGTGCAAATTTGCTTTGTGTAAAGAGAGAAATTGTACAGGGCTTGGGATAGCTGCAATGAAAAGAAAGCTGGTGTTAACAGTAACCCACATCTTTTAAAATGAGGCAAAATAAAGAACTGTACCTCCAATGAAAACACTGGGTGAGTTGACATGATGTTATTAATGTGCAAGGAGTCCCATGTGGCATTGTGAATAGTTTTTATCGCAGGAGTCTAAATGGCAGTTTTTATGTTTACATCTTGAGATTGACATTATTAATTAATAAATGTGATTGTATTGTACCTTCGTTAGAAATTCAACCACTCTTCGATCTTTGATTTCTGTTATCCCTTAAAATAATGGTACCATGACTTGTTCGCCATGTGAAGGGACTACCCCTAAAAATTTTCATTTCAGTTGAAGAATACAATGTAATTTCCCTGGCACTTCCCTCATCTAATTCTCATTCTGGCTGCTGAGGAGATTTTAGGCTCCACAGACTATATCTGAGGCCCAATAATCTGATACATGGGCTAAGATCACAGCGTTTCTTCTGCATTGCTTTTTTGATATATCAAGAGGCTTACTGATGCAAGAGATTTAGCAATGTCTTGCCAATTTCAAATCCTTATATTGTGGGTCAGAGCCACTGTGACCTTTTTGCCCTGTCTTGCCTCAGTGGAGTCTCACTTGAGTGGTTGCATTGTGAGTATGGCTATACAGAGGGAAAAAAAACCTACTGCTCTGAAAATGTCATTGTTTGGATTCAAGGAGTACGGTGGTAATGCGGCAGATGAAATGCCGCAAAGCATTCACCCTGTCTTTGAGAAGCCTGAAAGTTCTCACTCCTGGATCTATACACTGCAGCCAGCACAGTGACAATAGGGGTTAGGTTACCAGATTGCATTCGCTTGGCTGTTCCTCAGTCCTTCAACACGAAGATAATTAAATGCTTCACAGAGCTACATGAGTGAGCTACTGGCAGAGCACTGGGAAAGTCTCATTTCCATATGGCCAGCCAAGCTGAAACAAGATGGACATTGTCTCAGGAATAGATAGTTTGGGTGTGACTACAAAGATGGCCACTCGTTGTACTGGCGACTGACTGACTGTAGGACCTTCAGGCAGTGTCTCTCACTCATTGGCTTGATTCGGCTCCTCAACTCTCCGGAAGTCAAGTTAAAGGAACTGTGTCGTTCGAGTCAATACAGCACTCCAGCTGAGCGAATCGGGATGAGTTTGTTGTCACAGTTCTTCTGCCACGTGTTTATCTTGCCTAAAGCTCCAATTTCTTTAAAAACCGAAAGGGTCACCGGACCCGAAGCATTAACTCTGATTTTTCTTTCCTTCACAGATGCTGCCAGACCTGCTGAACCTCTCCAGCAACTTTTGTTTTTTGTTCCAATTGATCTCTTCGCCCGTACAGGCCAGAAAACGTTTGTTTATAACTTGCCATGTAATGGTTTTCACCAAACTGTCCTGTGTGTTACTGCCATTCCACTTGCCTTGTTCCTTTTCAAAATTCACATTCAGTTGGCACAACACCCCTGGGTATATTTAACGTTAAAGAGAGTTCAGGTGCTCAATGTGAGGGGAGGGTGTCCAATATCAGTTCAGTGTGAAGAACCATCTTGGTGAAAAAGGTGAAGTGCACATGAGGCAGAACATCCCCATTGATTGTTAAAGCTGCAATTGCCAATGAATTCCTGGCTGCTCATACTCAGTAACAAAACCTCACGTCATTTTGTTGCAATGAGCAACCTATCTTGTCATTCCTTACCCAAACAACATCAACTCTGAGCACAGCTAAATACTACCTTTATCCTGGCGACTCTTACAACATGGGCTTATACAGTACCACTTCTTTTTAAATGAATTCCTCAGAGCATTTCCAGAACATGACATACAAGTCCAAGGCATTTCCATCCATAAGGATGGAGTAGCATTGCTTTGAAATGAGCAAGATTTTGAAGCTAAGCCTGTTGAAACACAGTGACAAATCCAAGTAACAGAAGGAGGCATTGTAAAAACACAGAAAAATGATTTAATACAATGCTTGTACCTAACATGTAACGAGACTTTCATATTTTTCCTTCCCAGGACAGGAAAACTGGTGGTCACACTGTCACCCCAAATGAGAATGAGCAGTAACGCCAACTGGCAATTATATGTGGCCTTTTCTTTTTATTATTTTGGGCAGTAGAGATGCTGGTGTCCTGCTAATATCACTAGAGCTGTATCCAGGAGCCCACACTATGGGTCTGTGATACCAGTCAAGTCCCACTGCAGCAAATGCTGATTTAAATTTAAGTTCAATGAATAAATCTGTAAATTAAAGACAGTCAACAGTGTCTCTGTGGTCACCAATAAACTGCTGCTTAAAAAAACATTGTTCACTAATGTACTTCAGAGAAGGAAATCTGCCATCCTTATCTAGCCTGGCTACAGATGACTCCAGACCCGGAAATGTGGTAGACTCATAGAATTCCTGCAGTGTGGAAGCAAGCTATTCAGCCCATGGAGTGCACACCAACACTTCGACAATCATCCCACGCAGACCCATCCCACCCCTGGAACTTAGCATTTTCCCACAACTAACCCACCAAGCCTGCACATCCCTGCACACTATGGGCAATTTAGCTTGGCCATTTAGTAGGGTGGCATGGTGGCTTAGTGGCTAGTACTACAGCCGCACAGCACCAGGGACCCAGGATCAATTCCAGTCTCAGGCACCTGTCTGTGTGGAGTTTACACACTCTCCCTGCGACTGTATGGGTTTCCTCCGGGTGCTCCAGTTTCCTCCCACAGTCCAAAGATGTGCAGACTAGGTGGATCGGCCATGCTAAATTGCCCATAGTGTTCAGGGGTGTGTGGGTTATAGGGGGATGGGTCAGTGCCACAATAATGCCACCTGAAGGTTGCAGGAACAACACCTCATATTTCACTTGGGAACCCTGCAATTAATGATATGAATGTGGGTTTCACAACCTTCAAAATCTCCCCTCCCCTGACATCACCCCAAAACCAGCCCAGCTTGTCCCCGCCTCTCTAACCTGTTCTTCCTCCCACCCCAAACCCCACTCCCATCTCTAACCTACTAACTTCATCACACCCCCTTGACCTGTCCATCCTCTCTGGACTGACCTATCCCCTCCCTAACTCTCCACCTATGCTCACCTTTACTGGCTCCATCCCTACCTCTTTGACCTGTCTATCTTCTCTCTCCTCTATCCATCTTCTATCTGCCACCCCCTCTCTCCCTGTTTATTTCAGAACGCCCTTCCCCTCCCCCATTTCTGAAGAAGGGTCTGGACCCAGAACGTCAGCTTTCCTGCTCCGCTGATGCTGCTTGGCCTGCTGTGTTCATCCAGCTCTATATCTTGTTATCTCAGATACTCCAGCATCGCAGTTCCTACTATCTCTGTCATCTCCACAAGGAATGTGCAGTGCCCATTGCTATTATCACCCGACATTGACAGATAAATCTTCAACAGTAGACTCCCTCACCATTTGATGCAGCTGCAGTCTAGTGAGCTTACTGCTGTCAGCAGTGGGTATTGCTGCCATGTTCCCCAGCTTGTTAACTTACATTTAACAAACTCCTGCAAACCATATCTTGATATTAACCAGATATCATCTGCCTCTTTTTTCATATTGATTGAAGAATTACTATTGTTCAGGGCACTGGGATAATATCTTCAAAGGTCACCTCATCTTTTGTATCTCACATAGACAGGTGGGTGCCATCTCAGTTTTATGCCTGATCTGAAAGCCAGAACCTCTGGCTATGCAATACATCTCCTGAACTGCCCTGCAGTGCCAGCCTTGGTCTTTGTGTTCAAACCTTGGAGAGCGACTTGTATCTGAAATTTTGTGATGCAATGGCAAATGTACTGTCAACTAATCCCAGGATGATGTGTTACTGAACGTGGGGTTTGCACCACACAAGGAGCATAAAATTGAGGTGAAGCTATGAAGCTGGGTTGCAAGATGCTGTTGTTGGTGAGTGAATCGGGTTTGTTTGTGGTTAGAGCAGTGGACGAGCACAGCTGTTCATTTGTAAAGATATGGCACATGAAGCTATTCCCTCATCATGAAACTTTCTTTGTAGCGTTACGCCTGGGTCCTCTAAGAGACATCCACTAGCATTGACTCTGACACGAATCATTTCCCATTCTCTTTGTCAAGGCTAAATGAGGGACTTCCAAGCCTCCTGAATGAAAAAGACCTCTTTCCTCCTGCATTGGTCTGATCTGATCTGATTTATTGGTTGTCGTGTGTATTTTGTTACAAAATCCGGTGAAAAGTGTTGTATAGTGTCTCCACTCCTTGTGCCTTCTTAAAACAGAGAAAAATAATCCAAAATATTGAATATAAAGGCAGAAAAATGAAGAAATAAAGAAAAGTGTTCAACTTTACAGTCCTCCTTGTTAAGTGTTCCATCATGGGCCATGGGCCTAGCGTCCAGGCAATGGTCCCTTTCGCCTCCACTATCAGAACAAAAGTGGCCTCTCTTCAGTGCCAACTCACCTCCGCTGATGCCTTCACCACTATGAACCCTTGCATGATGTTGCCAGTGCAGAGACCGTCGATATAGTTGGGTAGCGAACGGCCCAAACTCAACTGCTGCCATGAGTCTGCTTCGGGCCCACCTCATCGATGCAGGCAAACCGCTAGGAATGCCGTGTCTAGTACTGGGCCAAAACATGTCTCTGCCGCTGCCCCCATGAATCTGCCCTGGACAGAGAGGCTGTCAGGAACCCAAACTCACCCCTGAGCCCTGAGCCCTGAGCCCTGAGCCCTGAGCCCTGAGCCCTGAGCCCTGAGCCCTGAACCCTGAGCCCTGAGCCCTGAGCCCTGAGCCCTGAACCCATGCTGCTATGCTTATTCAGTGCCATTGATTGATGGTACTGCAGCAGCTGAGTTCTTCCCGAGAGGAAAGTAAAATAAGGAAAGAAAACGAGAGAAAAGAGAGAAAGAGAAGAAACTAAATGAAAACTGGATGGATTGAACGAGGCTCAGGCACAGAAACCCTCCTCCCCCACCATTTGAATTGGAGATCATTATCCAGTTGTACCCCACTCTCAATCCTTGTTCTGCTTCGAATCTCTTGCGCATCTCTCTCTAACAGTTTTCACCACCACAATACAGTCTTACTTTAAGAGCTGCAGGTTGGCTTTGAATAACACAGGTTACTGAAGAATAGATTTTGCACAGGTCGGTATCTAAATATCATTTAACTTAACAAATAGCACAGGTTTATGTGCTTCCTGCACCTCATGAGGTGGTGCAGATTAACCAGATATCGTGACCGTATGCACAGTTAACTGGTCAATTCTAATCTTAATCCCCAACTGTTTTACCAAATAGGGTTTTTTTTTATTATTTGAAGCAAGGAGTCCAGGTGTGACACAGATCATTCCAAATGTTTGAGCAGAAATAAATTCTAGTTCCCTGATATTCAAATGCATGAGTTTCCTCTCTACCTGCTGCCTACTGTGCTGTTAAATACATTTATATATGTTTGCTATTGGATGTCACAGTGATGGATGTTGTGGGTGTAGAATTTGTTTAACCAGACCAGAAACTGTTACTTCCTCATTTATCACCCATCTTATTGCCAAATTATTGGTCAAGGCTATTAAGCAGCTTTAAGAATGTTTCAGGGATTCTCCTGTGGACATATGAAGTCTACACTTCAAACAGTCATTACACCAGCTTCAGAGTGTTTCATTCAAGCCAATTTTTTTGTAAGAATCTAAGCAAAACAATGTAATATTTTGGGAATGTACAGGGCATTCCTTCAAGTTTTTCAATGTACATCTATGATGAAAGGGTAAATTCACTGATCTGTATTCCCATTGCTAACAAATCCTGGGCCAAGGAATCAATGCTATGTTATTGTAACCCTGCCTCTGCCTCAGACTGCCTCAGAATGCAGCCCACTTGCTGGGAAGATGTTTGGGTGAATTCACTCCTATAATGTCGAAACTAATCTCTTCATTTGCATTCATAGATTTCACACTGATTCCAGCTGGAGGAGGCAAACTGCAGCCTGTACTCCGTAGATTGAGGCCTTTCAGCCCTGAGTCTGCTCCACCATTGAGTTAACTGATCTGTACCAGAACTCCATTAACCTGCCTGTTGTGTTAGGATCCTGAAATCTGGTCATTTACGCACTTTACCTTTTCATCAGTGATGATTTGTTATGCATTAACTGACTGTCATTTGTTATGACATTATTATAGTGATTACACTTTAAAAATGCTTTGATTGGGTGTAAAGTACTTTGAGTTTTCTGGGGGTGGGCAGTAGCACAATATAAATATTACCCTTCTTGTCATAGACAGAAAATAATCCACATTAAATAATCCACAATTAAGGTTTGTCTGATAACAGGTCAATTATATTTACGTGATCTAGCCACTGTAAATATCGCGTGGCCAGGAAGCTTGAGGTCAGAATGCCTTCTCCTTTAATTTGGACCTACAATTCTTCAGGTCTGGAATCTAATTCCTATTATCTCACGGAGTTACTGGCCCTGGAATAATGTCAATTGTAGAATCATATCAGAAGTCTTGCCGACCAATCACAGCTGCTTATTTCTATCCAAATATTATCAAAAGCAGTTCTAACAGATTCACAGCTATCATTGTCTTAAAAAAGGAAATAAATAAAAGTCTGTGAATAATGCAGCTTGAGGCCTGAAGTCATCTGCTTCATTAGTCCAATCTGATTTATGATTTTTTTAAGGTTGCACATTGGGTGTCAGTACATTGTGCATTCAGTCATGTTTGCCGAAAACCCCAAACTGTAAAACTTATGGCCCTGCACTATCAAAATCCTTGGGTTTACAGAAACTGAACTGGACCATCTATATAAATACCATGGCTACAAGAGCAGATCAGAGGCTAGGAATCAGACAGCAAATAACTCACTTCCTGACTCTCTAAGCCAATCCACAATCTACAAGGCACAAGTCGGGGTTTTCGGCAAACGTGACATTTTGATAAAATCCTGTGAATGCTGGAAACTTGAAATCAAAACAAAGTGCTGAGGAAAAGCTAAAGTTAGACGAAGTGCGGTAAATGCTGGAGATGGTGGCACAGTGGATAGTACAGCTTCCTCATAGACCCCGGGACCTGGGATCAATTCCTGCCCTGGGTGACTGCAAGGAGTTTGCATGCTCGCCCCTTGCTTCTTCCAGGTGCTCCAGTTTCCTGCCATCATCCCAAGATGTGCAGATTAGGGTGGACTGGCCATGCTAAATTTCCCTGTAGTGTGTAGGCTGTGTGGATTAACAATAGTAACAGCATGGTTACTGGGATGGGATGTTCTTCAGACAGTTGGTGCAGATCCAATGGGATGAATAGCCTCTGTCTGCACTGGAGGGTTTCTATGATCTGAAACAGAAATTACGAGAGAAACTCAGCAGGTCTGGAAGTATCTGTAGGAATAAAGCAAAGATAACTTTTTGAGTCTGGCTTTTCCAGCAATTTTAACTTTTGCTGGAGAAATCAACAGGTATGGCAACAGAGCTAAATCTTCAAGTCCAGTATGACTCCTCATCAGAACTAATGAGTGTTCTGAAGAAGATTCATACAGAACTTGAAATGCTAACTCTCTGGCTATCTCCACAGATGCTGCCAGACCTGCTGAGTTTCTCTTGTGCTTTCTGTTGATATTAAACTTTGTGAACTTGACAGGTCAGCCAGAATCTTGTGCTCCTTTTGAGAATGAACTTGGGGGCAAGAAGGGCAATTAAGTAACTAAACCTAGCACCTAGCCAACTCCACCGTTCTGGGTGGAAAGACCCATTATCAACTTGCCGAAATAAAAACTAGAAGAACTGCAGATGTTGTAAATCAGATACAAGGACAAAAGTTGCTGGAAAATCTCAACAGGTCTGGCAGCACCTGTCAAGGAAAAAAAACAAAGTTGACATTGCGGGTCCGATGATCCTTCCTCAGAACAGTACTGCGGAAGGGCCATCGGACCCGAAACATTAACTGATTTTTTTGTAACAGATGCTGACAGACCTGCTGAGCTTTTCCAGCAACTTCTGTTTTTGTGTCAACTTTCCCAGCCCACCAGTAACAAGTATCAAATAAAAGAAAACACATAGGGACATCTGTACACAACCACATAGCCATATTCACATAGGCACAGAAAAATATCAGGAGATCGGCTCATGAATCCATACAAGTGGCCAAATAAGGACATTGCTCAATTGATCAACTCATGTGAAACATGTCAATTTCATCAACTCAACAATTGACAGAACTGTCATTTGATACAAGTTTCCATCTGAGTCATGATGCAAGCCCACAGCCAATAACTTCCCTGTCCAAGGACTCAGTGAGCCTGAGATCAGTGGTAGACAAGTTATTGGAGAGGATACTGAGGGACTGAATCACCTAACATTTGGATACTTAAGGTTTGATTCGGGATTGTCAGCATGGACTTGTGCATGGGAAGTTATATCTAACAAATCTTTTAGAGTTTTTTGTAGAGGCGACCAAGAGGATAGACGAAGGGTGGAGCAGTGAATGTTGTCCATGTCGCATGCCGGACTAGACATGAAGGTTAGGTCACATGGGATCCAGGGAGAGCGAGCTAATTGGATTCAAAACTGGCTCAATGGTAGGAAGCAGACAGTGATGATTGAAGGTTGTTTCTCAGACTGGAGGCTTGTGGCTAGTGATGTGTCTCACGGGTCAGTGCTGGGACCTTTGTTACTTGTTATTTACACAAATGATGTGGATGTGAATGCACATGGCCTGATTAGTAAGTTTGCAAATGGTACAAAATTAGGGGTATCGTTGATAGTGAAGAAGGTTATCAAAAATTACAGAGGGACCTTGATCAGATGGGGAAGTGGGCTGAAGATTAGCAAATGCAATTAAGTACAGATAAGTATGAGGTGTTGCACTTTGGAAAGTCAAACCAAGGTAGGACTTACACAGGAAATGGTAAGGTCCTGAGGAGCATGTGGAACAGAGGGACCTGGGAGTAGAAGTACATAGTTTGTTGAAAGTGGTGTCACAGGTAGACACAGCATCGCACGTAGACAGGGCAGTGAAGAAGGCATTTAGCATGCTGGCCTTTTTTGGTCGAGGCATTGGGTTTGGACTTGGGACATTATGTTACAGTTGTCTCAATCGTTGGCAAGGCTTTGTTTAGCGTATTATGTATAGTTTTGGTCACCCTGTTATAGGAAAGACCTGGTTAAGCTGGAAAGTGTGGAAAGGAGATTTATGAGGATGTTGCCAGGACCAGTCAGCCTGAGTTATGGAGAGAGGTTGGCCAGGATAGGACTTCCTTGAAATGTAGGAGAATGAGGGGGTGACTTTATTGAGAGTGTAAAAACATGAGGGGCATTGATAGGATACATGCATATAGCCTCTTTCCCAGGGATGGGGAATTGAAAACTGGTGGGCAAAGGTTTAAGGTAAGAGGGGAAAGATTTAAGAAGGACCTGAGGAACAACTTCTTCATGCAGAGAGTGGTGCGTATATGGAATGGGCTGCCAGAGAAAGTTGTTGAGGCAGGTACAACAGCAACATTTAACAAAACATTTGGATAGGTACATGGATGGGAAGAGTTTAGAGAGATATAGACAAAATATGGGCAATTGGAACTAGCTGAGTTGTCACCATGATCAGCATGGACTAGTTTGGGCCGAAGGGCCTGTTTCCGTGCTGTATTACTCGAATCTACTTTATGACACAATTATATTCTGGATAACTGACCATTGCCCCCTTTGGTAAGAAAAATCAATGAAACCAATAGTAAGCGGTTGTTGACACATTTATTCAGAATGTTTGATGCTCCTCAACGCAATATATCTGGCGAAAACCCACAGTACACAAGGACACACAGAAAATCAGATCATCAACACATTTACTTGCACCCCCTTCACTATCCTCAGACTCATGGTCTCACAGAATGCACTGTCTGTATGATGTCTATAATGGCTAAATGCAAAGCTGCTTGCCCAGAATCTCTGATATAAGATAATAAAATGTGAGGCTGGATGAACACAGCAGGCCAAGCAGCATCTCAGGAGCACAAAAGCTGACGTTTCGGGCCTAGACCCTTCATCAGAGAGGGGGATGGGGGGAGGGAACTGGAATAAATAGGGAGAGAGGGGGAGGCGGACCGAAGATGGAGAGTAAAGAAGATAGGTGGAGAGAGTGTAGGTGGGGAGGTAGGGAGGGGATAGGTCAGTCCAGGGAAGACGGACAGGTCAAGGAGGTGGGATGAGGTTAGTAGGTAGCGGGGGGTGCGGCTTGGGGTGGGAGGAAGGGATGGGTGAGAGGAAGAACCGGTTAGGGAGGCAGAGACCGGTTGGACTGGTTTTGGGATGCAGTGGGTGGGGGGGAAGAGCTGGGCTGGTTGTGTGGTGCAGTGGGGGGAGGGGACGAACTGGGCTGGTTGAGGGATGCAGTAGGGGAAGGGGAGATTTTGAAACTGGTGAAGTCCACATTGATACCATATGGCTGCAGGGTTCCCAGGCGGAATATGAGTTGCTGTTCCTGCAACCTTCGGGTGGCATCATTGTGGCAGTGCAGGAGGCCCATGATGGACATGTCATCAAGAGAATGGGAGAGGGAGTGGAAATGGTTTGCGACTGGGAGGTGCAGTTGTTTTTTGCGAACTGAGCGGAGGTGTTCTGCAAAGCGGTCCCCAAGCCTCCGCTTGGTTTCCCCAATGTAGAGGAAGCCGCACCGGGTACAGTGGATGCAGTATACCACATTGGTAGATGTGCAGGTGAACCTCTGCTTGATGTGGAATGTCATCTTGGGGCCTGGGATGGGGGTGAGGGAGGAGGTGTGGGGACAAGTGTAGCATTTCCTGCGGTTGCAGGGGAAGGTGCCGGGTGTGGTGGGGTTGGAGGGCAGTGTGGAGCGAACAAGGGAGTCGCGGAGAGAGTGGTCTCTCCGGAAAGCAGACAGGGGAGGGGATGGAAAAATGTCTTGGGTGGTGGGGTCGGATTGTAAATGGCGGAAGTGTCGGAGGATAATGCGTTGTATCCGGAGGTTGGTAGGGTGGTGTGTGAGAACGAGGGGGATCCTCTTGGGGCGGTTGTGGCGGGGGCGGGGTGTGAGGGATGTGTCGCGGGAAATGCGGGAGACGCGGTCAAGGGCGTTCTCGATCACCGTGGGGGGAAAGTTGCGGTCCCCCCAAGGTGATCGAGAACGCCCTTGACCGCGTCTCCCGCATTTCCCGCGACACATCCCTCACACCCCGCCCCCGCCACAACCGCCCCAAGAGGATCCCCCTCGTTCTCACACACCACCCTACCAACCTCCGGATACAACGCATTATCCTCCGACACTTCCGCCATTTACAATCCGACCCCACCACCCAAGACATTTTTCCATCCCCTCCCCTGTCTGCTTTCCGGAGAGACCACTCTCTCCGCGACTCCCTTGTTCGCTCCACACTGCCCTCCAACCCCACCACACCCGGCACCTTCCCCTGCAACCGCAGGAAATGCTACACTTGTCCCCACACCTCCTCCCTCACCCCCATCCCAGGCCCCAAGATGACATTCCACATCAAGCAGAGGTTCACCTGCACATCTACCAATGTGGTATACTGCATCCACTGTACCCGGTGCGGCTTCCTCTACATTGGGGAAACCAAGCGGAGGCTTGGGGACCGCTTTGCAGAACACCTCCGCTCAGTTCGCAAAAAACAACTGCACCTCCCAGTCGCAAACCATTTCCACTCCCCCTCCCATTCTCTTGATGACATGTCCATCATGGGCCTCCTGCACTGCCACAATGATGCCACCCGAAGGTTGCAGGAACAGCAACTCATATTCCGCCTGGGAACCCTGCAGCCATATGGTATCAATGTGGACTTCACCAGTTTCAAAATCTCCCCTTCCCCTACTGCATCCCTCAACCAGCCCAGTTCGTCCCCTCCCCCCACTGCACCACACAACCAGCCCAGCTCTTCCCCCCCACCCACTGCATCCCAAAACCAGTCCAACCGGTCTCTGCCTCCCTAACCGGTTCTTCCTCTCACCCATCCCTTCCTCCCACCCCAAGCCGCACCCCCCGCTACCTACTAACCTCATCCCACCTCCTTGACCTGTCCGTCTTCCCTGGACTGACCTATCCCCTCCCTACCTCCCCACCTACACTCTCTCCACCTATCTTCTTTACTCTCCATCTTCGGTCCGCCTCCCCCTCTCTCCCTATTTATTCCAGTTCCCTCCCCCCATCCCCTTCTCTGATGAAGGGTCTAGGCCCGAAACGTCAGCTTTTGTGCTCCTGAGATGCTGCTTGGCCTGCTGTGTTCATCCAGCCTCACATTTTATTATCTTGGAATCTCCAGCATCTGCAGTCCCCATTATCTCTGCCCAGAATCTCTGTTAGTTTTCATGTTAGTTTCATGAGCTACTCAAAGCAATGGTTTATCCTCATCGGCAGCTCTCAAGCCGAAAGGCAAATCCACCCTTGTCCACATTTGCCACCCACTACATGTACGTGATGCATCATTAGAAAGAAGGGAGAAAATGGATCAAGCGTGTTGATCAATGGCCATGTAGACAGTTATCACAACCTGAAGCAGGATGAAGCATCAGATTCTGAGATCATCACATGGATTCATGGTAAGAAACTGTGATGTCATTTACGGTCTGTGTCATGCCATGTTGTCACAAACAAAGGCCAAATACAGCTATGAATAGAAAACAGATCTGTGTGGCATATAGCCAATCAAATGATGACTCCAATCCTGAAAATATCACACCAAACAGCAACCAGACAGCCACTTGATACATACCTGTCCATAATGAAAGGTGAGGGTACATAGCTGAATAGTAATTATTGCATAAGCACTAGGTCCATTCATATTATACACCAGCAAATATTTTCTCCTGCTGTATAAAGTTAATGTATCGATGCGCATTCTTGTATATATTTATCAGATCAGGGTTTCTTTTAATAGAAGAAAGGAGATGTTGTATTATGGCACAATCTAATTAAGGCACTGTCTCTTCAAGATAGCTACATAACTCTTGTATATAACTTTCTGTTGTTCGGTCACCATTCATTCAGCAGTTAATAGATAAGTTAGTCTTCTAGGCAGTCATTCAGTTAGTTATGTTTATAATGTAACTACAATCAAAGTAAGCAGTGCATTCAGACTGTATGTAAGCTTGAGAGATCATATTCAGATACATTGTTATTGACAAATTTACAGATATATGAATCAATACAAACCTGACTCCCAGTGGGATGTTACATGTGCTAACATGTAGAAGACCACAGGAAGCAGATCGTAGAAACAAGTGATTACATCAAGGATGGCCTCAACTCTGTGATATGATTCACATCAAATGACACACAAGAGCTGAGTAAGAAATTCAGAGCCAGGGATTGGGAGAACATACTGCTGTGGATGGAACACACTTAATGGACTGAATGCGAAGTGTCAGAATAAACAGGTCATGTGAGTTTTCCAAGATAATAAAATGTGAGGCTGGATGAACACAGCAGGCCAAGCAGCATCTCAGGAGCACAAAAGCTGACGTTTCGGGCCTAGACCCTTCATCAGAGTGAGTTTTCCAGGCAGGATTAATGCTTAGTCTGAGCTATTCATTTTCTGTTTATGTGTAATTTGGATGCCGGGGGATAAATGTAAAATTTCCAAGGTTATATTTGACACAATACTAGATGTGAGCATGATGTGCAAGGAGAATGTAAAGATGCTTCAAGGGGATTTGGAAAAGCTAGGTGAGTGGGCAGATAGGGTAAAATGGGAAAGGTAGCTTGACCATAGCTCACAAGTGAAATTAACAATAGTATTCAATCCAAGGAAGGGCATTCAAATTGGCCAAACTGCAGTAGACCGCTGCCAATCTCTTGTGCTGTTTGCAAATGCCCTGCTGCTGTCTTGCGCGTTTTTTGGAGCGCTGGGAATGTGGACCTCACTAGCACTAGGGACACGTTGAAACTCATGACAGGAGTTTTGAGGCCCTGGGCATGGAGTTGGCAGGCAAGAAGCATCATTAAAATTGGACATCATGACAGTGGCACTGCACCCATTCAAAAATCACACCCACATATCCCGTGGGTCAATTGAAGTCCTTAAGAAGCTGTTCAATGTGATATTGCCCACAGTGGATGAATTTGGCATCAAATGTCTAGCCTGCTGAGTGTAAACTGCAAGGTGAGAACATCCCCTGTTTGGACTTCCCGTTCCAATCAAAGGCTCTCCAAATTTACGCACTCCAAAATATTTCCTCTCCCATCTACCCCTTGCCAGGGCATGACAAACTGGTCCCAGTGATATCGTCAATTTACAGGCTGAACAAAGGTATCAATATCTCCTCTGCACTGACTCTTGTAGTTCCAACAGTGGCCTTCATTCCTGGGGTGCGCTGTTGGAGTGAGAGAACTGTGGCCATTTGATTGGCCCTGGCTCTTGGATGTAAGATATCACGCCCTGTGCAGGAGTAATTCAGACCAGTGAGCAGCCTCAATGTGACCATCAGTGCGACATCTCATCTGAGAGGCAGAACCTCTGACAGGGCAGCAACTCCTCAGGAAAGATGTGTTCAGTGATTTTTTTATTCACTTATCCATTTTTGAGACATGGGCATCACTGACATTGCCTATCTCTCTAACTGCTCCTTCGGCAATGGTGACTTTCTGAATGAGCTGTGTTTAAGGTGCACTGCAGTATTGTCCGAAAGTGTTTATTCTTTGCTCCCTGGTCAGTGAACACAATCAGAGATTGTTGCAATATCTGAATCCTCAGCCTGGAGACTGGGATCAGGGCAGCACAAATGTGATGGAGGATGATTAAAGGGAGAAGTATGATGAGGGCAGTTTACACGTTGAATATTTGAGTATCCTTTTCACCGTAGGTATGGAGCACTGAGGGTAGGCATTGCTCCAGCATTAAACTCCAACCAGTCGAATAGTGAGATTAGTTTAACAAGAGCTCGATAAATAGGTAAGAAAGGAGCTGAGCAATATCATGATAGAATAAAGTAAAGAAGGAAGGGAGGAAGCTATCATGGAGTGTAAAAACCACCTGTGAGGCCGAATCAACCTTGCTCTGCTGTGAATTCAGACTAACTCAGGATGTGAAAACAAGACTAGAATCCCGTCACCAAGCCACCCTTCTTTTACACGTGCAGAGTATTTGTCACTGGTCTGGTTTCCTCACAGCCAGCTCTCAGAGTGAACAGAACCTCTGACACCCCTGTTTATATCTGTCAGCCAGGGCTCCCTGATTGGACCTGATTAGCAGCCCCAGTCAGGGAACTCATATTCCATCAGGTCCACCCGGCGGATCTCATTACAATCACCACAAAGACCTCTTTCAGAAGGGCTTCATGAAAACATTTTTTAAACTTCTCTCCAAAATTGGACAAGGAGATATAGAGCTCCTCCCCACCAGTAACACCCGTGCCCTCATGCTTCACTATCTGTTACTAACACTAACTTAAATCCATGTAGTTTGAGCCTGGGGAGAGGAAATTGAGGTGTTTGGGGGTAAAAGAGGGGGCAGCGGGTGAGAAGCAGGACACAAACAGTTAGTAGTGCTGGAGGGAGAATCAGTAAGCAGGTGTCTGCAGGATTAACCTATATTGTAACATCACCTGATCCCAGATCACCTTTAATCCACTTTCTAATGAATTATTTTCAGAGCGTCAAGTGCCAAGAACAGAGCCAGGCAGTGTGAAGTCAGATGGTAGCTCCTGTAGAGGAATGCATGAATGCACTTCTATGTGGGCTTCCCACTCTGGCTTTACAGTCATCCATTACTAAGTGTCCTCAGGGGTGTTTAATGGAGAGCCTGACGGCCAGTGACAGAATTAAAGACCTAGGCTAGATCCTGGACAAAATGCCCACTTTATCGTAATTATTCTTTCAAGTATTAATGTGATTGTCTCTGGGAGCAGGAGAAATCAACAGCAAATTATATAAGCCTTCGGTGATCTAGAATTAAGATTCTCCAACTCAATCTGCCATGTTCCTAATTTCAGCATCAGTTTTCAGGATTAATCCATTGGAATATCTTGGGTATTATCTCGGACAGAACAAGGGCTTCCCAGCATACAAACATGATCCCATACAGCATGTAATTTTAAAGAATCAACATATGAACGTTTCCTGTATTTACAAATGCCTACTTTATATCATCCTGCATTCTGAACTGAGTTACAAACAAATCAACTTGTAAATCGGCTCCCAAACAGAACTCATTTGCAACCCAGAGACTGCCTGTATTTCTGATACAAACTGAATGTCTCTAGCACTGAAAGAAAAGTCTAATCCTACTGAAAGCTTCAGTTTTACCTTAACTTTATCAATAGACATATCTAAATCTGATTATATGATCAATCAATATATCACATTCATTTTTTTTAAATGACTAGAACAATACAAACTAAGATTTCTATGCATCTCCTAATCAACCTGCTCAGCATTGTTAACTATTACAGGCCTCCTGGAGCAGGGAGGACTTAACCCAGGCCACCTGGTCCAGAGCTAGGGGCATTACCATTGCTCCACAAGAGCACTTACAGCAGCAGTTATTCATGGTGAATTGATTAGATTGGATTCCCGGAATTGTTTAAAGTGTTTGCACAAGCCTTTTTCATATCCTCAGGTCTTCCAAAAGCACTTCATAAATAATCAATTGGTTTTTGGAAGTGCACTGAGCTGCTGCTGTGTAGACAAAGATCATCAGTCAACTCAGCAGCAAATGTGGAGAGAAAACAGAGTTAAATTCTCGCATTAGAACTGAAGAAATATTCACTCTATTTCACTGTCCACTGTTGCTGCCGGACCTGCGAGTTTCTGCAGATCTTTTTGCTTCAGTTTCAGATTTCCAGCACCCACAGTTCTTTGTGTAATCGTCAATCAAATTAGGGTTTAGAGGCAGACTGTCAGACTAGAAGGAGCTCTCAGTGCAACTCCTCATTTGAAGGGCAGCACCTCTGACAGGACAGCAACCCCTCAGGACTGCACTGGGAGAGACGTGTTCAGTGATTTTTTTTATTCACTTATCCATTTTTGGGACATGGGCATCACTGACATTGCCCATCTCTCTAAGTGTTCCTTCCACAATGGTGACTTTCTGAATGAGCTGTGTTTAAGGTGCACTGCAGTATTGTCCGAAAGTGTTTATTCTTTGCTCTCTGGTCAGTGAACACAGTCAGAGATTGTTGCAATATCTGAATCCTCAGCCTGGAGACTGGGATCAGGGCAGCACAAATGTGATGAAGGATGATTAAAGGGAGAAGTATGATGAGGGCAGTTTACACATTGAATATTTGAGTATCCTTTTCACCGTGGATGTGGATGAAGTACTGAGAACGGAATGTGACACCCATTATATACCCAACTAAACCACCTTCTGTCAAGGCCAGGGCAAGGGAACTGGGTGGCCCCTTCACAGTTACTAGGGTCCAGTTCCATTTCTATGTCAATGTTGCCATGGTAACACTGACCCAGGTGGATCAAGCAACGAATACCAGAGATGTTCCAGACACAACTTTCATAGAATTATAGAGCCCTTACAGCATGGAAACAGGCCATTCTCCCCATCATGTCCATACTGACCCTCTAAAGAATATCCCACCCAGACTCACACCCCTATCCTATCCTATCCTATCCTACCCTATCCAAGTAACTCTGCATTTCCTATGGCCAATCTGACGACACTGTGGGCAATTTAGTATGGCCAATCTACCTAACCTGCGCATCTTTGGACTGTGGGAAAAAATTGGAACACCCAGAGGAAGCCCATGTAGACACAGAAAGAACATGCAAACTCAACACAGACAGTCAGCTGAGGCTGGAATTGAACCTGGGTCCTTAGCACTGTGAGGCAACAATGCTAACCACTGAACCACTGCACCACCCACTTTCATTTATATGATGATTGTAACGAAGCAAACAAAATGCCACAGTACTTACTGAGGGAAAGAAGTCAAACAAGAGAAACATATTGTGCCACCTAGGGGGGGCATTACATGCTCAAAAAAGGTAGGTGATTTACACCATCTTCAAGGAGAAAGAGATGGTGAGTTGGATGGGGGCGTAGGAGGGAGTAGGGAGGGAATTTTTGAGGACACAGGCAAGGAAGCAATGGCACAGCCACCAATCCTGGGGAGAAACAGCAGCTTTGTGAGGGTCCGAGTGGGCTGGAAGGTTGTGCCAAAGCTTTGCTAATAACTCAATACAGACACAAGAAAACACTTCCATCTCCAGGGCTGGGACTGCTCTGAGTTGGACAGTGTTGGTAGATCTCACTGGTTTCTGTCACCATGAGGTGGGTATTTCAGGGTTTTACTCTGCACACTGGGGAAATAGATTGTCTCCACTGGGAGTCAGTAATCGTCAGTGGTTTCTCCTATCCTCTGAGTGACTGTTGGCTGGCATCTGTAGGATTTGAAAACTACCATTTATATGATTGCAAGATAACAAAGTGTGGGGCTGCATGAGCACAGCAGGCCAGGCAGCATCTTAGGAGCACAAAAGCTGACGTTTCGGGCCTAGACCCTTCATCAGAGAAGGGGGATGGGGAGAGGGTTCTGGAATAAATAGGGAGAGAGGGGGAGGTAGACTGAAGATGGATAGAGGAGAAGATAGGTGGAGAGGAGAGTGTGGGTGGGGAGGTAGGGAGGGGATAGGTCAGTTCGGGGAGGACGGACAGGTCAAGGGGCTGGGATGAGGTTAGTAAGTAGGCAATAGAGGTGCGGCTTAGGTGGGAGGAAGGGATAGGTGAGTGGAAGAACAGATTAGGCAGGCAGGGGCGAGCTGGGGTGGTTTTGGGATTCAGTGGGGGAAGGGGAGATTTTGAAGCTGGTGAAGTCCACATTGATACCATTGGGCTGCAGGGTTCCCAAGCAGAATATGAGTTGCTGTTCCTGCAACCAACGGGTGACATCATTATGGCACTGCAGGAGGCCCATGATGGACATGTCGTCTAAGGAATGGGAGGGGGAGTTGAAATGGTTCGCAACTGGGAGGTGCAGTTGTTTATTGCGAACCAAGTGTTCTGCAAAGTGGTCCCCAAGCCTCCGCTTGGTTTCCCCCAATGTAGAGGAAGCCACACCGTGTACAGCAGATGCAGTATACCACATTGGTGGGTGTGCAGGTGAACATCTGCTTGATGTGGAAAGTCATCCTGGGGCCTGGGATGGGGGTGAGGGAGGAGGTGTGGGGGCAAGTGTAGCACTTCCTGTGGTTGCAGGAGAAGGTGCCGGGTGTCGTGGGGGTTGAGAGGAGTGTGGAGCGGACAAGGGAGTTGCGGAGAGAGTGGTCTTACCGGAAGGAAGTCAAGGGTGGGTTTGGAAAAATGTCTTGGGTGGTGGGGTCAGATTGTAGATGGCAAAAGTGTCGGAGGATGATGTGTTGTATCCGGAGGTTGGTGGGGTGGTATGTGAGGATGAGGGGGATTCTCTTAGGGCGGTTATTGCGGGGACGGGGTGTAAGGGATGAGTTACGGGAAATATGGGAGACATGGTTGAGGGTGTTCTCGACCACTATGGGGGGGATGTTGTGGTCCTTGAGAAATGAGGACATCTGGGATGAGCAGGAGTGGAATGCCTCATCCTAGAAGCAGATGCGGCAGAGGCAAAGGAATTGGGAATAGGGGATGGAATTTTTGCAGGAAGTTGGGTGGGAGGTGATGTATTCCAGGTAGTTGTGGGAGTCGGTGGGCTTGAAATGGACATCGGTTTGTAGGTGGTTGCCTGAGATGGAGACAGAGAGGTCCAGGAAGGGGAGGGACATGTTGGAGATGGTCCAGGTGAACTAGAGGTTGGGGTGGAACGTGTTGGTAAAGTGGATGAACTGTTCAAGCTCCTCTGGGGAGCATGAGGTGGCGCCAATACAGTCATCAATGTAACGGAGGAAGAGGTGGGGTTTAGGGCCTGTGTAGGTACGGAAGAGTTACCATCCACATACCCTACAAAGTTGCAGGCATAGCTTGGGCCAAAGCAGGTGCCCATGGCCACCCCCTTTGTCTGTAGGAAGTGGGTGGAATCGAAAGAAATGCTGTTGAGGGTGAAGATAAGCTCGGCTAGGCAGATGAGGTTGTCAGTGGAGGGAGACTGGTTGGGCCTGCCGGACAGTTAGAAGCAGAGGGCCTTGAGGCCATCTGCATGAGGAATACAGGTGTATAGGAAATGTCCAAATGTCTTGGGTGGTGTGGTCAGATTGTAGATGGCGGAAGTATCGGAGGATGATGTGTTGTATCCGGAAGTTGGTGGGGTGGTATACAGCAGGCCAAGTAGCATCTTAGGAGCACAAAAGTTGACATTTCGGGCCTGGACCCTTCATCAGAAAAGGGGGATGGGGAGAGGGTTCTGAAATAAATCGGGAGAGAGGGGGAGGCGGACCGAAGATGGATAGAGGAGAAGATAGGTGGAGAGGAGACAGACAAGTTAAGGGGGCAGGGATGGAGGCTGTAGAGGTAAGTATAAGTGGGGAGGTAGTGAGGGGATAGGTCAGTCCGGGCAGGATGGACAGGTCAAGGGGGCGGGGTGAGGTTAAGAGGTAGGGAATGGAGGTGTGGCTTGAGGTGGGAGGAGGGGATAGATGAGGGAAGAACAGGTTAGGGAGGCAGAGACGAGCTGGGCTGGTATGGGGATGCAGTGGTGGGAGGGGAGATTTTGAAGCTTGTGAAATCCACATTGATACCATTGGGCAGCAGGGTTCCCAAGTGGAATATGAGTTGCTGTTCCTGCAACCTATGAGTGGCATCATTATGGCACTGCAGGAGGCCCATGATGGACATGTTGTGTATGGAATGGGAGGGGGAGTTGAAATGGTTCGCGACAGGGAGGTGCAGTTGTTTGTTGCGAACCGAGCGTGGGTGTTCTGCAAGGCAGTTCCCAAGCCTCCACTTGGTTTCCCCAACGTAGAAGAAGCCACACCGGGTACAGCGAATACAGTATACCACATTATATGCACATTTATCACATTTATGCTCCTAAGATGCTTCTTGGCCTGCTGTGTTCATCCAGCCCCACACTTTGTTATCTTGGATTCTCCAGCATCTGCATTTCTCATTATCTCTGATTTATACGATTGCACCTAACTTTGCTCCCTGTAAGTGCATCTCCCACATGTACAGACTGTCCCAATCTTTCATTACAGTCTCTAGAATGTGACACCTATTTTTACTGTTGCACTACAATACATATCACCATCTCATCATCTCCATTCTCATTACACCACCCTCACGAACAGCACTGGATATCTCTGCCAGGTCAGTCAGTCTACCATGCCCATGAAGATGAGCTGCCCAAGTCAAAAATAAACTGGAAATCAGAAACAAAATCAGAAATTGCTGGAAAAATCCAGCACAGCATCTGTGGAAAGAAAGCAGAGTTAACATTCTGTGTCCAGTGACCTTTCTTCCAAACTCAAACTCTGTAGTACTTCTGTGGTGACCCTTCATCAGTTCTGAGAGAGTGACTGGACATAAAATGTTAACTCTGCTTTCTTTCCACAGATGATGCAAAACCTGAGGAGTTTCCCAAGCAATTTCTGATTTTGTTTCTGTTACCCAAGGTCCCAACATCTTTCAGACTGACCAACAGAACCAGTGGGCCAAGGTAGCTCCGTTGCCCAGTGTGGACTTCGATCAGCAGCGCAGCCTATGTGTGGAACATCAGGAGATGGGGGAGATACTAGGCGAGTGTTTTGTATTAATGTTTTCTATGGAGAAGGATATGAAAGATATAGAACATGGGGAAATAAATAGTGACATCATGAAAAATGTCGGTATTACAGAGGAGGAGGTGCGGAACGTCTTAAAATGCACAAAAGTGGATAAATCCCCAGGCCGTGATCAAGTGTATCCTAGAACCCTGTGGGAAGCTAGGGAAGGGATTGCTGGGCCCCTTGCTGAGATATTTATATCATTTTAACAGGAGAGGTGCCGGAATACTGGAGTTTGGCTAAGGTGGTGCCACTATTGAGTAAAGGTGGTAAAGAAAAGCCAGGGAACCTGACCAGAGAGCCTGACATTAATGATTGGTGATATGGTGTGGAGCTGGATGAACACAGCAGGCCAGGCAGCATCAGAGGTGCAGGAAAGCTGACGTTTCAGGTCTGAACGCTTCTTCAGAAATAGGGAGGGGGAAGGGAGCTGGAAAATACATAGAGAGAGGGGTGGGGCTAGTGGGGAGTGTGGAGCAGACAAGGGAGTTACGGAGACAGCAGTCTTTATGAAAGGCTGAACCTCCACACCCCTATTTGCCTTCTGTAGGAACTGCTGTCTCCACAGCTCCATTATCCGTTCCACATTCCCCACTAGCCCCACCACCCCCAGCACCTTTTTCTGCAACCACAGGAAGTGCTACACCTGCCCCTAAACCTCCCCCTTCACGTCCATTCAAGGCACCAAACAAACCTTTTACATCAGACAGAGGCTCACTTGTACATCAGCTAATGTGGTCTATTGCATCTGCTCCTCCCGATGTGGCCTCCTCTACATCAATGAGACCAAGCGGAGACTTGGACCCTGCTTTATAGAGCATTTGCGCTCTGTTCGTGGCAAACGACACCTTCCAGTCATGAACAATTTCAACTCCCACTCCCACTCCCTGGGTGACATGTCCATCCTGGGCCTCCTCCAGTGTCACAGTGACACCACCCACAAACTGGAGGAGCAGCACCTCATATTCCGCCTCAGGGACCTACAGCCTGATGGCATAAATGCGCATTTTACCAATTTCAAATTCTTCCCACCCCCGGCCTCATCCCATGACCAACCCTCCCTCTCATCCCCGCCTCCTTGTCTTGACACAACCTGTCCATCGTCTCTCCCACTTATCTGCTCATCTCGCCTCAATGGCCAATCCCCACCACTCCCTAAGTGTACTCACTTATTTCCATCCCACCTACATTCCCCAGCCCGACTCTTCCTCTCTATTTATTTCAGAGACCCCTCCCCATTTCTGAAGAAGAGTCCTGACCCGAAAAGTCAACTTTCTTGCTCCTCTCATGCTGCCTGACCTGCTGTGTTTCTCCAGCTTCACACTGTGGAATCTTTAACTCCAGCACTGGCAGTTCTTGCTATCTAATTAATGATTGGCAAATTGTTGGAGGGAATCCTGAGGGACAGGATTTACTTGTATTTCAAAAGGCAACGATTAGCGATAGTCAACATGACTTATTGCATGCAAGTCGTGCCTCAGTGATTTGACTGAGATTTTGAAGAAGTAACAAAAAAGATTGATGATGGCAGAGTGGTGGACATGATCTATATGGGCTTCAGTAAGGTATTCAACAAGGTCCCTCATGGTAAACCAGTTAGCAAGGTTAGGTCACATGGTATACTGGGAGAACTAGCCATTTGAGTGGAAGGTAGAAGTCAAGGTGGTATTCAGGCCAGAGGCCTATGATGAATGGTGTGCCACAAGGATTGGTGCTAGGTCCACTGCTTTTTTTTCATTTATATAAATGATTTGGATGTGAATTTAGAAGGCATAGTTAGTAAGTTTGCAGATGACACCAAAATTGGAGGTCTAATGGGTAATGAAGAATGTTATTTTAGAGTACAATGGGACCTTAATCAGATGGGCCTATGGGCTGTGGAGTGGCAGATGGAGTTTAACTTAGATAACTTTGAGGTGCTACATTTTAGAAAGGCAAATCAGACACTTAATGGTAAGGTCCTGGGGAGTGTTGCTGAACAAAGAGACCTTGGCATGCAGGTTCATAGTTCCTTGAAAGTGGAGTCACAGGTAGATAGGATAGTGAAGGAGGTGTTGAGTATGCTTGCCTTTATTGGTCAGCTCATTGAGTGTAGGAGTTGGGAGGTCATGATGCTGCTGTAGAGGACATTGGTTAGGCCACTTTTGGAATACTGTGTGCAATTCTGGTCTCCCTACTACAGGAAGGATATTGTGAAACTTGGAAATGTTCAGAAAAGATTTATAGGAATTGTGGATATAAGGAGAGGCTGAATAGGCTGGGGCTAATTCCCCTGGACTGTCAAAGGCCGAAGGGTGACCTTATAGAGGTTTACAAAATCATGAGGGTCATGGGTAGGGTGAATAGACAAGGTTTTTTTTCTCCCCCAGGGTGGGAGGGTGCAAAAGTACAGGACATAGGAATAAGGTGAGAAGGTAAATATTTAAAATGGGCAACTTTTTCACGCAAAGGGTAGTGCATGTATGGAACGAGCTGCCAGAGGAGGTGATGGAAGCTAGTACAGTGAAAACATTTAAAAGGCATCTGGATGGGTATATGAATAGGAAGACTGTACAGGGATATGGCCCAAATGCTAGCAAATGAGACTAGGTTTATTTAGGATATCATGTCAGAATGAGGAGTTAGACTTTGTACAGCTCTGACTCTTAAGTGCTTTAACAAAGCCTTTGCAATCTGTGGAAATCCTTGTTGGAGACCACAGGCAGATTGTAAGGGTTGTAGTGCATGGAGAAAACAGGAAGATGGTAATTGTAGGCTCAATGTAACCTCTTTGAGCTAAATCCTAACAGACGCAGAAAGCTGCTGTGAATTTATATCCAGGACCGGGGTCAGAGGCATTGCTGGCTTGAACTTGAGCTCAATCAAAAATATCTTGGCTCAGTTCCCACAATATTTTGATTGTGCTCTATTGGCTATTCTCTCTGTCCTTGGTTTTCAAACACGTGGGACACATGTAACAACCAGTTGCATTTCATAGTGGTCTCATTATCTTGAAGATAAACTGTTCCTTTCAGTCCTAAATATTGAAGCGCATTTGTACTCATGATAAAATGGCATCAAGCCCTTTTTTTTGCTCCTTAGTAAACGAATGGTTTTGCTGAAAGTGCAAAGGTGACGTGAACACATAATCAATCACCATGACATCCCCGGCTGAAAACAAAAGCCAGCTTTCACCCTGCTATTGTGCAGCCGTTTTACAAACAGTGTGACAATGAACCTAAATCTCCAGTCTAGCTCACTTTGTAAAATCTGGGTAACTGCCCTGACCACAATTCCACCTAAAATTCTCTGTCAATGTCTTTTCAGAGCAGTGTCCTTTTATTTACTTCAGCCAGGCTTGCTAAATCCCCTTGCAGTGTGAGGCTATTAACCCACATCTGCGGGGAAACAATGGTTGGAGGAAGGGGAAAAATCAAGAGTGCTATCTCCTAAGAAATCCTTTGTGAATGAAACGATACCAACTGACAAGATGATTGCCAACTCCTTTCCTCGCATGGGAAATGAATGGCGATGTGCCATCGTGCTGCATTAGGGGTGTTTCCTCCTGAAGAAAAAAAGCATGAAGCAGCTTTGTAAGAAAGGAATGTTTCTCAGCAGTCAGTTAGCCCCAGGTCATTACTGATGATCAGCCTTTGGTGGAGCTGGGCTTTAACCAGTTTCAGTGCACTTAAAGCAATCATGTTAAAGGAGTCTGGGTTGGCCTGGTCTAGGGGTGGAGGGGGGAGCACTCTTCCGTTCCACTCACCCCAGAATCAAATTCACATTATGGCACCAAATCAGGCCATTCAGTTCATCTGAGATAATGGGAACTGCAGATGCTGGAGATTCCAAGATAATAAAATGTGAGGCTGGATGAACACAGCAGACCAAGCAGCATCTCAGGAGCACAAAAGCTGACGTTTCGGGCCTAGACCCTTCATCAGAGAGGGGGATGGGGGGAGGGAACTAGAATAAATAGGGAGAGAGGGGGAGGCGGACCGAAGATGGAGAGTAAAGAAGATAGGTGGAGAGAGTGTAGGTGGGGAGGTAGGGAGGGGATAGGTCAGTCCAGGGAAGACGGACAGGTCAAGGAGGTGGGATGAGGTTAGTAGGTAGCGGGGGGTGCGGCTAGGGGTGGGAGGAAGGGATGGGTGAGAGGAAGAACCGGTTAGGGAGGCAGAGACAGGTTGGACTGGTTTTGGGATGTAGTGGGTGGGGGGGAAGAGCTGGGCTGGTTGTGTGGTGCAGTGGGGGGAGGGGATGAACTGGGCTGGTTTAGGGATGCAGTAGGGGAAGGGGAGATTTTGAAACTGGTGAAGTCCACATTGATACCATATGGCTGCAGGGTTCCCAGGCGGAATATGAGTTGCTGTACTCCCCACAAGGGGTCACTGAGTTTTTCCTTAAACGGTTCCAAAGCCCACTTTTACAGAGTTAGATCATGAATGGGGTGGTAAAGAAGCCGTGTGGAATGTTTGTCTTTATTGGTCAGGGAACTGAGTACGAGAGTTAGGGTGTCATGTTGCAGCTTTATAAGACTTTGGTTGGGTAGCACTTAGTTCTGGTCACCACTTTACAGGAAGGATGTGGAAGCTGTGGAGAGGGTGCAGAAGAGGTTTACCAGGATGCTGCCTGGATTAGAGGATGTGAGCATTAAGGAGAGGCTAGACAAATTTGGGTTGTTCTCTCTGGAGTGGTACAGGCTGAGAGGAGACTTGATAGAAGTCTATAACATTATGAGATGTATAGATAGGATTGACGGCCAGAATCTTTTTCTCAGAGTTGAAATTTCTAATACTAGGAGGTATCTATTTCGGGTAAAGGGGGGAAAATTCAAAGATGTGAGGGGCAGGTTTTTTTACACAGAGAATGGCAGGATTCTGGGACACATTTCCAGGGGCACTGGTGGAAGCAGATATAATAGGGGCATTTAGAGACTTTTAGATAAGCACATGAACAAACAAGAAATGGAGGGATATGGACCAGGGCCAGGCAGTGGGAATTAGTTTAATATAGCATCATGTTCAGCACAGCAACATGGCCGAAGGGCCCATTCCTGTCCTGTATTATTCTATGTCCTACATTCTAAGATAAACTCTCATTTTGGTATGGACAGAAGATTGAGTAGCTCACAGGAACCAGACAGTGCACAGAAAAGGATGGAATTTTTTGCATGGCAGAGTGTAATGAGTGGTCTATCACAGGGATCAATGCTGGAGACTCATTTCTTGCTATTTATACAAATGACTTGGGTGTCCGACTGTGTAAATTACAAATGGCTAATATGCAGGTGTGCCAAGTAATTAGGAAAGCAAATAAATTGTTGTTGTTTACTGTGAGGACGGTTGAAGAAAAGAGTAGGGATAGAAGGCTTGAGTTACACAGGGCATCGGTGAGAGATATGTAAAATAACGTGGTGACAGATAGGAATGCTGACGCTGGAAACCATAGTCAATATGTGTGAGGCTGGAAAAGCACAGCAGGTCAGACAGCATCCGAGGAGCAGGAAAGTCAACTTTTCACGCCGAAACCCTTCGTCAGCAATGGGGAGGGGGAGGGGAGCCCAGAACTAAATAGAGAGAGGGGCTGGAGGTGGGGGAAGGTTGGGTGAGATGGAGCTACATGGATGCAAGTCGGTGGTATTGTGGTTGGTCAGTGGGAAGGGTGGGGTGGATAGGTGAGTAGGAAGATGGACAGGTTAGGCCAGGCCAGGGAGGTGACGGGGAGGGGTAAAGCTGGACATAGGATAAGGCTGGGGGTGGAGGGGCTTTGAACTTGTTGAGTTCAATCTTGAGACCATTGGGCTGTTAGGTCCCAGGGTGAAATATGACTTGTTGTTCCTCCAGTTTATGTCTAGCCTCGTTCTGACAGTGGAGGAGGCCAAGGATGGGCATGTCACCAGGGGAGTGGAAGGAGAAGTTAAAAGTAGATGGCAACTGGAAGGTCAGGTTGGTTGGTGTGTGCAGAATGCAGATGCTCCACAAACTGAGCCCCGACTCTGTGTTTGGTCTCCAAGATATAGAGGAGACCACATCGGGAGCAACTGATACAATAGATGAGATTGGACAAAATGCAGGTGAATCTCTGCCGGATTTGAAAGGATTGCTTGAGGCCCTGAATTCAGGCGAGAGGGGAGGTGAATGGGACTGTTATAGCTTCTGCTGTGGTTCCAAGGAAAGGTACTGGGTGTGGTGGGGTTGGTGGGGAGTGTGGAGCTGATGATAGAGTCACAGAATGGCTCGGTCCCTGCGGAAGACATACAGAGGTGAAGAAGGAAATATCTTTTTGGGGCTGGGGTCTGATTGTAGGTGGTGAAAATGTCAGAGGATGATGCATTGGACTCGAAGGTTAGTGGGGTGGTATGTGAGGACCAAGGGGACTCTAGCCTTACTGCTGTTAGATGGATAGTGTTTGAGGGCAGAAGTGCGGGAAATGAGGGAGATGCTGTTAAGGGCATCCTTAATAACAGAGGAAGGAAAACTACAGCCTCTGAAGTAGAAGGATGTCTGGGATGCCCAGAAGTAAAACTCCTCATCCTGGGAGCAGATATGATAGTGGCGGAGGAATTGAGAGCATGCGAGAACATTTTTGCAGAAGGGTGGATGAGAGGAGGTGTAGTCGAGGTAGTTGTGGGAGCCAATTGGTTTGAAATGGGTGTTTCTGGAGATGGAGACAGAGAGTCCTGGAAGGGGAGGGAGGTATCAGAAATAGTCCAGGCGAATGTGAGGGCGCGGTGGAAGGCTTTGTTGAAGTTGATGAACTGTTCAAGCTCCTCGCGGGAGCACGAGGCTGCACCGATGTAGTCATCAATATAGTGCAGAAAAAAGGCAAAGGATGATGCCAATGTAGATGTGGAAGAGGGATTGTTCCATATATCCCACAAGAAGGCAGGTAGAGCTCAGGCCCATGCAGGTGCCTGTGGCCATCCCTTTAGTTTGGGTGTGGTGAGGTCGGTGGGGAGTGTGGAGCTGATGGTAGAGTCACAGAATGGCTCGGTCCCTGCAGAAGGCAGACAGGGGTGAAGAAGGAAGGATTCGCAGGAGAAATTGTTGAGGGTGAGACAAATTCAGCCAAGCAAATGACGGTGTTAGTGAAGGGGGACTGGTTGGGCCCATAGGAGAAGAAGCGGAGGGCCTTTAGGCCATCCTCATGGTGGAAACAGAACGTACAGGGACTGAACATCCATTGTGATGATGAGGTTTTGGGACCCAGGGGAATTGAACCTTTTGGAGAAGGTGGAAGGTGTGGGTTGTGTCCTGAAAGTAGGTGGGGAGTTCCTGGACCAAATGGGAAAGAATGAGTTGAGGGAGGAGGAGATGAGTTCAGTGGGGCAGGAGCAGGCAGAGGGGTTTATGGATTTTGGGGAGATGGAAATGGGCAGTGAGGGGTTAGGGAACTATCTGTGGATGGGAGACCTCCCGAAGGATTGAGATTGTTAATAATCTGGGAGATGGTGGCTTGGTGATCAGAGGTGGGGTTGTGATTGAGGGGATGGTAGGAGGTGGTCTCAGAGAGTTGGTGTCTGGCCTCAGCGATGTAGAAGTCAGTGCGCCATACTTGCACTGCACCCCCCCCAACTCCTCCTGTTGGTGGGTTTAATGGTGAGGTTGGGTTTGGATGAAAAGAAGCAGAGGGTTACATGTTCACATGAGGAGGGGAGAGGTTGGAGTAAGTGAGAGCGGTGGAGAGGTCCAAATGATTCCTCTCTTTCTCCAAAAAACTGACTCACCATTGATATCCATTTCAAACCTGCTGACTCCCACAACTACCTCGACTAAACCTGCTCTCACCCACCCTCCTGCAAAAATATTATCCTGTACACACAATTCCTCCGCTCCTGCTGCATCCGCTCCTAGGATGAGGCGTTCTGCTCTAGGACTTCCCAGGTATCCTCTTACTTCACGACTTCCTCGTCAGCTCTACACTCCCCACCGACTTCTCCACCATTCTTGGTACCTTTCCCTGCAACTGTAGGAGGTGCCACACCTGCCCCTACACCTCCCTCTCACCTTTGTTCAAGGCCCCAAACAATCCTTCCAAATCCGACAAAGATTCACCTGCACTTTATCCAACCTCATCTATTATATCCATTGCTCCCAATGTAATCTCTTCGATATCGGGGAGACCAAACACAGACTTGGGAACCACTTTGTAGAGCACCTGCATTCTGCACACACCAACTAACCTGACTTTCTGGTTGCTATCTATTTTACTTCCTCCTCCCACTCCCCTGGTGACATGCCCATCCTTGGGTACTTCCACTGTCAGAATGAGGCCAAACATAAACTGGAGGAACAACACATCATATTTCACCTTGGGAGTCTCAATATTGAATTCAACAGCTTCAAATCCCCTTCACCCCCAGCCTTATTCTTTGTCCAGCTTTATCCCCACCCCCCCTCACCTCCCTGGCCTGATATAACCTGTCCATCTTCCTACTCACCTATCCACCCCACCCTTCCCACTGACCAACCACAGTACCCCTTACTTGCATCCAACTAGCTCCATCTCACCCAACCTTCCCCCACCTCCAGCCCCTCTCTCTATTTAGCTCTGGGGTCCCCCCTCCTCCCCATTGCTGACAAAGGGTTTCAGCCCAAAACGTGGACTTCTCGGATACTGTCTGACCTGCTGCGCTTTTACAGCTCTGCATCTATTGACTGTGAAATAACATATTGTCTTCCTTATCAACAAAGGATATCAATACAAACTGTTCACAGGCAATTCACTAGATTAATACTTTTTTTACGAGTAAATGTAAAACAGACTAGGCGTGTCACTGCTGGAGATGAGAAGTGTAAAATATAACTTGATTGTAACAGTTAACACCCTCAAGGGCCTAAGCAGGGTGCTTATGGAGAGGATGTTTTCTCTTGTGGCACAATCTAGAAATAGGAGCCACTATTTTTAAATTAATTAAAAAAATAAATCTGCTCATGTTAGACAGATGAGGACAATTTTATTTCTTGGAGGATTGAGAGTCTTTGGAACTTCTTTCCTTAAGCAAGGCATTTGTATATATTTAGAATCGTGGAGTCATTGAGTTGTACAGCACAGAAACAGACCTTTCACTCCAACTCATCCACAGTAATCAGATATCCTCAATTAATCTAGTCACATTTGCCAGCATGTGCCTTATACCCCTCTAAATTCTTCCTACTCATATATCCATCCAGATGCCTTTTAAATAGTCTAATTGTACCTACCTCCACTAATTCCGCTGGCAACTTGTTCCATACATGCACCTGGACATCCTGTTGCCCTTAGGTACCTTTTAAATCTTTATTCTCTCGCCTTAAACTGGTGACCTCTAGTTTTGGAATCCCCTATCCTGGGGAATAGACTTGGCTATTCACTCTATCCATACCCTTAATGATTTTATAAACTTTTATAAGGTCATCCGTCAGCCTCTGTCACTCCAGGGAAAATAGCCCCAGCCTATTCAGCCTCTCCCCATAGTGCAAACCCTCCAGCCCTGGCAACATCCTTGTAAGTCTTTTCTGCACCCTTTCAAATTTCACAATATCCTTCCTAGAGCAGGGAGACCAGAATTGAACAAAATATTCCAAAAGTGGCCGAATCAATGACCTGTACAGCCGCAACATGACCTCTCAACTCCTATACTCAATGCACTGACCAAGGCAAGTGTGCCAAATGCCTACTTCATTGCCCTGTTGGCCTTTAAGGCAGTGATAGATCAGGAAGGTAACGGGATATCAGTGGTTGGCAGGAATATGGACTGATCAGAAAATTAACAATCTGATTGAATGGCAGAATAGTCTTGGGGGGCTGAGTGGCCCATTTCTGCTCCAAACCTGCGTGTCGCAACGAATAAGCTCAAATTTGTTCGTTTATAGGCCCACATGACTGCAGGCACTTTCTGTCTATCACAGCTCTGTGCTTGTGGCTTTCAGTGTAAATGCTACCCAGAACACAATTCACAAGGGTATGCAAACATTGCGAGTAACAAAGATCAATTCAGGAATAAGGCACTAACTGAGCAGTTGTGTTGAGAAGCAACACAAATTAAAACTAAGTTAATAATAACCTTAAATAATGCAAATAAGAACAAGCATGAGTGCGAACATGCCTCAATAATGTCTTTTACAGAACAAACCTGCCACCCTCCTTTTCTGATGAAGGGTCTAGGCCCGAAAAGTCAGCTTTTGTGCTCCTAAGATGCTGCTTGGCCTGCTGTGTTCATCCAGCTTCACACTTTGTTATCTGCCACCCTCCTCTGGCCTGGGCAACATGTGACTCCAGACCCACAGCAATGTCATTGACCCTTGACTTCCCTCAAGGATGGGCAATATATGACGGCCCAGCCAGCAACTGCCTCATCCCACAAATGAATTTAACAAATGAAACAAAGTGCCTCTGTGGATGAAGAAAGACATTATTCATCAAGCATTCTAACGTCTCCTATTGCTTCATAATTGCCACAGAGTGCAGCCATTATCTCTTCAATTAGCAACCGATTAGCTCCACATTTTGGAACAGAGTTTAATCACGCTTTCGAGGTGTGGCTTGAAAGCTTGTTTCTATTGCTTCCTCTACATTGGGGGAGCCAAGCGGAGGCTTGGGGACCACTTTGCAGAACACCTCCGTTCGGTTCGCAATAAACAACTGCACCTCCCAGTCGCGATCCATTTCAACTCCCCCTCCCATTCTTTAGATGACATGTCCATCATGGGCCTCCTGCAGTGCCACAATGATGCCACCCGAAGGTTGCAGGAACAGCAACTCATATTCCGCTTGGGATCCCTGCAGCCCAACGGTATCAATGTGGACTTCACCAGCTTCAAAATCTCCCCTTCCCCCACCGCATCCCAAAACCAGCCCAGTTCGTCCCCTCGCCCCACTGCATCACAAAACCAGCCCAGCTCATCCCCTCCACCCACTGCATCCCCAAACCAGCCCAGCCTGTCTCTGCCTCCCTAACCTGTTTTTCCTCGGACCCATCCCTTCCTCCCACCTCAAGCCGCACCTCCATTTCCTACTTACTAACCTCATCCCACCTCCTTGACCTGTCCATCTTCCCTGGACTGACCTATCCCCTCCCTACCTCCCCACCTATACTCTCCTCTCCACCTATCTTCTTTTCTCTCCATCTTCGGTCCGTCTCCCCCTCTCTCCCTATTTATTCCAGAACCCTCACCCCATCCCCCTCTCTGATGAAGGGTCTAGGCCCGAAACGTCAGCTTTTGTGCTCCTGAGATGCTGCTTGGCCTGCTGTGTTCATCCAGCTCCACACTTTGTTATCTTGGATTCTCCAGCATCTGCAGTTCCCATTATTTCTGTTGCTCTAGAGGGTTCTGATTGGCAGCTGAAATGATTTGTTCAATCTATGTCTTAAAGCAGTGAAATTATCTATGATTCACAGCATTATAAAACTCTATTCAAATTCAACGGCCTAAGCCCATGCGTTTATTCCACATGAGCCTTCTCCTGACTTCATACAACTTTTCTGGTCCTTTTTCCCTTTCTTATTTATTTCTCTGAAAAGCATCTGTATTATTCAGTTCAACTTCTCCCTGTGCTTACCCCACTATTCCTTGGATAAAGGTTTTATTCCGGAATCCTTATTGGAATTGTTAGTGACTAGCGTATACTTGTATTTACTGGGCTCCCCTCAAGTGGAAATCTCTTCAGTCCATATAATTCTATGTTTAATGAAGTTGGATTAATGATTGCCCTTTCACCTCTCTGCAAGTTAACAGTCATATAATGGAGTGTCTGGCAGTTAACAGTGAACACAAGATTACTTGAGAATACACAAGCATGGTTTTCCTTGAACTATAATTATTTAGTCTGTGAATTTGCAAATTACGTTTTATTTTGGGGGCTACTGATGAAGAGATTGGTAAAGACTTGTTCAATTTTCACATCAGGCTGCACTCCAATCAGATCTGGTCTGAAGGGGCAAAACTGTCACACAGTAAAAACCACAGCAGTCAAAGAATTTACTGCTGAGACGGATTTTATGTGTAAAGGAAACAAGGTATTACAGAAGGGCAGAAAGAAAGCCTTTAAAGCTGCCCTCATAAATAGCCCAGTCACATGCACACAATTGCTCCCTATATAAAGTGAAATAAACATTTTTTTTATAAATGGCACAGATATTGAGATTTGCTATTCAGGGACCATTTTGGCTTTGTTGGTATGGGGGAGGTGTTGGGAATAAAGAGAATAGGTTAATCTCACAGTCTCACTGTGAGAGTTCAAATACGTCATAGGACCTTTAGTCACGTTGTAACATAACTAAACTACTTTGCCATGGAAATGCTCACGAGTAGTGGAATGCCTGTCAGTGGAAAAACAGCCTGTTAGCAATAAATGCTGTTGCCTCTACAGAATAACTAATGCAAGAAAACATCACAAGATGCTTTACAAAAGCAAAATCAAATAAAGCTTTTCTCGTTTCATCTTGACACGAAAGAAAGAGTCAGTAAGGATAGTAAAAAAAAACGCTTGATCGAAAGGAAGGAGATGCAGATATGTGGAGGGGTTTAGAGAGGATATTTCAGAGTGTTCAGGCTGAGACAGCTGAAAGTGCCAGCACCAGGAAAGGCATGCAGAGTTGTCAAAGACTTTTTGGAGGAGTGGAGGTGACAGAGATTGGGAGTGTAAGGGATTTGAAGACAAGGGTGAGGATTTAAAATTAGGCATTGTCAAACAGGAAGGTTAGCAAACACACGGGTGCTAATTGAATGAGATTTGGAGTAAATTGCAGAACAGCTTCTGTGTTATTGTTTAAGAATTGTGTAAGCTAATGAGCCAAGGACCAAGTTGTTGCCACATGATCAGCAGCCATTGAGACTCTGAATAGCAGTATGCTATGTTTATGTGTTTTGAAGTTGTTCTGAAACTGCTTACTATCAGATTCTAACATGCAAACTTACTGGAGATTTCGAAGTACATGGAATCTCTGCTACTTACCAATATGATATGAGATACCCAGTTCTGTGTTCTGGCGCACAGCACAAGAATTTGACATGGTGGCCAGCAGTGATTCATTTTCCCTAAAAATGAAGGGGGTGATGCGAGCTTGAAAACACCACAGATAAGCTTTGATTCTGTTACACATAAGTAGGACTCAGAGAAACTTAGTTGGTACATAAACAGCTAAACAATGATAATGGGAACTGCAGATGCTGGAGAATCCGCGATAACGAAGTGTGGAGCTGGATGAACACAGCAAGCCAAGCAACATCTTAGGAGCACAAAAGTTGACATTTCAGGCCTGGATCCTTCATCAGAAAAGGGGGATGGGGAGTGGGTTCTGAAATAAATCGGGAGAGAGGGGGATGCAGATCAAAGGTGGATAGAGGAGAAGATAGGTGGAGAGGAGACAGACAAGTTAAAGGGGCAGGGATGGAAGCTGTAGAGGTGAGTATAAGTGGGGAGGTAAGGAAGGGATAGGTCAGTCCAGGGAGGACGGACAGGTCAAGAGGGCGGGATGAGGTTAGGAGGTAGGGAATGGAGGTGCAGCTTGAGGTGGGACAAGGGGATAGGTGAGGGGAAGAACAGTTTAGGGAGACAGGGATTTTGAAGCTGGTGAAATCCACATTGATACCATTGGGCTGCAGGGTTCCCAAGCGGAATATGAGTTGCTGTTCCTGCAACCTTCGGGTGCCATCATTGTGGCACTGCAGGAGGCCCAGGATGGACATGCCATCTAAGTAATGGGAGGGGGAGTTGAAATGGTTTGCGACTGGGAGGTGCAGTTGTTTGTTGCGAGCCAAGCGTAGGTGTTCTGCAAAGCAGTCCCCAAGCTTCTGCTTGGTTTCCCCAATGTAGAGGAAGCCACACATTGGTGGATGTACAGGTGAACATCTACTTGATGTGGAAAGTGATCTTGGGGCCTGGGATGTGGGTGAGGGAGGTGGTATGGGGGCAGGTGTAGCACTTCCTGCGTTTGAAGGGGAAAGTGCTGGGTGTGGTGGGGTTGGATGGGAGTGTGGAGCAGACAAAGGAATCCCGGAGAGAGTGTAGATGGCGGAAGTGTCGGAATATGATGCGTTGTATCCGGATGTTGGTAGGGTGGAATGTGAGGACAAGGGGGATTCTCTTTTGGCGGTTATTGCGGGGACGGGGTGTGAGGGATGTGTTGCGGGAAGTGTGGGAGACAAGGTCAAGGGCGTTCTCGACCACAACGGAGGGGATGTTGCAGTCCTTGAGAAACAAGGACATCTGGGATGTGCGGGAGTGGAATGCTTCATCCCAGGAGCAGATGCGGCAGAGACAAAGGAATTGGGAATAGGGGATGAAATTTTTGCATGAAGGTGGGTGGGAGGAGGTGTATTCCAGGTAGCTGTGGGAGTTGGTGGGCTTGAAATGGATATCAGTTGCTCGGTGGTTGCCTGAGATGGAGACAGAGAGGTCCAGGAAGGTGAGGGATGTTTTGGAGATGGTCCCGGTGAACTAGAGGTTGAGGTGGAAGGTGTTAGTGAAGTGGATGAACTGCTCAAGCTCCTCGTGGGAGCACAAGGTGGTGCCGATACAGTCATCAATGTAACGGAGGAAGAGGTGGGGTTTAGGGCCAGTGTAGGTACGGAAGAGGGACTGTTCCACGTAACTTACAAAGAGGCAGGCATAGCTTGGGCCCATGCGGGTACCCATGGCCACCCCCTTTGTCTGCAGGAAGTGGGAGCAATCGAAAGTGATGTTGTTGAGGGTGAGGACAGGTTTGGCTAGGCAGATGAGGTTGTCAGTGGGGAGGGACTGCTCAGGCCTGTGGGACAGGGAGAAGCGGAGGACCTTTAGGTCATCTGCATGGGGAATGCAGGTGTATAAGGATTGGATGTCCATAGTAAAGCTGAGGTGCTGGGGACCGGGAAATTGGAAGTTCCGGAGGAGGTGGAGGGCGTGGGTAGTGTCACAGACATAGGTAGGGAATTCCTGGACCAAGGTGGAGAAAATGGAGTCCAGACAGGTGGAGATGAGTTCGGTGGGGCAGATGCAGGCGGAGACAATGGGTCGACCAGGGCAGGCGGATTTGTGGATTTTGGGAAGGAGATAGAAGTAGCCGATGCGGGGATGGGGAACGATGAGTTTATCCTCTGCCTTATCTATTCATTATTGTCAACTCCACCAATGTTACTAATAACTGGTGTTGTGTTAAGTTTCACAGTCAATAGCATTATATTTTGAAAAGACACATTCATGATATCGTCACTGTATCATGGCATCCGATCTGAAGATATAAAGGTCTCAATCTCCAACTTGCCAGGACTCACATGAAACATGACATGCTACAAAAAGCATGTTGTTCTGTTTAACTACAAAGCCCCACCAAGCCTGCATGGCATCAAAACCCTCCTCATCCACTAATTGCTGCTTTTCCCACTGCGCCCAAAGTCTACAAGTTTTCTCACCACTCCACCGGCGTTCACCCAAGAGCCACTGTGACCCTCTGCCCAAACAGTCTTCAATCTTAAACAATAGTTTGCACCTGGCTCACTACCTCCTTTGTTATTAAGGCTCAGCCAGCCTCCAGGGCTCCCCAGACATCTCATTGTTCAAAGTGCAGGCACGCTTCGGAAATAAAAGCAGAAATTGCTGGCAAGGATCAGCACCTGTGCAGAGAAATTAAAGTTAATGTTTCAGGTCCTTCCTTGGAACTGGTGGAAGCTAGGAATAACATTATTTTTATGCAGAAAATAGGGGAGGGAGAGGGAGAGGGAGTAGGGAGATGGGTGGAAATAGAGCCCAAAGAGAGAGAAGAATAGTTGGACAGGCAAAGGAGTGGATAAGGGTCAGCCTGGGAGAGTGAATAGCTACTAATGGGGACAATTAGTAATTAACAATGGGCTGTGTGTAATAGCAGATCGTGTGATAACAAGGCCTGGAATGTGAGGGTTGGGATTAGAACATGGGAGTCGTGCCTTAAGCCCTAAAATTGTTGAACTCAATATTGAACCCAGAAGGCTGTAGAATTTCCGAGCAGAAAATGAGGTGCTTTTCTTTCACCTTGAACTGAGCTTCACTGGAGCACTGTAGCAGGTCTGAGATGGGGATATTGAGCAAGAAACACGGTGATGTGTTGAAGTGGCAGGCAGCTGGACGCTCAGAGTAATTACCAAATTGGGAGCAGTGAATAGCAGTAGACTAGATTGTGTCAGGTGCAGGTAAAGCGCTGCTTCACCTGGAATGTGCGTTTGGCCCTTGGAGGAGGTAAACAGAGAGGAGCTTCATCTGCTGCAGTTACTGGAGAAGGGGCCTTCGCGTTGTGGTGAGGGGTAGTGTCGAAACTGGGCCAGGGGTCATGGTGGGAATAAATAACAGTAAATTTTGCACAACATCAACTTAATAATGAGTAGTTCAAAAAAATTCAAGTTCTGGATGGTGCAGTATTCAGATTTTCTTTAGAAAACTGGGAATCATTCAGAAATAGCAAGCTATGGTTTGAACAGTGTGTGAGTTGTTGTAATACAAGCTGATATTGCAGGGTGCTGGGTCAGCAGGTCCGGCGCTGATTCCTTTTATCACCAGTTACCTGATAAGCTTCATCATCATGAGAGTTCCTGGGAGATTTGCAGTGCGGTCAACTCAATTCCGGTGGTATTGTTCACTTGCTTAAACCATTGTGTGCAGCACAATTCCCATCGCTGTTGGTTTCCATTTGGTTTGAGTCTTGGAGATATCCCTGAAATCTGGTGAGAACTGAGGGAGGTCGGATATTACATATGATTCACAGAGCGATTGGAAGGTGGATGAGGTCACTGCATCCCACACAAAGGTAGTGCTACATCGCTCTGAGAGGGGAGAAAAAACAAAGGATGCTTTGAATCAAGTGCCTGTCAGGTTTTTAATTTTAAAAAAAGTCTCCCAGTTGTGAATGTAGGTCACAGAATAGAAAACATTATTGAGCCTATGGGTTCCACCAGCTTTGAGACCCAGATGCGATGTTTACCTGACTGTGCCATTTGATCAATTTCAACAAAGTTAAAAGGGAAGAGATTTGACACATCTTACAGGGATGGCAGATTTAAAAGTGACAAGAACAACTTACATTTATGTAGCACCATCTTGATTCCATTCCTGCACCTGGAGATGCACAAGGACTCATCACATAAGCACAGTGGCTACAAGAGCAGTCAGACGAAATATTGCAGCAAGTAATTCATGAAGATCTCTTCTTCTTAAGAGCTCCCCGCACCTTGACACTCGGTTTAAAACACCACCAGTTGTCTATCTCAAATGAAAGAGCACACCCATGCTCTCGTAAAAAAAATGATAATTTTGCTTGCATATTAAGTGGTTGCCATTGTGGCGATTAGCACAACTGATTTTATTCAACGAATGTTGCATAATCACAGAATCGCATCCTCTCTGATGAAGGGTCTAGGCCCGAAATGTCAGCTTTTGTGCTCCTGAGATGCTGCTTGGCCTGCTGTGTTCATCCAGCCCCACACTTTGTTATCTTGCACCCAGCAGTAGCCTGATTATCATTAATTAATTATTTCTATGGTGTGCCCTGTTCTGATTCAGAAATCCCAGCAGTTACTTGTGCACAGTGGTATCCCAAAGATAGTAATGTGGCAATGATTAGGGAATCTGTCTAATTATGCTCTGTTTCAGGTATAAATATTGGCCAGGATGCTGGGGAGAACTCTCCTCCTGTTTGTTTCAGTAAGTGTTGTGTGATATTTTACAACCACTTGAGGGAGCAGAAAAGCGACAATGCCAGCTTTTAGGAAAGGCAGTGTCAGACACTCCCTCAGTGTAGCCCTGTCATGTCAACTTGGATTATGGGTTCAAGTCTCTAGAGAGAAGCTTGAACTTTCTGACTCACAGTCAAGTCTGCTACCAGCTGAGGCACAGCTGAAAGCTCGATACCTCGGGGGTAGAAACCTCTGGGAATAGGTTGTCACATAATTGCAAGGCTCTTCCCACCTGGTCCAAGGCTTTTTCTGGCTCATTACAGGAAATCTGAATTTGTCTGTCACTGGCAACTGCTAAGAGAGAGCATCTGGAAGAAGTGAGTCAACATATTGCCTCGGAAAGAAGGGCAAATAATCAGAAGCGACGGCCACAGAGCACTAGTTCATTAAAATCAGCAAGTACTACGTTAGAGGCTGAAGGCGTGTAAAACTGCTTAAAGCTTCTACGCTACTCTGGTTGGATTGAAAAGGGAAACAGCTGGGGAGGCTAGCTTTCCTGCAGGGCTAGCACAGGCTTTTTACAGCTAATTCTTGGCAGGCCGGAGTCTGGAGCTGCTTGCTGCTTACAGGGGAGTTACTGACAGGCATAATTCTCCTCGTCATTTGTGGCCAAGGCACTCATGGCCAAGGGATTGTGGCTGCAAGTACTGTGTATGTTTCAGAGGAAATGCTTTCATGCAATCCAATCCTTTAATTGCATGTTTGGTTCGCGAAAAGGGCCGGACCTCTTGCATGCTGCAGATTGTCAGCAGTAAAAGCTCAGTTCAAAACCACCCTTTAAAACAGATAAGCCAAATTCAACAGAAAAGCAATGTTTTAAACTCTACCGTCTGAAGCAGATGCAAATCAAGTGAGTTTGAAAGTAGCATCGCAGGTAGATAGGATAATGAAGAAGGCATTTAGCATGCTTCAGAGATAATAGAAACTGCAGATGCTGGAGAATCTGACATAACGAGGCATAGAGCTGAATGAACACAGCAGGCCAAGCAGCATCAGAGGAGCAGAAAAGCTGACATTTCGGGCCTAGACCCTTCTTCAGAATTAAGAAGGGTCTAGGCCTGAAATGCCAGCTTTTCTGCTCCTCTGATGCTGCTTGGCCTACTGTGTTCATCCAGCTCTACAGCTTGTTACCTCATTTAGTATGCTTGCCTTTACTGGTCAGTGCATTGAGTATAAGAGTTGGGAGGTCATGTTAAGCCTATACAGGACATTGATTCGGCCACTTCTGGAATATTGCATTCAATTCTGGTCTCCCTGCTATAGGAAGGACATTGTAAAACTTGAAAGGGTTCACAATAGATTTACGAGGCTGTTGCCAGGGCTGGAGGGTTTGCGTTATGGGGAGAGGCGGAAAGACTGGGGCTATTTTCCCTGGAGCAATGGAGGCCGAGGAGGTGACCATTGTAGAGGTTTATAAAATCATGAGGGGCATGGAACGAGTGAATAGCTAAGATCTTTTTCCCAAGAAAGGGGGGTCCAAAACTGGAGGGCAGAGGTTTAGGATGAGAGGGAAAACATATAAAAGGGACCTAAGGGGCAACTTTTTCACACAGAGGGTGGTGCTTGTATGGAATGAGCTGCCAGAGGAAGTGGTGGAGGCTGCTCGAATTACAACATTTAAAAGGCATCTGAATGGGGACATGGATAGGAAGGAATTAGAGGGATATGGGCCAAATGCTGGCAAATGGGACTAGATTAATTTAGGATATCTGGTTGTCATGGGTAAGTAAGACCAAAGGGTGACTTTCCGTATTGTACATTTTCATGGCTGAGTTGATTGTTGATTAAAGGATTTAAACAGATTTGAAAACCAGTCCATCACAGAATTATTATGGTATAGGTGGAGGCCACCCATCCCATCCTGCCAAATGAGCAACATTACTCCGTTGCCAATTTCTCTCTTTGTATACCCTTGCACCTTATTTCTATCGCCCCACTGTCTTGAATTCCTCATTTGCCGTTACCAAGACTGAAAGATGATGGTTGGCATTTGTGCGATGAGCACAACTTTCTAAATAGGAAGCTCATTAACTGACTCCCATGAAGGGTTAGGAGGTCTGGCCTGGGAGAAGCTGTTGAGGGAGATGATCTAGAATGATAGAGCTGCCTACAGAGACTGCCTGGCCTCCCTCTGTCAGCATCTCCGCATCAATGTGTTTCAGTGTTAAATAAAACTGCAGATGAAGAAAGTAACTTTCTATCAGCCGAGCAATTGGCACAGAGAAAAATATATAGGCAGGAAGCTCAGAGAAACTAGAAGGTCACGGGGTCAGAGCCCAGGTCTGAAACATTGTCTGGCTGGCTTCCTCACAGAATTTACTGCACCACAATCAAAATTCATATGAGATCCCAAGGCAAAGGCGGGCTCAGTGATCAAATTCCAACCTGTGATCACAGCACTGACAAAACACAAATTAGAGCTGGATTACATCAGAAAAGTTAATCTCCAAGGATTGCAGTAGCAAACCTCATTGTAATAGCTCACAGTGCTTTCCAACTCCACTAATCACTTTATTCTTCTCCTAGCAATCTTTACTTATTAGAACAAGCCATTGTCTAATTGTTCGAATACCATTGTCTCCAGGTTTGTGCAATCTTCCAGGATCATAGGCCTTCCTCTCTCTCCCCCATTTCACACCCAAATTGCCCCCAGTAGCCACCCTGTAAGTTCCTCTATCTGCCCAGCAACTGTGCATTATACCAATTCTGACAATGCCACATCCCTAATTTCCACTCCCTGCTCCACCATTCAATAAGATCATGATTCATGGACTCAGCTCCATTTACCCACTTGCTCACCATCACCCTTAATTCCTTTTCTGTTCAAAAATCTATCTTTGCCTTAAAAACTTTCAACGAGGTGTCTCAATTGCTTCACTGGGTGGGAATTCCACAGATTCATATCGAGATAGTAGGAACTGCCGATGCTGAAGAATCTGAGATAACAAGATATAGAGCTGGATGAACACAGCAGGCCAAGCAGCATCAGAGGAGCAGGAAAGCTGACGCTTCAGATCGGAACACTTTCTTCAGAAATGAGGGAGGGGAATGGGGTTCTGAAATAAATAGCTTCAGCACAAGGTCGAGTAGTTTCAGGGCCGAAGAGATTACCAGAAGGTTGCAGTGGGAGACAGATCCACTGAGGTCTTTCCAGAGGGAGGTAGGTAACTTCTTCAAGGTAGGCATTCTTAGAAGAGGTTTTGCAGTGGGGTTAAAACTCACTCAGAGATAATAGGGACTGCCATAACCCTTTGAGTGAAGAAGCCCCTCCTTAACTCCGTCTTAAATCTGCAGTCCCTTATTTTGATACGATGCCCCCGGGTTTCACCTGCCAGTGGAAACCATTTTTTCTGAAGAAGGGTCTAGGCCCGAAACATCAGCCTTCCTGCTCCTCTGATGCTGCTTGGCCTGCTGTGTTCATCCGGCTCTACACCTTGTTATCTCAATGGAAACAACCTTCCTATTTCTGTCTTATCCGTTCATTTCATAAATGTACATGTTTCGATATGATTTCCCCTTCATTCTTTTAAATTCCAAAGAGTATAGTCCCAGTCTACTCAATCTCTCCTAATATGCCAACCCTCTCAACTCCAGAACCAACCCGGTGAACCTCTACTGAGCACCATCCACCCCCACCCCCACCCCCCACCCCCGCCCCCCCGCCCCCGCAGTGTCAGTGCATCCTTCTTCAAGTAAGGAGATCAAAATTGTATACAGTACTCTAGGTGTGGCCCCACTAGCACCATGTACAGCTATAGCATAACCTCCCTGTTTTCTAAGACTATCCCTCCAGCAATGATGCACAATATTCCTTTTGCCTTCTTAATTACCTGCTGCACCTGAAGACCAACTTTTTATCATCCATAAAATTTTATTCAAGTTTTTAAGTCAATTGAGTCTCATATAAAGACTTACTGTTGATGGAATCTGGCCGTATAAAGTTGACATAATCATACTAGGCCATAGGGTTAATGTTTCCTTAGAGAGAGATGACTGGTGGTGGTTCAACCTGAGGGTCACCATACCTCAGGCAAGGGGAGAGGTTGAGAAGGAAAGTCCCTCATGGTAACCTCAGCCAATGTGGGAATTGGCATCACTCTGCACAGGAAACCAACTTCCTGGCCAATTGACCTAACCAATCTCTAAATTTGATCTTATAGCCTCTGGATTATTTGCCAAATCACCATTCCAGGCTAGCAATATTACACTGCCAAAATGGAAGAAACTGTGGGACTGAGAGAGAGAGAAAGAGAGAGAGAGAGAGAGAGAGAGAGAGAGAGAGAGATGGAGACTTTCCTGAATCCACAAATAGAACAGTTGACAAAATCTGCCAACTTTTGTTCCTCTTAATTGCCAAAACAAAGGAAACTGTCTTGTGACAACACAATGTGAAGCTGGAGGAACACAGAAGGCCAAGCAGCATCAGAGGAGGAGGTAAGCCTTGACCCAAAGCGTCAAACTTTCTGCTCCTCTGATGGTGCCTGGCCTGCTGTGTTCATTCAGCTTCACACTGTATTATCTCAGATTCTCCAGCATCGGCAGTTCTTACTATCTCTGAAACTCTCTCATGCATCTTGTGTTATGCTCATGTTTCTATCAATCCTGGTTAGTTTGGATATGAAGGCTTAATCCATTTTCAAATGCAAGCTTATGGAACAGAGGTCATCTTTGTTCAAATCTGTCAGAGTTTCTTGAAGGTTGAAAGAGGAGGACAGATATTGGGGAAACTGTGAATGTATTATACTTGAATTTAAGTTGCCACATGAGAAGTTGTTACACAATATTAGAGCTCATATAAATTAGAAACGAAAAAACTAAAATGAAGGGAGAATTGGGATGACGGGTTGCCAATAGTACAATGCCACAAGGATTATTGCACAGGCAGCAGTAATTTCCAATAACTTAGAGTAAGGGCACTGAGCGCAATGTGTTGATATTTGCTGGCCAGACAAAGCTAACAGAGAAAGGTAAGCTTTAAGGACGCAGAGTCTGTATTTACAGCCATTAGAATATGATCTTAACCCACCTGAAGTCACATCTAATCTCATGCAGAATGGAAACTACCTGTTGTAGTAATTTTGTATCAGTGATAATGGGAATTGCAGATGCTGGAGAATCCAGGACAATAAAATGTGAGGCTGGATGAACACAGCAGGCCAAGCAGCATCTCAGGAGCACAAAAGCTGACGTTTCGGGCCTAGACCCTTCATCAGAGAGGGGGATGGGGTGAGGGTTCTGGAATAAATAGGGAGAGAGGGGGAGGCGGACCAAAGATGGAGAGAAAAGAAGATAGGCGGAGAGGAGAGTATAGGTGGGGAGGTAGGGAGGGGATAGGTCAGTCCAGGGAAGACGGACAGGTCAAGGAGGTGGGATGAGGTTGGTAGGTAGGAGATGGAGGTGCGGCTTAGGGTGGGAGGAGGGGATGGGTGAGAGGAAGAACAGGTTAGGGAGGCAGAGACAGGTTGGACTGGTTTTAGGATGCAGTGGGGGGAGGGGACGAACTGGGCTGGTTTTGGGATGCGGTCGGGGAAGGGGAGATTTTGAAGCTGGTGAAGTCCACATTGATACCATTGGGCTGCTGGATTCCCAAGCGGAATATGAGTTGCTGTTCCTGCAACCTTTGGGGACCGCTTTGCAGAACACCTCCATTCGGTTCGCAATAAACAACTGCACCTCCCAGTCGCAAACCGTTTCCACTCCCCCTCCCATTCTTTAGATGACATGTCCATCATGGGCCTCCTGCTGTGCCACAATGATGCCACCCGAAGGTTGCAGGATCAGCAACTCATATTCCGCTTGGGAACCCTGCAGCCCAATGGTATCAATGTGGGCTTCCCCAGCTTCAAAATCTCCCCTTCCCCCACCGCATCCCAAAACCAGCCCAGTTCGTCCCCTCCCCCCACTGCACCACACAACCAGCCCAGCTCTTCCCCTCCACCCACTGCATCCCGAAACCAGCCCAGCCTGTCTCTGCCTCCCTAACCTGTTCTTCCACTCACCCATCCCTTCCTCCCACCCCAAGCCGCACCTCCATCTCCTACCTACCAACCTCATCCCACCTCCTTGACCTGTCCGTCTTCCCTGGACTGACCTATCCCCTCCCTACCTCCCCACCTATACTCTCCTCTCCACCTATCTTCTTTTCTCTCCATCTTCGGTCCGTCTCCCCCTCTCTCCCTATTTATTCCAGAACCCTCTCCCCATCCCCCTCTCTGATGAAGGGTCTAGGCCCGAAACGTCAGCTTTTGTGCTCCTGAGATGTTGCTTGGCCTGCTGTGTTCATCCAGCTACACATTTCATTACTTACCTACAGACACCACTTTCAAGTTTACAGCATTAGACAGCATATGAGAAACTGAGTTTTAGTGAATTTAGGATTTGCATTTTTTAAAAATTCATTCAAGAGCATGAAAGCGTCTCTGGGCGGGCCAGCATTTATACAGTGTGATATAGATAGATTGGTAGATTACAGTTTTGGGGGGAGAAATGGCGGGTGGAGATTAGTTCAGACAAATAGGAGGTGATGCATTTTGGAAGGTCAAATTATACAGGAAATGGC